>NC_056743.1:897530459-897872959 GCF_019279795.1 Protopterus annectens
CCTTGCCTCTAAAATGATATCCATCATAGGTTTGCTGAGGGATGGTAAAGGAGAGATTAAGTAATTAGCCAGTCTGCAAGGTTCAGTGTTAGAAGCTGAGGTTGCAGAATCTGGTTCTCCTGCTGAGACAGCAGGGAAGGAGTCTGAGGCAGGTGCCATGGAGATAACTGTGACACACTGCGCAGGAGTGGGTACCAGTGTTGGCGCGGCCAGTCTGGAGCAATCAAAATTATCCTTGGTTTGTCCTTTTTGATTTTTAGTCATACTTTGGAGAGCAGAGGCAGAGGGGGGAAGGCATAGGCTGATAGGTTTTTCCAGCTGAAGGACAGAGCATCCACTTTCCAGGCTTGTTTGTGGGGAGTCCTTGTGCAAAATTTGTCTAATTGGTAGTTGTGGGGAAAGGCAAACAGGTCTATATCTGGGTTCCCCCATTTGCTTGTCAATATGTTGAAAATCCTTGGTTCCAGTTTCCACTCGTGTGGGTCCATGAGGTTTCTGCTTAGTCTGTCTGCCAGTGTACTTAATTTTCCTGGCAGGAATTGAGCTTGTAGGTGCACTTGGTAGCTCAAGGCTGTGTTCCACAATGCCATGGCTAGTCTGCAGAGGGGGTAAGAATGTGTACCCCCCTGCTTGTTTATGCACCACATAACAGTGGTGTTGTCCGTCTTTACCATTATTTGTCCTGGAAGAATGTGGTCCTTGAAGGCTGTCAGAGCATTCTGTACAGCTAACATTTATTTTTGATTGATATGCAGGTGCATTTGACTTGGGTTCTATTTGCCCTGAATGCACTTCCCTGCCAGGTGAGCCCCCCCCATGCACAGTCTGATGCGTCTGTTGTTAGGGTTTAGGTGGCAGGGGGTGGTGTGAAAGGTAGCCCATTGTTTGGTGGCAGGCCTCTGCCCACCAAAGGAATTCTAGGCGTAGGCAAGGTATGATAGGAATCACTGTTTCCAGGTCTTGAGAATGTTGACACCATAGGCTTTTTAGATACCACTGTAGTTTCCTCATATGCAGTCTTGCATATGGAATTAGAAAAATGCAAGAGGCCATGAACCCCAAGGCTTGCAATATTTGTCTTGCAGATAGCAGGGATTTTGTGGCCACTTGTCTGAAGTAGGTTGTCAAATGAATTTGTTTCTCTGGCGAGGTAAGCCATCTGGGAAGTTGTATTCAAGCTTGCTCCCAAGGATATAATTTGTTGACAGGGTACCAGGTGTGATTTCTTTTCTTTTATGGTGTACCCCAGACAAGTTAGAACCCTTTGTACAAAGGGCAGACGATTCAAAAGTATGTCCTGGCTTTCTGCCTGAATTAGACAAGTGTCCAGGTATGGGTATATTTGAATATTTCTTTGCCTGCAAAATGCAATAACTGGAGCTAGCCACTTTGTGAATACCCTGGGCGCAGTAGATAAGCCAAAGGGCATTGCAGAGAACTGATAGTGCATGTAGCCTGCTTTGAAGTGTAGGTATTTTCTGCAAGATTCCCTGACTGGGATGAGCAGGTATGCTTCTTTTAAATCTAGTGTTGCCAACCAGACATCTTTGCCTAGCATAGGAAGTAACTGGTGAAGAGTCAGCATCTTGAATTTTGGAATCTCCAAAAAGGTATTTAGAGTAGACAGGTCCAGGATAGGACGCCATGAATTGTCTTTTCTGGGTACCAGGAAAAGTCTTGAGTAGAAATCTTGTCCCTTTTCCTCTTCTGGTACCAGTTGAATAACCCCCATGCTTAAGAGAGAAAGTACTTGTTTTTGGGCCTCTGCCCACTGATTTGGGTGTAGGTCCGGCCACCCGCTTGGTGTTGGAAACGAGTGGAAGTGAAATCTGTATCCCTGGGACACTGTATTTAAAATCTATTTGTCCTGGGTAATGAGTTTCCAATTCTTTGCATGAAGAGCAACCTTTCCCCCCAAAGGGGCAGTCAAGATGATAAGTGCTTGGAAATTTTAAAAGAAGTCATTGTGACAGTTTACCATAGGGGGGAGTCTTATTATTCCCAGATTTGGAAGTGGAGGCCCCCCCCCTGCTTAGTTGTGTGTGTCCTCTGGGACTGAAACCTGGGGTTTTTGCTGTGTCTGGGTTTGGCTTGAGAAGACCTGGAAGGGGATGGAAAGGACCAATTCTTAGAGGGCCAGTGCCTACTAAATCTAGGAGGCTGAACTTGATTTGCATAGATTTAGCTTTATCTTCCATCTTTTTAAGAACTTCCTCAGCCTTATTGCCAAACAGGCAGTCCTTATTTAAAGGAGCATCCAACAATTTAGCTTTAACATGATCAGGCAAAGATTGCTCCTTAAGCCAAGCATGCCTTCTGAGCACAGACCTAGTAACAGCAGCCCTGCAAGATGCCTTTAATGAATCAAAACCACATTGCAAAGTATGCTTTCCAACTTGTTCAGCAGAATGCATTAAATCCTGTAAATCTTTATTTTCCACACAGTCAGGAATCAACATAATTTTCTGTTTAACCAGTCCAAAAACATGTTGCTGATACTTTAACACATGAAACTGGCAGCTTAAAGGCCTAATGGCCAAGGTTGCAGAAGTGTAAACCTTTTACCCCATCTATCCAGCACCCTGGAGTCTCTATCAGAAGGGGTAGGATTTTTAGCACTAGAAGCCTTAATGCCCTTGGGCCCCTGCGAAATAGTCTCGGGATCTGCAATCGGATTTTTAAAAAGGAACTTGTGGGACTCAGGGACCCTGTAGTATCTGTCAGGTTTTCTGGGAGCAGGAGGCAGGGAATCAGAGGCCAAACTAGATTCCGAAAAAGCATCATCAACAATGTCTAGTACAGGAGGAATAGCTGAAGGCCTATGCTGAGGTAGGAGAAGGAAATCCCTAAGCCTCTTTTTTGAATCAGAAAAATCCTGGCTTTCCCAGTGGAAATGCTCCCCTAAGAGTATGTAAGGTTTCCCCAAAATAAAAATCCTCAGGAGGGGAAGCAGAGGGAATGGAGTCCTCTGCATCAGAATCTTCATAAGTAGATAAGGGCAAATCCAGATCATCAGAAGAATCAGAAAAAACAGAATCCTGATCAGAAGACTCATCATCAACTTCAGTCCTAGGCCTCTCAGAAGGGGGTTGGCTACCCCTGATTAGAGTTATTGGATCTTCAGTCATTCTTATCATTTGTTTTTTAGGCATAGAGGCCTGAGCATGTGGGCTGGGCGTCAGTTATTTTAGACATGGATCGAGATTTAGGCCTAAGTAAAGAAGGAGGCGTCGGTTTAATATGCAAGTCCGTAGGCCTGAATACACCCTCAGAAGCCGGTGCCTGTTCAGCAGCTCCAGACCCATCCAAGGTAGAGACATCAGCAGGTTCCATAGTTGAAGCATCTTGCGGCATACCAGACTCCGAATAGGTCTCAGTAGAGGCCTGCAAATCAGAAGTAGCGGGTATCAGGGGCTATGAAAGCGCCTCACTGAGTAATGGCGAACTGGCGACTGGCTTAGGAGAAGCGTTGTCGGCAGTTTTGGACATCGGCGGCCTGTCTATGTCTTTATCTTTGCGTTTTTTCGGAATCCCGGTAGTCGGATGGCTAACCGACAACATTTCTGGATAATTAAACTGAGAACTGAAATATTTAGAGGCGAAAATATACAGATGACAGAAATATACAGACGACAGCAAGGTACATCGTGGTCAGGGCCTAGGCAAGGAATACAGTATGAATGAAAATCAGGTATTTGCTTTCCACAAGTAATGCAATTATTAACTTTTACTGACATCGGGAAGGAGCAAGAAAAAGTTTCCCCAACGGGGTACTTAGCTTTAGTTGAAGACTTTGCTTCTGAAACTCGAAAACGAAATTTTCAGGAGGTGGCCGACCGGCACTTGCGAACTGCTTCTGCTTCGGGCACTGCATGGCAAGAAAGACTGGTGTAATGGTGTCAGCTCCATGTTTTATACCCCTGACGACCTGACGTCATGGAAGAAAGGACAGCAACTGACGCAGGACCCGAGACTTTGTTAATCAGGCCGTCTGAGGGCTACACCTTCAAGCAGATAACCCAAATGTAATGACTGCAACAATGAAACACGAAGAACATCTGTACAGCTCATTAGATGAGGAACTGAAAGCACAACTGCAAGTACTTAAAAATTTTTCAGATGATATAAGAATGTCATTTGGTCTTGATAAATGTGGAAAAGCAACCTTTAAAGCTGAAAAGATGCAGCACCAAGAAAACATCAGTTTGGGACAAGAATGTGATATAAAAGAACTTGAGCAAGACGGAATGTACATACGGAATGTACATATATATATATATTTGGGAACTGATGAAGGATCAACAATAAAGCATGAACAAATGTGAATAATACTTAATAAGGAAAATTTTAGAAGAATTAAATTAATCCTGAAAACAGCACTGACATCTAGGGACAAAATTCACGCTATAAACCAATTTGCTCTTCCTGTCCTAACTTACAGTTTTGGAGTGACTGACTGGCCCCAAAAGGTGTTGCACAGATTACAGACAGTAAAACAAGGAGGATGCTTCATGGCCATCAAATGACTTTTAAAATTCAATGCATACCACGATTATATATTCCACATTACCGGGGAGGAAAGGACCTACTTGAACTTGATTACATGTACAGATCTGCAATTGTGGGACTGCAAACATATCTGCTGACCTCACAAGACCCAAATATAGTGAAAATTTTGAAATAAGAGGAGAATAAATCTAAGATGACTTCCTATCTTAGTCTAGCAGAAGCATATCGGCGGCAAGCAGGAATGGAAATCAAACAAGAAGTAGGTAAAAATCATGCAGCAACTGAATGTGCCAAAAAACAAAAGAAAGAATATAAGGTGAAGGATCAAATGAGAAGGTAAGAAATGTGGAAAATGCATAAACATAGCTGCAAGTATAGAAAACTCCTGGAAGAACCTCATATTGATAAGGACTGAACGTAGGAATGGTTAATGAGAGGTGAACTGAAAACAAAAGATGAAAGGTTAATATTGGCGGCCCAAGACAGTGGGCTATGTACATGTTGATTTACAATGTCCATTGAGCATGTGGGACCTAAAGACAAATCCAGGTTTTGTAAAACAGAATTGCTAATAGTCACACACCTTGTTGTTGGTTGTGATATACTAATGGCAGAAGGACTATACACTGAAAGGCACAATAATGTGGCAAGGTTGTTGCACTGGAGGTTGTGTAAACATTATAATAATGAAAGAGCTGAAAAACACTGGAACCATGAGCCACAAAGCATCATAGAAACTGATGAAGTCTACATCACACAGGATCACCCATTACCAACAGTTCAAAAGATAGATGTGAGAAAACCAGATATAGTAGTCCATGAAAAGAAGACAAAAGTAGCACTGATCATTGAAATTGCTACACCAAGTGCCTACAGTGTCTTGCATACAGAGACACAAAGTCATAAAATATCAGGATTTGCAGGCAGAAACAAGAGCAATGTGAAAGAAAGATACCCAGACAGTTCCAATAGTAGTAGGAGCAGCAGGTCTTATAAAAAATAATCTACAATCAAATTTAAATGCGTTACCAATACATCCAACTCCATACAAACTGCAGGAGGAGTCATTACTGGGCATATTGTGGGTGTTGCAAAGAGCACTTCTGGCTGATATCAAAGATTGAAACAATACTAATTTCATGATCTTTAATCATACTGTGAGACTTAGGAATGGGTTCCCATCCCGTCATGGTATTAGAAACCGAAAAGATTTGGAGAAATTAAAGAGACAAGCCCTCAGGTTCATATTTCATCTTAAGAACAGAATCTCAAAAGTGTGGCACTTCTTTATGCTATATTGCAGTATCCTTATTAGAAAATGAATCCAACCATATGGTGTGGGAACAAAACTTCGTATCTGCTGATCTTCCAGTATCAAGTGTAAGTACACTACCAATTCAACAACTAAGCCAAACTTAGAAAGCTTCATATTCTTAATCTTCTCACTATTCATATACAAAAATACCTGCTGTTAAACTATAAACAGTCCAGACTGTTTTAGAACTTTGCTAACCAGGTAAGTGAAATAGCTTTTCTCAGAATCTTTTCAGCCATGAACCAATCAACCAGTGTTATTGTGAGATGCGGTAGGAACTAGAAGTACCTACAGTAAATCCACACAGACGCAGAGAGCAAATGCACACAAACAGTGACCAGTGATCAGGAATGAAACTTGGACATTAGAACCGTGATGCAAAAATCTTGTCAATTAGTCACCATGCATCCCACAGTTTATTAGCAGACTACCGGGCAATAAAGAAATCATCATGCACTAGAAATGGTACAGTTTAAACATCTGATACAGCACCACCTCCTGCCTTGCAATTAGCCTTAATTCTTCAGCTCTCTTAACCTTTTTGTTATCAACAGGATCACCAAGAATGATATCCTGGAGCCCTGAAAGATCTCTCTCTCTGCAGATTTAAAACCTTCTTGTCACACTGTTTGATTAAGATTCCTCCCAAATAAATCCATTCAATATCTACAAGTCAAAATCACATGACAAACAGAACCGGAAGGATGTTATTTACAGTTTGTAGTAAAATCTTGCTTCCAAATATGCCAAAGTTGCCTCTACTCTAATAAAAAATTCCTTAAGATTCTTGCCTCAATTTCCTACCACTATATTATATATAACATTATAGTATGAGACTTCCTGCTCACTTACATCCTTTAACACTGCTAAGAACAGAGAAAGACACAGATGCAAAATTAAGACAGCCTCATCCCCCATTATTCTTGGAGCCCCTATAATTTCCGGTATTGCTCTAAATTTTTCACCACACTAGATAAATCCCCATTCCATTTTTGCATGGTATAAGAAAACTAGGACCTCAGCTAGATTACTGATTTGGCACAGTAACAGTAAACGGTCCTTTTACCATCAAGATAGCCCACTAGTTTCATTTTTCAGCTCACAGTTTGCACATCATTACATTACTATACCTGTACTTCCAACCTTCAGCATCTATAACCACAAGCAGATGAAGCTAATCTCGAATTTACAGCCACTTGTTTCAAAACAGAATATTAGAATGGATAAATCACCAGTTTTGGCTACGCAGATGGAAAACTGAAAAATCTTGCACTAATCTCAGCTATCTCCACTGAGAATTCCCTATGTTCTACAGCACCTAGAGCAGATCATTCACATACACTAAACAACAGACCCTTCTTGCCCATTTTAAGACTCTTTCCTGTGGATCAGTGAGAAGAATCTGCCACAGTAAAGACTCCAAGGCTCAATCACATGGGCATGATGAAAGAGGCTACAGATGCCTTGTACCAGTCATCTTATCACTTACCACCAGGAAACAGAGATACATCTCAATCTGGCCACTGGACACACATACAAGTTTCTGACTGATTACAGCCACTATCAAGAAACAACAAAAAAAAATGCATCAAAAAGTAAATTGCAGTCTAATATGTTAATACGTGAAAAGGCTTTTTTTCAACCAATGACGTCAAACCCCACAGACCTTCTGACTCTTTGAACAAGAAAAGATGTACAACAGCATCCTAGTATGGGCAGTGTAAGTTCTTAGCTCCGTGATCTCTTATGCAACAACATTCATAAAAAGTATCTTCATCCTTATCACTAACACTTCAGCCAAAATCTCCATTTTACAATTTACCGCAAACCTATAATTATCTCCCTATCAAGAATAACTCAACTTTTCCAGGCATAGACAAGAGAGCGTTTTGTCACTATCAATTGACAAGTTATCCAACACAGTCCTAGAAACCATGCAATCAACCAAGTTTATGCAAACTAAATACCAAAATCATCCTAAAACAACAGACACGGATTTTATTTTACAGCAAAGACCCGAAGTGAACAGCGTCACCAGTAGACAATACATTAAGTCACTACTGAAAAATACTATACACAGATTAGCTGTGAATCCTCAAGAGTACAAAGATCTGTCTTCTTTACATTTAACACAGTCGCATCAAAGTGCCGATTCATTTAATATTACAGTATGATACTTGAGTTCACAGTGTTCTCACACATGGTCGAACTGCGTACAGCTAGCGTACTCACAGGTAGAGAAGAAGTGGGGTTAAGCAGGTCGACAGACATGCAATAAACCTGTGTGTAATAGCACAAACACTGCATCCTCAAAACTGCTTCAAAAAAGAAAAACTCTTCTTAAAATGTTGTGTAGCACACTCAGTTCCTTCGCAAACACTTGGGTATAGAAGATTAGTTTCCTAGAGCTAGCACATGTAATGTAATAACTATACCAACATCTTACTAGGTGCTTTTCCCATAACTTTAAGTCAATATTTCTGCATGTGCCCACTTTTTTTGGCTATTACATTCTTGACACTGTTCTCACTCTTTTTCAGCTTATTAACCCCTTCTGATTGCCATCAATACAATCTTGCTTGCAATTGCACTACCACAGGTGAAGGGAAGGGGAAGTGGGTCTGCAAAGATCATCTAAGTCAGCTGTACCCTTCCAGTAGGTAATCCTCTTGGCATTCCCTTCTTACACAACACTTTAAGGTCAAACATCTAGATTTCCTTTGAATTCCATCAGTCATAGAAATATCAGAGTACTTGGGATACTCAGAATGTACCTTTTAAAAAAAATAATAATAATAATAGTCATTCTGTACTGGTGTGCCTGCTAATCCAAGAACAGCAACTGCATAACAGTAAGCATTATTGCCAAACCAAGAAGAATGCATGGCGTGTACCTGTTTCTAACAAGACTATGCACCTCTTTCCATACAATTACACAGGATCCAGACCAAAGCCCTGCATGTTATATATAGCGAGAACTATGAAATAAAAAAAAAAATTGTTTTGAAAATATGACATACTGCAGCCTTCTTCATCAGAGTTGTCTCCACAGTCGTTATCATAGTCACACTGCCAGCGACCTGGGACACAGCGATTGTTTTTGCAGCGGAACTGGTATGGTTCACAAGTTCTTTCATCTACAAAAAAAAAAAAAAAAAGTTATGCATAAGAACAGTCAATGACTGCAGGACAAAGATATTAAATATGTTCAAAAACATAGTTTTTTCAAACATATAAGCCTACTGGAGACAAGGAAGAATGTGCTAGTGCTGTAAAAAATGCATAACCCTCTAGCTAAGGAAAATCTACACATAGTCTAAGTTCTGTTGAGAAAATAAAACAATACATGCTACCTCAGCAACTTATGGTTTAAGACAAGATTACCTCCATGGCAGCAAAATAATAAGCTATGACTGGGTGAAAAGTAATGTGTGTTACTTTAAAAAGGTTAATGTGTGACTGCTATTTGGGAAGTTTAACAAACTGTCAATAGCTTGGGATAGGATAACTCTGTCTAAGGATCGAAGTGTTGGGGGGGGGGAGTTCTGTACATATAAAGATTACTTCAAAATACCTTTCTTGTATAAAGGGAGAAGACCCTGAATACGCCATATGACCCAAGCTTCATTAGTAGCTTGGGTGTTTGCAGGAACTGTCTGGGAAGAATGGGAGTGACTGGCTGCTTCCAGCTCACCTGCTGTGGGGGAAGGGAAGCAGCTATGACTCTCCACATGGGCAACATCTAGTGGGAGCACAAGGTATTCACCTACAGGAGTTTCAAGCCAGCCAAACCAGCACTGCTATTAGTGCATTTGGACTATACGGATGAGGGGAATCTGGCATGAAGAGGCACAAGTCCCCAGGAGGAAATTATTAAAGTCTCACAGATGCCACTGAGGGGGATGGGACTACTTTCAAGGGGAGAAGGTAGGCTGTCTCCCAAGTCCAGCAAGTTGATCTGCTCCCTACCACATGACTCCCAATGGGGAATGGAGAGATGATAGGGAAGAACAGCCTTTAGGGCCTAGCCCGGGAATATCCAGCTCCTGTTCCAACAAAGAATAGGCCATCCTGGTAAAAGTAGAGAAGACAATGGTTAAGGTCCTAAGGGGAAAGCAAAAAGAAAAAAACATGCAAAAATAAAAATTCAAGATGGCATACTCACAGTGGTTTTACAATACTGTCAAAACCATGAGACTAAATGGGAAATACTGCTATCTTACACGGGGAGAAAATGGAATGAGGTAGACAGAGTAACAGTCTGACGTATAGGGTTACTGAAACAAAAACTTACACACTTAGCAGTTATTTGGATTAGGTTACTAAAAGTAAACTTAAGGACCAAAAGTACACAGAACGGAAATATGGACTGATAGCCACAGGCTTAAACCTCATTCCTCCCCTGTGTGTATTGTTCCCACAATTCCCATTCTTCCAATGTCGTTTTCTCCTACCCTTTTCTAAATACCTCAATTCTAGTTTTTATTTGTTGTCACTATATTCACCACTTCTAGTATAGCTGGCTTAGATTTTGATTTCCATTTTCTAGTAATTGCTTTTTTGGTAGTCACCATAATTAGACACAGCAAGGCCTTACCACATCTAGGCAATTCCGATTTTGTATCACAGCTCAGAAAAATCATCTCCCTTGTCACACCAATCTGCCTACCAAGCATCTCCAACAGTATATCCCGCTGGGAATCCTTAAAGTCTGCCAACTCACAGCACTCCCAATAAATATGTTCCCAATTACTTCTTTCTTCCCTGTCACACCTGAGGAAAAATTCTCTGGAGTCTACTTGGGGTACAAAAATATCTATGTAAACATGACCAAGCAAGAATCAAATCTTCCAGATTTTGTTGCATATTTGCGAGACATACACATATGTTTTCATTGTTTCTTTATGAATTGCTTATCTAATCCCTATTCCCAATCCTTTCTAGACTCCTCTTAATGATTCTTACAGGTATCATGCAATATTTTATATGCTCTACTAATTGCTCCTTTTTTAATGGCAGCTTCTGTTCTAGATTCTACTAAAAAACTCCATCAGTGCTAATCTTTCGTATAGGACCCCCTTATTTCTTTCTCTGTGCCTACACTCTGATATCAATCCCCAATAGGGAAGGAAATCTCTAACCTGCAGTCCAAATAAATTCTTGGCCTCTTCCCATTCTATTACCTTTCCCTCTCTAGTTATTTGCTCCCAATACCTTGGTTCCTTTGCCTGTTTTCTCCAATATTCTGTGGCCCCCCTCTTGCCTACTGTCTATATTCCTAGTTGTAGTCATCCCTATGAGCAGAATCTCCTTTCTCCATTCCCGTGTTGGCTTAGTTCTTAGGATACTTTCTGCTACTTTATGGCTATAATATTCTGTATGATTACTGTTATTCTTCTTAAAGGCCTGCATCCAAAATCCTAGTCTCTCCTTGTTTCTTGAGCTTCCCCAGTTTCATCATTATTCCTTTCCACTTTGAATTCTAATTTTCTGTTTGGGTTATGTATAGGAGCCTTAACTGTACAGCTCTGAAATACCACTTCAAATCAGGTAATCTAAATCCACCCTGTTCTACTGGAAGAATCAGCTTATCCCACTTGACCCCTGCTGTCTTCCCCTCCCAGATAAAGTCCTTCAGTTCTCTACAACTTCTCCTCTGGTTGATAAAAATATGCCTGACCTGTGTATAAGACTAAAGGGGCTACAAACATTTTAACTGCTTGTATCTTACTACTCATATCCATATAACAAAGCTTCTATTTTCTCAGTTTCAGTATTGGCTTTTGTTTAGTCTCTTCCCACATACTCAACTGCCACAGCAGAATCATTTTTAAATCCAAACTCCTAAATATTTCATTTTAACATGTTTGTATAAATATGGATATCGCTGATGTGTGTGTACATAATTTACCACTATTGCCTCTGTTTTAGCTTCTGTCTTGAAATTATTTGAATCAGTTTCGAAATATTCCACAACACTGTAATCTCTCTTTCTGGTTTTGTCAGGTATAAAATATCATCTGCAAATACAGACAGCTTTTCCTGACTACCATACCAATTCAATCATATTCTTGAATTTCTGAGTCCCTTATTTACTTTGCCACTGGTTCTAAATATAATGCAAAGGGGAATGAGGACACCCCTTCCTGGTTTCTCTGCTTAAGCAAAAATTATTAAAGAGGACCCCCCCCACCCATGTTCATTTTTGCCTCCAATCCCTCATATACCCTCCTAATCAATGTTATAATATTTTCAGGAAATGCAAATGGTTCCATTGCCCTGCTCATAAAGTCACAGCTTACTCTGTCAAATGCTTTCTCTGCATCAAGGCCCACTAACAACAACGGTATTTTCTTACATTCTGCCTACCCCTGGATCAATGTTCTGTTAATGTTGTCTAATATTTGCCTGCCCTCCAGAAAACCACATTGATTCATATTGATCAATTTTGGCATTACTTTTGCCAATCTTTTAGCCATTATAGACATGAACACTTTATAATCATGGTTTAGTATTGACATGGGCCTGTATGAAGCTGGGTCTGATGGATCTTTACCCTCGTTAGGTATTACACCTACCACAGCTTTCTTCTAGGATGTTGGTACTTCTCCTCTTAAGATACTGTTAAACAAAACCTTCCAGATCTTTATCAGTTTTTTCCCTCCTAGCTTCCAAACTTCCACAGGAATACCATCTATTCCTGGGGATTTTCCTGTAGATTGGTTATACATCACAATTTTCTCTCATCTCCTCCTATCCTAACCATTAGTAATTGTGACTCATCTACCTCTAAATCTGGCATATTTAATTCTTCCATAAACATTTCCATTTGTAACTTTTCTTGAGTTCCATATTTCTCTGTTTTACACAAATTTTCATACAATTTCCAAAAAATTTCTAATACCTTTACAAGACTGCTTGTTCCCTTCCTTGTTATAGGCTCCCCTCAGCTTGGCTACAACTCCTTCTATTTTCTGTTGCCCAAGTCGACGTGCTAAAAGTTTTTGTGCTCTACTGTTGTTATCAAAAAACAGTTGCTTAACAGCAAGCTTTCTAAACTCGTGTGTTATTATCAAGGTAATCCCGTATTTTCTGCTTCGCATTCTGCAGTTGATCCTCTTCTTGCTCTGTGAGATTACCCCTTTTTGTTGTGTCTTTCGGCTTTTCCCGTTAGGGGTCGCCACAGCGGAACTCCGGTCCGCTAATGATTGGCAGTTGATTTTTACGTGCCGAGTTGCCAGCCCTGACGCACAACCTTCAACAAAGGTACGCCCATTCACACGTCTCCACGTAGAAGACGCTCTAGCTGAGAATCGAACCAGACAGCGTCTTACTGTGAGGCGACAATGCTACCGCAGCACCACCACCACGGATTGTTCTGTGAGATTCCCCCTATTCTGCAATATTTTAACATTTGTCAGTCCCTCTAAATAATTGTTACTTCTTAAATATAGCTCCCTTTCTTTTACTGCCATTAAACTCCACCTTAATTTTACCCCACTACCTAGCTACATTTTCAGAATCAATTTCTATCCTCTTGAATAGCTCCTGAATAATCTCCACTACCAATTCCTTACAGTCTTCTCCTTTCAACAAATAGGTGGGAAAGCACCAACGGTTCATTTTTATTTCATTACCCTGTGTTTTCATTGTAGTTATTGGCACGTAATCTGAAACAGTTACTGTGTGCATATCAAGACCTTCAAATAAATGCACATGTTCCTGTGAAATGTAAATTCTGTCTAGCCTAGCCCAGTTTTTATATCTTGGGGAATAATATGTAAATTCACTCTGAACTCCTACTACAGAATTCACATCTTTCATGCCAAATATTTCCATACATTTCTTCAAAAATCTACCCTCCTTTGTTACACTTTCCCTTCTGCCCCCCCACCCCCAGACACATCTTCACTGCTGCAAATCAAATTCCAGTCTGTACCTGTAAGTAAAACTCCTTGCTGAAAACTGATGACTTTTTCCAGAGTTTTCTTAAGCTCCATTATAGCAGTTTTAGGTGCAATATAAATGCATGCCACTGTAATCCTCCTTTCTTGCCAGAAGCCCCTTAGCAATACAAATCTGCCATTATCTTTCTTATCCTCTTCTATCACTGCTGGAGCTCCTTTTGCAAATACAAGTACTCCTCTTTACCTTTGTCCCAGGTGAAAACCTTTCTTTATCAAATGTACATGTTTAGTTCTTTCCAAGTGTGTCTCCAGTAACAAAGCTATTTACACACTACATTTTTAATATACTTCATTATTCTTTCTTGTCTGTATTTATCTGTTAGACCATTAACATTTAAAGACATTAAAGAAGGCAACATTGTATTAAAAAGTTATTATTCCCACCTTTTATGTATAACACCTTTGCTAAAAGTCTAGTTCCAGCTTTTGTATTACATGCATACACTGTTTCGCAGGTGGAACTTTTATGTAGTTGTGTCTTGTCATACCCATTTGAGCCAATGTCACATCTTACAAAGTTTTCTGTTTTATTGAAAGCCCTCAAAGAAAACAAACAAACCCCCAATACTCCCTTAAAACCTATTAATTTAATACTAACACACAGAACTGTGTACATCTTCAAATATTGACATTTTAACCTCCTAATAGGATGAGTTAACCTAAATTAAATAAAAAAAAGTACAAGGGTAACTCACACCTCGAAACATAAACAACCTCCACATAAATGCTGAACCACCAGACCGATTTATTACATGTGAAATCTACAAAATTCACTAAGCGCTTTCGCCCTAGTATCTCCAGGGTTTCATCAGAGTGAATTAAAATTGCCAACTTCTTACTTAAATAGTACTCTACTCAATTAATGTGTATGACATCACTGTGCAAAACCAATAGTATTTCAGTATTAACACACTAATAAGTTACTAGTGTTTAACCCTTTATTGCCAATACCTTTTTTTAAAAGCTAAACAATTCCTACTAAAACCATGGACTATGAACCTGTTCAAAACTAAAAATATAAATGCATCACTTGTATGTCAAGGTCATGCACATTGTTAATTGAGTGGAGTACTATTTAAGTAAAAAGTTGGCAATTTTAGTTAATTGGTCTGGTGGTACAGCATGTGTGTGGATGTTATTTATGTAACCTAAAAGAAAGGTCATCCATGCTAAGATGTATAATGGAGCCTGTGCTTCTACTAAGTGCTAACTGGTATTGTCTTATCTTTATAGCTCTCCCAGCTGGAAACCCCCTGAATGCTTTCAAAGAACATTATCTCCTAGCCAGTTTCTCTTTTCTTTTTCTTTTCCCAGCCAAGCACTCTTCACTACACTGTAAACCAGTTTCTCTTTATCTGAGACATGAGAACCAAAAAGCCAATTTCTCATTATCAGATTGTTGTCTCCACAGAGACACAAGAACCAGATAGTCAATTTGCCTTTATCAGATTGTTTCCATGCAGACATGAGGGCCAGATACAGAATTACTTATATTGAAATTCATTTGCTAGAAAAAAGCCTCATAATATTCAACATTCTTTTTCTTTTACTTGCTTTCTCTTAAAACCTGCTACTAAATCAATCAAAGGTCCTTAATCCAGTCACTCCCCCATGTAAGAATGATAAAGAGCACATTAATCTTTCTTTTGTCATGCTCCTTTAACCAGGCTGTTTTAATAGACTGCAGTGCTGACATTTCTTAGAACGGAAGAAGAAAGACAGAGGGTAGAAAGGAAAAATCAATGGCAGATTTAGAGCCGAGTTGGCTTAGGGACCTGTACACTAGCAGGTATTTGGCTGGGTCCTGGGTTCAATACATGGGAAGGGTGCACAATTGATCACTTTAGGGGTTGGGAGGGTGGCCTAATGGTTAAGGTGTTTGCCTTACAAACACAAGGTGCAGGGGGTTTGAGTCTCGCAAGGGATAATTGGCTAGGCTTAAAATGGCTCGCAAGGGCAGTTAGCTTAGTACTAACTTATGAACCTATGAAAACAGCACCACCTATTTACAATCCCCATTACACTTAAAAATAACTGAGAAAACTTTACATTATAGCATGCAAAGAAAACCATACATCACAAAAATAGTACCATTAGGAAAAACATGTTTTCTTTACTTACAGTTAACTTTCTCTCCTCCCCAAATCATTTTTCCAAACAGTAATGACATGAACTTGGGCATATACTTTAGAGTCCCCCACAAGCCCAACAAATTCTGAAAAACTCCAATATTTCCAGATTTTCTTATTCTGTCATATTTCACAAATATAATTACTGCATTGTAATCCCACATGAAGTTACTAGTTTTATTACTGTTTATTTTATTTATTTGACATTTGTTGATTCGGATAACCTAAGCATAAGCCCTTTTTCAGTGGAGCCCTGGGGAGAAAAGCTCCACAGTAAGGCAAGAAAAAGCATTATCTCCATCTCCCAAAGCCTGTCTCTGCTTAATTTCCAATGTACTCTCAAGTCTTCTAGTCAACTCCTGTACTCCCTTCCTTCTCTCCAACATTTTCCGTTGAAACACTGGAAAAGATTTCACAGGTACAGTCTCTCTCTGGTCTTCTTCTGTTTCACAGCTCACTTTTTATTGAACAAACTTTTCTATTTCCTCCTTAGCACGTAATTCATCAAAAAAATGAATTTCTCCCTCCAGGGAAGAATACCTTGAAGACAGTTGAGTACAGCAATCTGAATCTCACATCTGTGTCTGAACATTCTTTAAAAAATTGAATGAATTTACTCCTCTTCTGCCTGGTGTACAAGGAGTAATCATTCTCCACAAACACACTGCTGTTTCCCACTTTTAGTATTTTGTCCTTCTGTCACTGTCGGAATCAACTCCTTTTGCTGGTAGGATTCCATCTTTACTACTAAAAGTCTATGTTGCTTTCTCATAGCCAGGTTTGGGGCATAGATACAATGTGCCCTTTCAGCTAATAACTCCTGCTATAGAATACCAGTCCAGTTATTTGTGCTTTCATAAAATTAATGCAGCCTGTTCCTTCTAGCATCTCTGGTATAGCTGAAAATCTCAGATTTTCCCTATGTGCTTTGTCCTCTAATTCTATTATTTTTTGAAACATGTCTTCCTGAACAGTCTCATTCAGCAGTCTTTTCTTCATTTCATCCTCTGATTTTTGCAACTTTATCACTTCATCTGAATATCTGTTTAAAGCTTCTTCCATTTTTTTCATCCTTTTGTTGTTTGTGTTGATATACTTCATCAGTGTTTCATTTATTTTAACCAGGGCTGTGTGTAGTTGTCTTGTATCTTCCTGCAGGTTACTGAAGTCATGACTGAAGGTTGCATTGCTTTTTTGCTGAACATCTGCAGAACTTTCTCCAGTCAATGTTTCTTCCTCACCTTTTTGTAGTTAATCAGCTCATTTTCTTCCAGGTGCTCTACATTTCTTTTTTTTCTGGCATCCAGGTAGTACACTTACTAGCCAGTTACTGAAATTTACCCATAAACACAAAAGTCTATTGGCCTTCTCTGTTGAGTTCCTGTTTTCACACTGGAGAACTAGAGTTAAGCTGCTACTCAATGTGCAGCCATCTTGGAAGTCCCTATATAGAACATTTTCATCCACTGATGGCTTAAACAGAAATTATGATTAAGGAAAGAAATTCAGTGTCACTATTTGGCTTTAGTTTTCCTTGCATCCTCATTTCAACACACCTTTCCTGACCAAGACAGTAATAACCATTTAAAAAATAACTCAAATAAGCCAGAGCCAAAAAGCCATATGGTTTATAGATGCTCTGGCATGCATTTATGAGCATTTTCCAGCCTTTTAATCTAATGGTGACCTAAGCAAAAGTCACGAGTAAGAAAAGAATTTCAGTCTTACTTGTTATCTTTCAAGGAAGACATAAGTTGTTCCCAAAATGTTCAAAGCTGGCAAAATAGCAACTCACAATAAACTAACAAGCCAGCTGATGTGAGGATACGCAAGTCCTACCTGGGAATACTGCCTGGCCCCCAACCCTTCAGAAATGACAGTTACTGCCTATGCATCCCTCTGGTGGTAGACTGGGATGAAAACAGAGGTTCACATTGCCACAGTCATGTATTTCAAGTGCTTTCTGACATACATATCATGCCTCATCACTACTCACCGCTAACCCCCCAAAGGCAGTCACCTGGGTACATGCCTGATGTGTGATTGTGAGTAATGTATTCTACTTTGTTGCTCCCAGATAGTATACTGCCCCTACACAAGCTAAACTTCTTTGTACACCTCTGAGGTCTGTGAGAAATGTAAAACAAACAATGACCGCACTGCCATCAGCCCAAACACAAACTATAATGACCAACCGTGCATGCCTCTAAGGTCTGACTATGGTGAAAATTAAACAAGTAATAACCACACAATTCCAGGTGCCCACCATATAACCTACAACAGCTTTCTGTACACACATACCTCAGAAGGGCTTGTTTTAGAATGGGTGCTGTTGAGAGCAAAGGCCATTATCAGCTTTATCCTAAGAGGGTCATACCACAGCCCTGTTCATGTTAAAGAGTGTAATCAGAAAATTAATACATTTTTCTCCTCATTTTTCCCCAACCAGCAACAGCTTTTGTGGGGTCCCGACACAGGCAAGGATGACTAAGGAAGCCACCCTGCAGCCATTTATACAGTCTAGGGAGTGGGGGCCACCAGACTCCTAGAAGATCTACGTGTCAGAATGTTCTGTGATATAGTTTATGCCTTACTTCTGAAATACAATTACTTGTTAGCAAGTTGTATTGTTACGGATACCCAGACACCCAGAAAAATAATGCATGTGTCCTGGCATTATAGGGCATGTGCACCAATAACAATCAATTTCTCTCTGACACACACACACATACAACCATGCTACAGCAATACTAGTTTTGTACTTATTTCAACAAATAGATACACATAGTGCAACATTAGTACTTCCATACAAACAGGAGAGGTAAGCACTTTTATTTACCTCACTGAGGAGTAATGCATACCTGACACTGTCTTTGATTTCACAGACTTTCCCTCATTTTGCTCATAATTTAGCTCTGCCCTTTTTTGCTGATAACCCATTCAGGATTACAGACAGTCAATAAATCCAAACAAGAGAGTTTTATACTTCCTGTTGTACAAAAAATGCATGCTGATGCAAAAGGTTTTATTCTACTAACTTTTTAAGTGAATTAAAGTAATATTTAAAAATGTGTTTCTGATTTTGAGCCTTTTTTCTGTTATTTTCAGCTTTGCCCAAAATTCTTGAGCAAAGAAGTTGAAGATCAAAAAAAGTACAGTCGTGTACACTTAAAATAAATGTAGATGTTCGAGTGTATTCACTATTGCAGTCATTACATTTGGGTTATCTGCCTGCAGGTAGCCCTCATCTGGCCTAAATATCAAAGTCTTGGATTCCTACGTTGGATGCTGTCTCTATCCATGACGTCAAGTCATTAGGGGTATAAAACATGCAGCTGACGCCATTACATCAGTTTTTCTTGCCTCAGATTTCAGGTGCCTCCATAATGGAAAGCAATTATATGTTAGGTTATACCTCCAACAAAACGCAAATACACCAGAAAGCTGAAATACACTAAAGAAGAAAAGTATAGCCAAGAGAAGTCAGAGGGCTGGAGGGAGGGTAACCAGGACTGCAACAGTGAATACACTCGAACATCTACATTTATGGTTAAGTGTACACAACTGTACTATGTTCTTCATGTTTCACTGTTGCAGTCATTACATTTGGGTTGATTTCCCAAAGCTAAGGAAGGGAGGAGGAAGTTAAGAGAGCATTAGAACCAGCTATTAAGCTCTGCAAAACTACAGTGGCAAAACCAACTCTGGATTTAGAAAAAAATATACATGTGGTAATTCTTGGTGAAGGTATGTACAGAGCTCCAGGCAGCAGCTTCCAGGATGTGCCTGATAGGGACATCTCTGAGAAAGGCTGTAGAGGTAGATGCAGCCCTGGTGGAATGTGATCTTATCCCCTGTGGGGTAGGTTTTCCATGGTGCTTATAACATAAATGAATGCAATGGGCTATCCACTTAGAAATAGTTTGCTTTGAAATGGCCTTCCCCTCTGCCCCTGCAGCAAAGCCAACTAGCAGCTGTTCAGATTTTCTGAGAGGCTTAGTCCTGTCTAAATAACATCTAAGTTGCCTGTGCATGTCCAAAGAGTGCAGTATTCGTTCTCCTTTGTTTTGTGGATTTGGGAAAAAAGTAGGCAAATGAATGGACTGATTAAGGGCCACACTAGACAACACCTTGGGCATAAAGGCAGGATTGGTCCTGAGGGAAACCCTGTCTGCATGGAAGATGATGAATGGCTCCATTGCCATGAGGGCCTGTAATTCAGACACTCTTCTTGCTGAAGTGATGGCTAGAAGGAAGGTTTTCCAAGAAAGGAATTTCAATTCTGCAGTTGCAGCTGGCTCAAAAGGAGGTAGAGTGAGCTTTTCCAATACAAAGTTAAGGTGCCAGGCTGGAGCAGGGGCTCTCCTGGGTGGTCTTAAATTTTTGGCCCCTCTGAGGAACTGCTTTAGCAGGGGGTTAGAGAAGAGGGGTGGTTCAGTATTATAATGAGCTGAAATGGCAGAGGCATGAATTATAACTGACGAGAAGGGAAGGCCCTTGTGGAGCATCTCTGTTAAGTACTGAAGAATATGAGGTAAGCTGGGCACCGTTGTGCCCATCCCCTGGGTCTGGCTCCAGGAAAAGTATTTTTTCCACTTTTCAGCATAGGATTTTCTAGTACTAGGCCTCCTTGCCTCCAGAATGACATGCTTACTGAGGGATGTTAATAGAGAGCTGAAGGAACTACCCAGGCTGCAAGGTTCAGTGTTTGAAGTTGAGGGTGCAGAATCTGGGCCTCCTGCTGGGACAGCAGGGAAGGGGTCTGAGGCAGGTGCCATGGTTCCAGCAGTGACATACTGCGCAAGAGGGGGTACCAGTGTTGGCGTGGCCAGTCTGGTGCAATCAGTATCGTCCTTGGTTTGTCATGTTTGATCTTTAGCAGAACGTTTGAGAGGAGAGACAGAGGGGGAAAGGCATAAACTGAGAAGCTTTCCCCAGGTGAAGGACAGGGCATCCACTTTCCAAGCTTGACTGTGGGAAGTCCTTGGGCAGAATTTGTCCAATTGGTAATTCTGAGGGAAGGCAAACAGGTCCATCTCTGGATTCCCCCATTTGTTTCTCAAAAGGTTAAATATCTTTGTTTCCAGTTTCCACTCGTGCAAGTCCGTGAGATTTCTGCTTAGGTTGTCTGCCAGTGAATTTAGCTTGCCTAGCAGAAATTGAGCTTGTAGGTGCACTTGGTAGCTCAAGGCTATGTTCCACAGAGCCATGGCTAGTCTGCAGAGAGGATATGAGTGGGTTCCCCCTTGCTTATGTACCACATAACAGTGGTGTTGTCTATCTTTACCAATAATTGCCCTGGAAGAATGTGGTCCTTGAAGGCTGTCAGGGAATTCTGTACAGCTAACACTTCTTTTTGATTGATATGCAGGTGCATCTGACTTGGCTTCCATTTGCCCTGAATGCATTGCCCTGCCAAGTGAGCCCCCCATGCATAGTCTAATGCGTCTGCTGTTAGGGTTTGGGCGGCAGTGGGTACTGTGAATGGGAGCCCCATGTTGTGGCAGCAGGCCTCTGCCCACCAAAGGAACTCTGTCTTTATGCAAGGAATGACAGGAATCATTGATTCCAGGTCCAAAGAATGCTGACACCATAGGCTTTTTAGATACCATTGTAGTTTCCTCATATGCAGTCTTGTAAAAGGAATTAGAAGAATGCAAGAGGCCATGAACCCCAGGGCTTGCAGGATTTTCCTTGCAGATAGCTGGGTCTTTGTCGCCAGTAGTTTGAAGTAGGCTGTCAAATAAACCTGTTTCTCTGGCATGAGGTAAGCCATCTGGGAAGTTCTGTTCAAGTTTGCTCCCAGGAATACAATCTGTTGTGGCAGGGTACTAGATGAGATTTCTTTTCGTTTATGGTGTACCCCAGCGAAGTTAGAAGTTTCTTTACAAATGCCAGATGTTTTAGTAGCATGTCCTGGCTTTCTGCCTGAATTAGACAATCGTCCAGGTATGGGTATAGTTGAATATTTCTTTGCCTGCAAAATGCAATGACTGGAGCTAGACACTTGGTGAATACCCTGGGTGTAGTAGATAAGCCAAAGGGAAGTACAGAGAACTGACAGTGCATGGAGCATGCTCTGAAGAGTGGGTATTTCCTGCAAGACTTCCTTTATTGGAATGTGCAGGTAAGCTTCCTTTAAGTCCAAGGTTCCCAACCAGGCATCTTTGCCTAGCACAGGAAGCAGCTGTTGAAGTGTTAGCATTTTGAATTTTGGGATTACCAAAAAGGTGTTTAGAATAGAGAGGTCCAGGATAGGATGCCAGGAGCTGCCTTTTCTGGGTACCAGGAAAAGCCTTCAGTAAAATCTTTGTCCCCTTTCTTCGGCTAAGACAGGCTGAATAGCCCTGATACTTAGAAGAGAGAGAAACTGTTGTTGAGCCTCTGCCCAATGATTTGGGGGTAGGTCTGGCCAACTGTTTGGGGTTGGTAAGGTGTGGAAGTGGAATCTGTATCCTTGGAAAACTATATTTAAAACCCATTAGTCCTGGGTAATGAGCTCCCAGTTTTTTGCATGCAGGGCGATCTTCCCCCTTAAGGGAGCATGCAGTTGAGCAGGGCTTGGAAGGTTTAAGTTTAAGTAATTCTGACATTTTTCCATAGGGGGGTGTCTTACTACTACTAGCTTTGGAAGTGGGAGCCCCCCACTGCTTAGGCCTGTGAGTACCTTGAGACTGTAACCTAGGTGGTCTGCTGTTCCTGGGTTTGGACTGAGAAGGCCTGGAAGAGACAGGAAAGGACCAATTCTTAGAAGGCCAATGCCTGCTAAATCTAGGAGGTTGTACTTGCAGGAAATCTTTAACAGTTTGCATAGATTTAGCTTTTTCCTCCATCTTTTTAAGAACTACTTCTGTTTTGTTTCAAACAGGTGGTCTTGGTTTAAGGGAGCATCCAGTAATTCAGCTTTAACATGATCTGGCAAATTTTGCTTCTTAAGCTAAGCATGCCTTCTAAGTACAGACCCAGTGACAGCAGCCCTGCAAGATACTTCTAGAGAGTCAAAACCACATTGCAAAGTATGTTTACCAACTTGTTCAGCAGAATGCATTAAATCCTGTAATTCTTTATTTTCAGCACAGTCAGAATCAACATCATTTTCTGTTTAAGTAGTCCCATAATATGCTGCTGATACTTTAACATATTAAACTGGAAGTTTAAGGCCCTAACTGCCAAAGTAGCAGAAGTGTAGAAGTGTATACCTTCTTACCCCATCTGTCCAAGACTCTGGAATCTCTATCAGAGGGAGTAGGGTTTTGGCAGTAGTAGCCTTAATGCTTTTAGGTCCTTGGGAAATGGTCTCTGGGTCCACATTAGGATTCTCGAAGAGGAACTTGTGAGAGTCAGGTACTCTGTAATACCTGTCAGGCTTCCTGGGAGCTGGAGGTAAAGTGTCTGGGGCCAGGCTAGATTCCAAAAAGGCATCATTTACAATGTCCAGAACAGGAGTAATAGCTAAAGGCCTGTGTTGAGGGAGGAGTAAGCATTCCCTAAGCCTCTTATTGGAGTCAGAGTAATCCTGGCTTTCCCAATGGAAATGCTCCCTAAGAGTGTGCAAGGTTTCACCAAAAGAAAAATCTTCTGGGGGGGGGAAGCAGAGGGAATGGAATCCTCTGCATCAGAATCCTCATAGGTAGAGAAGGGCAAATCCTGGTAATCAGAAGGAAAATCAGTTCTAGGAGTCTTAGAGGAAGAAGGTTGTCTTCCCCTAATTAAAGTAATAAGGTCTTCAGCCATTCTTATCATTTGTTTTTTAGGCACATGGGCCTGATCATGTGGTTTGGACGTCAGTTTTCTAGACGTGGGTCGAGTTTTAGTCCTTGAAGAAGAAGATGGCGTTGGTTTGAAATGCAAGTCAGTAGGCCTGAATACACCCTCAGAAGATGGTGGCTGCACAGCGGCTCCGGACCCATCCAAGGTAGAGACATCCGCAGGTTCCATAGTCGAAGAAGCATCTCGCGGCATACTGAACTCCGAATGGGTCTCAGTAGAGGCCTGCGATTCTAGTACTGGGTATCAGGTGCTGCGAAAGCACCTCACTGAGTACCAGCGAACTGGCAACTAGCTTAATGGAAGCGGCATTGGCAGCTTTGGACCTATGTGGTCTGTCTCTGTCTTTATCTTTACGTTTTTTCGGAATGTCAGTAGTCAGACGGCTTACAGAAGCCATTTCTGGATAGTTATACAGAGTACCAAAATAATTTGCTGCAAAAAGAAACCCACGACGAATAGTCCGGGGGTTAAATAAGGCACAAAACTGACAGCGAGGGACGTTGTGGTCTGGGCCTAAGCAAGGAATGCAGTACAAATGAAAATCTTTATGAGGTATTTGCTTTTCACAGGTAATGCAATTGTTAACTTTTACTGACATTGGTTAAGAGCAAGAAAAAGATCCCCAATGGGGTACTTAACTTTTTTGAAGACTTCAGTTCTGAAACTCGAAAACGAAAATTTCAGGAGTAGGCCGACCGGCACTTGCGAACTGCTTCTGCTTCAGGCACCGAATAGCAAGAAAGACTGATGTAATGGCATCAGCTGCATGTTTTATATCCCTGATGACCTGACATCATGGAAGAAGAGAAAGCATCTGACACAGGAATCCAAGACTTTGACATTCAGGCTGGCTGAGGGCTACCTGCAGGCAGATAACCCAAATGTAATGACTGCAACAGTGAAACACGAAGAACATCATCAACTCTTCTTAATATCAAAGGTATGCACAGAGATCAGTCAATCTGGACTGCTGATCTCTCTAATGCTTACCTTGCTCATGTTCATTATCAGCTTTATCCTAACAGGGTCATATCACAGCCCTCCTCAGGTTAAAGTGTGTTATCAGGAAATTAATCCATTTTTTGCTCCTTATTTTTTCCACAACCAGCAGCAGCTTTTGTGGGGAGTCCACACAGTCAAGGATGACTAAGGGGGCCCCCTGCAGCAACAGATATTGCAGGTACATAAAGCTGGCTATGTTGTTAGTTTTAGTGGAGGGAAAATCCACCACCGGGTTTAACTAAGCCAGGGTCAGGATGTCAGTGATAAAATATTTAACAGAATTGTGAAGCCTGTTACTTGATAAAACAGTGTCACTATAGAGATATTTTTGAACTTTAAAGGAGATATAAATAAGAGTTTTTGCCCACCTGGTTTATTAAGTATACAAGATTGATGTAGTAGTTTCTGTATAGTCATGTGGAATCATCACAAAAATGTAAATTAAATCGGTCTCCTTACTGTAGCATAAGCAGCATGTCTGCATATGCTTTGTAGTTTGTGGAAGCAGGAGACAACTATGCAGGCAGCGGATGCTATGAAAGGAATTCTGACTCTCAGGAAAACACTGAACATTAAAAAGATACCAATGCAGTATTAAACAGCAGTGAGTATGGTAGCCTGTAGCCCTCTCAAATGACAAGGACCAAGAATTATCCCTTGTGCTACCACTCATCTCAAAAATGCTTCATAGAGTTAGTACCACTAAAACCACTGCCATATGTTAGTATTTCAGGAATCAGTAATACAATTGTCAAAGAGAGACTCTTACCACACTCCTCCTTTGGCTCATCAGATCCATCCCCGCAGTCATCTTCCCCATCACACTTCCAGCGAGCTGGAATACATCGTCCAGATTCTTTGCATCGGAACTCATCAACACCACAGGTCATTTGTGCTGAAAGCAATAAAGAAGCAAATGATCTTAACTATGCATTGTAATGACTTATACTGGACATGCATTTTAACAGATAAAGATTCTGGCAATATATAAGGACTCCTAATAGTCTGCTAACCTTGTATGCCCTCCTTCTGCACCTGCTATACCAGGTACAGATCCCACTTAACAAGCTCCTTGCTCCCTGAACAGCAACATGTGAGTGAGTGCCCACGGAGGATAGGTGTTACTTCAGAATGGGAAATTCTTGGGTAGTTACATGACAATTAGTTACATGACTATTTTTGGCTTTCAGGACATAAGAGTCTGTAAAGAATTTGCAAGGAGGTTAACCTTTTATTATGGGAAAAATGATGGTGTTTAGGATAGACAGAATCTATGTAACAGACAAACATACATATTTAATATCGGAAATTACATCCCACAAAGGGTTCTATCAGATCTTTTGTCCATAGACACTTTAAATAGTCCACTTAAGCATGAGGTAAATTGCAACACTAGCATTTCTTGGTCCTCTGGCTTACAATATAATAAAAAGAAGAAAGCTATACAGAAGTTAGAAGTCTAACTAGGTTTTTTGCAAAGACAGGAGACAGCGATGGAGAGCATGGGGTGATTTTAAATTACATTTTTGGAGGCAAGTACAGGAAATGGAAAAGGTTAGATGGAATGATTACAAGAGACTCAGAGGAGCAAGGCTGATAAAGACAAAGGAGCTACAGAATAAAGCCAATAACTTTAGTGATGAAGAACAGCTAGAACTGCAGGCTCTGCAGCAGAAACTGAATAACTGTGACAGCCTCAAATGAAAGGAAATAAGTGGCCATTTGAGAATACTACTAAGGTGTAGAAACAGGTAGCACAAAAATTGAGACAGCAGAAAGTAAGAATTATCATAAACAAGAGACTCTAAAACATGAAAAATACAGAAGGACATAGAGATAAATACAAATTATTTATAAATTTTATAAGGACTTGTATATGGCGCAGAGTAGGAAGTGACTGGTTAATGAAGTTAGAAATTTTTTTCTGGATTGGATATTCCAAAAATAAGTCCAAGAGAGTAAGAACAATTGATAAAGTCTATAACAAGGTAAGAGACAGAGGATCAATTAAAAGCCCAAGCACTAGGTATGTCAATGGAGTCGAGAGTCAGATGGATCCCAGTAGAATCTTAGAAAAAGTTTAAAAAAAAAAAAAAACTTCAGCTACAGTACAGAATGTTTAACAGGATATTAAAAGAAAGGAAAATCCGTAAATCCAGGGGAAAGCAGTTATGTCAGTTATTCTAAAGTTGGGGAAGGCCACAGTTAATCATCTTTCATACTGTCCCATTTCTGTACTTAATCACGGTTATAATGTGTTTATAGCTATTTTTGCAAGCAATCTCTCCATGATTTTTACCAGAAATTATTAATATAAATTAGTGCAAGTTTGTAAAGGGCAGACACACACATCATACATCAGGAAGCAAATGAAAATGGGAATCCTTACTATTAATTAGGCTTGAAGAAGACAAAATATTTGACTGGGTCTATATAGATTTATGGTAAATAATGAAATGGGTTTCCTAAGAGACACTGTAGTCCTAGAGATATATAAGAGTTCAAAAGCAATAGTTAAGACAGACTGGAAAACAACATTACAATTTGGGGTTGAGAGGGACACCAAGCAAGGGTTCCCCCTTATCCTCTAATGTTTTCCCTTCTATCTGATGCCACTAGCATGAAACAGAGTAAGGAAGTATTAGAGGATGGATTGCCAGAGTACAGAAGACAAACTGGCTATTTTTGCCAAGAATGTGATAGTGTATCTAACTAAGCCACATCAATATATGTATTTATGTATCTATGATACATACACACAGATGTACACATGTACATATTTTATTCAACTAATTACGACAGGTTACAGAAATTTCAGAATATGCAGTAACTGAAGACAAGACAAAAACAAACTATTCCCCAACATATGATTTGGCTGAGGAGTATCTATATCTATGGGGTTACTAGAGAATGAAGTACCAGGGGATTTGAATAGCTAACAAAAAAAAGAAGTTATGTACTCACCATAATGTTCCATGTTTATTGTCCATCTCGCCATTCATTTTTACTTGGATGGGCTTGGAGCCGATCCTCGGCTCCATCTCGGCAGAATACACAGCTGGAAGTCTCAGACTTGGCTCATGGCAAGATAGGTATCCCATGATGCTGTGGTGCAACTCTCCAGATCTTGCTAACGAGCTAATATATATATATATATATATATATATATATATATATATATATGTATATATATATATATATATATATATATATATATATATATGTATATATATATATATATATATATATATATATATATATGTCAAGGAGAAACAAACAGAGTCAAGGATCTCATGTAAAGAGGAAGATCACCACCAGGTCCTCCAGGAGTCCGTGGACAGGGAAAGGAGGGAGGGATTGTAAGAATGAATGGCGAAGATGGACAACAAACATGGAACGTTATGGTGAGTTAAGTGTTATGCTGTCCTACCTCACTTTCATTCTTACTTGGATGGGACAGTGTCCCTAGCACCTTTTTCCCAGGTGGCTCATGGGAGTACACCTTTGAGCACAGTGGAACCAAAGGAGGTCCTGTCCCAAATCCACTTTGTAATGAGTGATAAACATATGAGGATTGGCCCATGAAGCTGCAGCACAAATACTGTCCATAGACATTCTGGCCTGAAAGGCAGAGGATGTAGCTAATGCTCTGGTTGAGTGACCTCTAATTCTGAATGGTAAGTTTCTATTTTTGGAGGTATAGATGAAGGTGATTCAACCTGAGAGCCAATTAGAAAGGGTGACTTTAGATACTGGCATACCCTTTTTTGCCTGAGAAGGAGATGAACAATTGATCAGATTTCCTGAAATCTTTAGTTCTATGCAAACAATATATGAGCTGTCTATGCACGTCCAATTGGTGGAGTTTATACTCTGCCTTGTTTCTGTGGTTGGGGAAAACCACAGGGAGCTCAATGGACTGATTGATATTGGATTGAGAGCAAACCTTAGGCATAAAGAATGGATTAGTTTGTAACAATACCCGATCTTTATGAAAGATCAGACATGGAGGTCTGATTGATCATGCTTGCAACTCTGAGACTCTTCTGGCAGATGTTACAGCTACTAGAAATATGGTCTTCCAGGAAAGGAACTTGAGGTCACAAGATGAAGGAGGCTTGAACGGTGGGAATGTTAGTTGAGATAGGACAAAACTTAAATCCCAAGGAGGAAATGGTTCCTTAAAAGGAGGCCTCAATAAGGAAGTGCCTCTTAAAAATGCTTTACACAATCTGTGTGACATTAAGTTAGGAGAATGGTCGCCAATGTGGAAATTCGAAATTGCAGCCAGCTGAACTCTAACAGTTGCTGAAGCCGAGCCTTGCTGGAAGAGTTCTGCCAGAAATTCCAAAATGGACTGAATAGGCACAGAAAAAGGGTCAATGTTCCTATTTTGGGACCAGTGATAAAATCTTTTCCACTTGCTAGCATATAGTTTTCTAGTAGAAACTTTATGAGAGGACATCAATATGTGTGTGACTGCTGAAGTGAAGTTTTGAAGCCTGACTAAGTTGGGAAGTGGGGCAGCCATGCTATCAAGTTGAGGATGTGGAGAGAAGGATGAATGACACATATGTGTCAGAAGGTCCGGAACTGGTTCCAGAACCCAAAGAGGAGGCCAGAGGAAGGGGAGCCAAATCTGCCGAGGCCAATAAGGGGCAATGAGAATCATCTTGCTTACCAAGGATTTTGCTTTCTGGATGACTTTGGATATGAGGGGAAACAGGGGAAAGGCATAAAGAAGTCCCGAGGGCCAACTGTGTACAAGTGCATCTCTCAGTCTCCCTCGGAGGGGGAATTAGGCCAAAGCAGCTGTTGCACTTGGCATTCATGGGAGTGGCAAAAAGATTGCAGCAAGGCTGGCCCCATTTCCAGAAAAATCTCTCACGTTATGTTCCAGTTCAGATATTACTCGTGAGGCATTAATATTGCCCTGCTGAGCTTGTCCGCTATTATGTTGGATTTCCCCAGGATGTGTGTTGCTAGTAGAAAGTGTTGGGAAGAAATTGCCCATTGCCAAACTCTCAGAGCCTCGCGACAAAGTGAGTATGATCTGGTTCCTCCTTGTTTATGTACCAAACTACCAACGTATTGTCTGACTATATTGAAATTATCCCTAGTGGAAGAGAGTTGTGGAATGCTTGCAATGCCAGAAGCACTGCTCTCATCTCTAGAACACTGATAAGCAAGTGGGACTCATGGTCTTGCCATATACCTTGGACTGTCCTTCCCAGATAATGCTCCACCCTATCTGGGAAGCATCTGTGGGCACTGTAGCAACAGGTTGTTGTGGAATAAATGGTCTCCCGATAGTCATATGGTTGAACTGAATCTACCACCGTAGGTCCTTTTTGCATGACTCCGTTATTCTGATCATGTGGGACACAGGAAGTTCTTGAAGTGACTATTGGGAGAATAGGAGCCATTGAAGAATTCTCATATGCATCCTGGTGAGAGGAACTAGTGTTATGGTTGAAGCCATTGTCCATAGAAGTTTCAGAACTACCTTTGCCTTTACCTTGTCCTTTGGAAGAAGGTGAAGTACTTGCTGTCTGAGGGCTGAAATTCTGTCAGCTGGAAGATGTGCCATCACGGAAACAGAGTCTAGGTTTGCACCTATGAAGGTAATATGTTGACAGGGCAACAAGGCAGATTTTTGAAAACTGACTGTTATGCCTAACTGAGCACAAATTTCCAATGTCACATCCCTGACCCATTGGAGTAGATGCTTGGTGGGGGCAGTTAGGAGCCAGTCATCCAGATACAGAATCACTTGTAATCCAAGATGTCCCAAGTGAACCGTTACTACTGCCATGTATTTGGTGAAGACTCTGGAGTGAGACCAAAGGGCAGGGCTTGGAACTGATAATGACTGGCTCCCAGCCAGAAGCATAAATGACTTCTTGATGCTCTGCCCATTTTTATGTGGTAGTATGCATCTTGGAGGTCTATTGAGCACATCCAATAGTCTTTCCCTAAGAATGGAAGTATTGACTGCAGTGTCACCATTCAGAACTTTGACGTTTTGACAGATTCGTTCAACTTGCTGAGATCCAATATGGGTCACCAGTCCCCTGTTCTTTTTGGCACCAAAAAGAATCTTGAGTATCTTCCGAATCCTGTTTGGTCTGCGGGGACTTCTTGGATGACTCTTTTGTCCAGCAACTTTTTGATTTCTATAGTTGCTTGCTCCCTTAGATTGGGTGTAACATCTGGGATTGTTCTGATCTGTGGGACAGGATGGCAAAAGGGAATGGAATATCCTCTGGATATTATGCTTTGTACCCACTTGTCTTTTGTGATACTTTGCCAGGATTCTGGGTACAAGGACAAACGTCCCCCAACTGCCTCCAGAGTAGAGCAGGCAGGCCTCCTTTCAGGAGTGCTGATAGGGACGTCCGTGAAAGGAATTACAGTTACCCTGGTTTTGTGGACATCCTCTGCCTCTAGGATAACGTCTACCATTGTTGCTTTCCCCTCTGTCCCTGGAGAAGGAGTCACATAGTGCATCTTGGAAAGCTCCCTGGGATCTTTTGAACCACATTTTCCCACTCTTCTGACCTTTAGGGTAAGGTCTTGAAAGTACAGAAAAACGTACTCCAACGGCAGACTGAGTTTTCCCTTTTTGCTCACATCTGGTAAGTGCGTCTTTTACTTTGGAACCAAAAAGTGAGAAACCATCAAAATGGCACTAGTAAAGGTAGACTTAAAAGGTTCTGCAAAATTACACAAGCCTATCCAGGAATGTCTCCTCAAGGAAACTCCTGCACCCACTTCCCTACTCACTACATCCGCTGCATAAGATAGTCTCATGGAGGAGTTGACGATAGAATTTAAGGTGGACAGCTGGGAGGAGACTTTCTTAGTCACCCCTGCAACTAATGAACCTTGTAGAGCATCTCCTAGCTCTTTCAGGAGATCTCCTTGTAGCCTTGTAGAGTGTGTGAGGTAGTTCAGCGATCGGTGTAAAAGTCGCTGACGAAAAAACACATTTCCCATATCTGTCCATCGTTCGAGAATCTTTGTTCAGGGAATGAAGAGATGAAGATGTCTCAGAAAGTTCCTTCTTGGTGGCTGCTGCCACCGCCATAGCATCTACATGTACAACTTTTGAGAGAAAACCTTTCCCAGTAGGGGCTGACAAAAACTTGTTTGGCCCCTGAGGGACTGGTGCCATAGTGTCAGGTGACTCCCACGCCTTTCGACTGACCAAGTCCATTAGTTCATCAAAAGGCGGAGACACACAAGAAGCTGAAGGTTGAGATCCAAAGGCCTTCAGGTACACAGACTCTTCATCAGAAGGGTTGATGGTTTTCCAGACGCCTCTCTGCTTTAAGATCTCCAAGATATCTGCAGATGAGATATCTTCACAGGACGACCATGGGGACCCTTCTGGCACCTTGAGGTCAGTGTCTGAGGTGACGGACTCATCAAGGGAGTCTATATGCTTCACCTTGCATGTCCTCTTTCGAGGGGGCTCCTCAGAAAGGTATTCTGGGGAGGCGTCGAAGAGAAGGGTTCGCCCAATAGGGTTCCTGAGGCTGTGAATCTTAGCTGTCTTGTGGATGGGGTGGTGCCGAGACAGTAGCCGGTGCCTTGGGGGGACGAATGCCAGTATCCCTATGTAGAGCTGTAGAGGGGCACAGCACATTCCTCATCAGCTCGAAAGCAGAACCCACCAGTTCTGAGGAGACAGAGGACACCTCCGGCCCCAGAGAGACCGGTTCTGAGGCTGATGTAGGAGCCAAGTTCACCCGAGCCGATGCACCGAAGGGTAGGCTCGGAACCAAAGAAGTTCGGGTCTAAGCGCCACCCCCCCCCCCAGGGCAGACCAGAGAACCTCAGCTCCCAGACACCCCGGATGGCACAAAGGGTGTCGGAGCAGATATCGGTTCCATAATCGCCAAAGGGGTCCCAAAACTGACTGTTCTACAGTAAGCGGTACCAGGCACTCCAGCTCTGAAGATCCAGCTTGGCTCGGAGGAGGAACAACAGTGGATGTAACAGTCTTGGAAGGCTCCGAGACCTGTTTGCTCGAAGCAGAGAACAATTTAGCTAGCACCAGTGACTTCAAGAGTCTGCGCACCACCCGCTCCATGCCATCATCAGATAGGCTCCTAGTGGACCTGGAGGATAGAGATGGTGAACGAGATCTCTCCAAAATGGGAGATCTCAAGGTAGGGGAGACTGCTGGAATGTCAACAGACCGGCTCTGAGACAGGGTATCTTTCAGCTCCGAAGATCTTGGGGCCGAAGAACCAGGTTTGTCAATAATGATGGCCTCCATCGGTTCCAAGGCCTGTGGAGCCGAGGAGGTAGATGGCTTAGAAATTTTTAGCAATTTTTCTGGGGGCTCACACTGAGCCGAAGAGACAGGAGATGGCCTTTTAGATGGTTTGTCCTTCTTAGAAGAAGAAGAGGACGAAGAAGAAGCACTCTGTACAGCTTCCTCAAAGTTTAGTTTCAAGAGCCCCTTGACAATCAATTTGTTTCTCATCTCCTCTCCTGTAACACACGTGCACTAAAGGAGTGGCAGAAAGTGCAATTCTCCTGGAGATGTATAGCCCCTAAAACATATACACAAATGACATGTCCGTCTGTAATTGACATTTTCTGGGTACATTTCTAACATTTTTTAAAGCCCAAAAGGCTCATGCTCTTTCTCCCTGGTGTCCTTAGACATGTTAGGAAGAAAAGAAGTTTCCAAAAGGATTACAAATGGCAAATAAACTCAGTACACTGCTAGATATATGAACACACACTAAACTAACAAACACTGCACATCCAAGAATCATAATTAGAAAAGCTAACTTTGCTCTGACTCAAAACGAGCACTAGGACCTCTAACTTAAACGGACCTAGACAGGTAAAGAGGAAGATAGAACACACTAACGCTACAAGCCCTCTAACTAAAACGGGCAATTAGCTCTCTAATTTAAATGAGCTAAGTAACAAACTACCTAACTAAGAGTGTAGAAAAAAAAATCAACGCACAACACTACAAGTATCTTAATAAAGCGCCACTACAGTAATTAACTACAGGATACAAATGCAAGCATGGGAAAAGAACGACGCCAAACAACAGCACACAACAGCAGAAAAAGGAGATAAATTAAGCTACACTCTAAATCTAAACTAGCTCAGCACACAATACACTAACTAATGTATAAATCCTAAACAGTTTAAGCTAATAAAATGTAAAAGACAAAAAACAGCCACGGCCAAGAAGAGCACATCCAACGTCGTAAAGCGGCAAAGGAGATCTTGAGAGTTGCACCACTACATCATGGGATACTTACCTTGCCACGAGCTAAGTCTGAGACTTCCAGCTGTGTATTCGGCCGAGTCAGAGCCGAGAATCAACTCCGAACCCATCCAAGTAAGAATGAAGGCGAGATAGGACAACATAACATCGAAGGATTCCTCCAAGGAGATATGAAAAGAGATAAAGGAAAAGATTACTAAATTAATAGAGAGACGGAAGGTTAATATAACAGACTTGGAGCAAGGAATCCACGCTACCTAAATGTTTATAGCCTCGATAATATCGTACACTGGGAACGCTTTCCATTATGAACCAGAGAAAGACTTTTGGGGAACACTGAAAAGAGCTGATTTTATTTGTGAAGAAAATTTAAGTTAACTGGCAGAAAATGGTCTTGCTAACAAATGAAGTGGGCCTGGCAATACAACATATGCATTACTATCACTAGGCCATTTAATTAAGACTGATCTATCACGTTCACGACAGTACATACAAATCGGTGTGGAAAAAAATGATTACTCAGGAAGGTAATAGCAAAAACAGCCAAAAGCTGAATATTTGATCACAGAAACATAACGCAGAACATGTTAGGAATAATCTTGGTGCTATTTTTCAGCAAGTGTCAAGGTCACAAAAATGTGCATGCGACCTCCCATGTCTTTCTACTGGGTTTGGGGGAGGCAGATAAGTTGAAGGGATGATGTGCTGTGAAGGGCATTCATGAGTGGGGTAGGTGGAGAGACGAGCTCTGTTACATCACAGTTGTTCCTCTTGGGCTCTTGGCCCAAGGTCCTCCAGCTTCTGTTAGCAGCCATTGTCATTTTTTTCTTGCACTAGGTTCTCTTTCCTCAAAGTATTTTAACTTGTTCTACCTCCAGGGAGAACAAAATATTGTTGGATAACTTCTATTACATATGAGGAACAGGTTGTTTCAATGACTACACAGTTTAACCCTTTTTAAATATCTGTTCTGCAGTTGTGCAAACAGCAACTCCGTCTCAAGTGGGCTTTGAGAATTTGAGCTTTAAAATGGTAAGGCAGGGATGACATCCTCACACAGCCATGTTTTATCACTGCCCATGAAGCTGCCACCCTACAGGGTGGATCAACAGCATCACAGCCGCAGACTATGGAGTGCTGTGCTACTGGGGAAGAGAAGGTGGTTAGTCTTAGTACTGATCTCCCAGGGCTTTGTTTGGAATCTCTTCAGATGTGTCCTTTGCCCTACACAGAGGAGTGTCTTCTACTATTTCAACATTTGTGTTTGGCAATTAAGAACCTTAAAGAACAAGTGGCACTGTAGCTCTTCCCAAAGTGGTCCAGGATTTTACTTTCCCTGTTATGGTAAATGGATTCTTGCTTGCAGCTCTAGTACTTTCCACACCCACATTCATGAACACAACACTTGGACTAGCAAATTAACTTTTGTAAAGACAACTGCAACAAAACAAACAAGTCAGTCTTGGTTTCCTGAGATCAGGTGGTTGGGAGTCTGGCTCCCAGAATGCACTACTAAATGCATCCTGCAAGCTTCAGCAATAGGAGTATTGCTAAGGGTTATAGCTTAGGCAAGCCTAAGAGATCCCTGTATCTCATCTGGCATTTCAGCTGTCTTACTCCCTCATTCAAAATAATTCTTCATTCAGTTCAGTGTATCACCAAATTAGAAATCCTCTGGTGCGGAGTCAGAGAATAAGATGTCCTCAATGTCTGACTCATAAATGGGAGAAGATACCAGTTCACATAGCCAACTCCTCCACCTGTGAGTTAGAAAAATACAACTACCCATACCAGGGGTGGGGGGACGACGACTTCGGTTCACTTCTTAAGACTAAGGCTTCCTGACAATGACTCCTGCTCTGAAAATGGATGCAGGTTGTTAAAGTGTACAAAATCTTGGAAAACTTCATTAAATCCTGAAAGGCAGCTTGTGCAGAAAAAAAATGAAGAACCACACGGCTCCGATGTGACAAAGTGACAGATGTCTGTTACCTGGGCACCTTGTGCCTATATCTAGGGTAGCCTTCATTGAGATACCCATAAACTGGCAGATTCTGACAACCTCAATTGCAGAGGTGGGGGCACCTTCATGGACCAACATCGAGGTGTACCGTGCTGATCTTCAGAAATCAAGATACAGGTATCAGAACCACCCACCTATGAAGAAGCATCCAAACTGACCTACAACTGGAGAATTTCAGCTTGGGAGGATTTGTTGTCATTTGATCATGTGACAGTTTTCTGAGAAGCAACACCAAGGACTTTGGACCAACCTATACAAATCAGTGCCCAAGACTATGAAAATACCTCACCAGACAAAACACCCTTGAGCCTACAGAGGTCTTCAGCTTTCCACTGGATATCATTGGTAAGGTCTTCAGCTTTCCACTGGATATCATTGGTAAGGTCTTCAGCTTTCCACTGGATATCATCGGTAAGGTCTTCAGCTTTCCACTGGATATCATAAGGTCTTCAGCTTTCCACTGGATATCATCGGTAAGGTCTTCAGCTTTCCACTGGATATCATCGGTATCATCATCCTTCCTTATAAGGGCGTATCTCCCTTCTTTTTGTGGAACATATAGGAGAGGTTAGGCTGGTGGCTTTGGTCAAGGCACATGGCTTTCTTTGGTTCAGATAGTCTTGTAGAGTCTTTGCTCTGCAATAAATTGTGTTCAAACTGCATCATGCAGAGTGAGGGCAGGTATGGATATCATGAATAGCCCCAATATGGAATAAACACTGGATGTGGAAGTCTTATGTAGAATCTGCTTCCTACATGAAAAGCATCTATAAACTAATGTCTGACTTCTACATCTGATGCCCACAAATATACAACAGATATAAAGATGAATGACATAACCAAACAGAATGTTTCTACAACAAGATATTTACAATGAAATCAATGGAGTGACAAAACAGTAGCACAACACACATTGATCCACACTTGTATTTACTTATTTTATTTATTTGTACTGCAGTAAGAAAACCTAAAAATGGTGCAGGCAGATGTCACTCATATACACTGGCATCTGGAAGTCAGGCCGAAGTTCCAAGATGATGTAATTACTGCAACAATGGACATGCCTACTGCCATGGAAGGTATGAAGCAGGAACTGAAACTCCTGCTCAAAAAATCCTTTGCTTTTTAAAATCAGCAACAAGCAGAAGGCCCTCTGCCTTATCCCAAGGGAAGGGAAAATCTCAGTCACTTCAGCTGCATGAACAACATCATGCTTGCTGCCCTACCAATCACCAGTGTCCACCACAGTCAAATGACCATCAGCCTGAAGAGTCTCTCATTTGCAAGGCCATGGAACACATAACAAACTTGATTAACATAGACATTAAAAATCTAATAAGGCTAGAGCTGTAGCAATTTGATTTTGTAAAAGCAGAATCCTGTGCAATGAACCCAGCAAATTTTTTTATAAAAGTAACATACGCTGCTGAAAGCAGTTACATTATACACACAGCCTACCTTGAGTTGGCTAAGGAATTTGACACCATCTACCATACTAGCATAATCAATAAACTAAATGTGTTACAACTAGACCCCTATGTGGCAAGATGGGCAGATAACTGGCTAGGACACACACACGCCCATGCGCACAGACAGACACACACACACACACACACACACACACACACACACACACACACACACACACACACACACACACACGAGTGTGGGTGGCAGGAACACTGTCAGAGAACTTGGAAGAGACCAGTGGTGTCTCGCAGGGCTCTGTTCTGGGACTGCTTTTGTTTAGTATTTACTTCTCTGGCCTACAGACTAAAAATCAAGACGTACAGTTAACCATGTCTGGGGATTACTGCAAACTGAGAGTTACTGACAAATCTCCTATGACACAGAAGCTCTCCAGCAACATATTACACTTATAAATGCCTGGTATATTGGAAATAAGACAAAACTAAATGATAAATACAAACATTGTCACATCTGGCAGATGAAACATCCTTTCTATATTTAGCATTGACAAAACCCCACTTCAAAATAAAAATATAGTTAGAGATCTGGGAATATGGGTTGATAATTCTCTCTCCTTGGATCACCATGTAACAATGGCGGTCAGGAAATCCTTCTATTTGGTACAGTTGATGCTAAGGGAAGATCATCCACAACTAAAGAAGTTACTGTCCCTTTCTATTCTGCATTTACCAGGCCAATTATAAAATACAACACCCCCTTTGGGATGTACTTGACCAGAGACAGCAAAGCGCTGGAAAGACTCCAGAGGATCCAGAGGATCTCAACAAAGAATACCATGGGCTTAGGATCCCTACGCTACAAGTAGACTAGAAGCATTGTCCTTTTCTGTGTCATACAGGTTCCTCACAGGAGATCTATGACTTTCCTTCCAAGCAATTAGGGGCCCAGTAGCACAGGATCTCCTGTACCTTCACAAATTAAACAGTATCATAAACACCAGAACAAGAGATCTAAACCTACTTCAGCAGGACCAGTTAACCAAGGGGGAGACATGGATTCTTTACCCAGCATCCCTCTCATGTCTGGAATAGACCCCCACTGCAGATAATGTATCTCTCTGCTTTATCTTCCTTCAAATGGAAATTGGACAACTGAATGGGTATTTATAAACTCACCATGTTTTTGACTGGCCTAGCTCTCCTTGACAGGAGAGGTTCTGTCTACAGTGGGAACTGGAAAGACACAACAGCTGCAAGGCCCAGTAGCATTGAGCTCCCTGTGATTCCTATAAGCCATCAAATAAGGCATGGCTGTATCTGCAAAAGCAGAGGACAAGGTCGGGGTAAGACTTGCTCTGACTGCACACTCAGAAATGGCCTTAACTGACAGCACATATTCCAGCAGAAAGAATTACGAAAACAGATGATGTATATTTGATGGTCCCAATTTCCTGTGGGCCAGGGGAATGTACATTCCTACCAGAATTAGTTTATGCTGCCCACCCCATCATCCATCTGGGAAGGAATGGGTTTCCATCTCAGAAGGAATGAGATGTGATCTCAAAGAATACTAGAGGACCACACAAACCATGCAGAATCAGCCTTGAGGCTGTTTAGGTAAAGTACCATTGCCATCTGTCAGGCCCCTGTACAACATACACTCCCTCCTGGGCCCATGCTGCAGTGGCACAAGGGTTCCACCAGATTTCCATGACCACAATAACAAAGATTGGATCCAAGGGAGGATTGAATAGGGAGCCTTATGATGAAGTACTCAAGGAACAATCTTGGACAACTGTAAGGCAGACCTCAAGTACCACATGGCTTCCACAACAAAGCATCATAACAAGATGAGCTCGAAGAACTCAGGGAAAAAGATGTTCCATCCAGCTCACAAAGTCCTCTCCTACTGCATCCCCTACTGCATCCCATGGGAAAATAATTGGAGAGGGATCTCTGAATGCTTTAAAAGCTCTGAATTAAGGAATACGCCAAGGATTGCTCAACTGGAGAGTTAAAAAGGCCGGGAGATTCTTGTGAGGATGAGAACCCTGCAGAAGGACTATAGTCAGCATTGATCAAGAACTGAATCCTTATAGGTGAAATCCCATACCAGATACTGTAGCTCCCACCAAGTTTCAGAGATCTAATTTGAGCAGTTTTGTGGCAGACACAGAGAGAGAGATGAGGTCCTCGATTATGACCTAAATGACCTAATACTGATCAGTGGTGGCTGAGGTACTGGTGGAGCTGGGAACAGGTTGGAGATAGGGAGGGTGTGACAGACATTTGCTCAGTAATCTTTGAAGTGTGTGCGCATGTGTGTGTGTGTTGGGGGGGACAATCCTGATGCAATGCTAGCACCTACGACAGCATATTGGTCAGGGATACACATCTGGCTCTGCCCAGTCACATCTATGTGTTAGCCTTCAAAGGGAATGTGTGGGAATGGGCATGACCACAAAGAAAGCAAACATGGTTGCTGGGGAGAGGAACCCATGTCCATAGAAAAACCTAATGGCTACCTGGATGATGGACTCTCACAAAAGGTTCTTGACCTATGGAGGGATCAAATGAGTCAACTGACTGTGGAAGGGTTGATGAATGGGAATTCATGTCGACTCACTGAAGGTAATTTTGACGAGCAGAGAAAAAAATAAAACCATTCACTGAAACCACCAATTTTTTTTTAAACACCCCCTGGGCTTATATATACAAATTTGGAGGTCACACAACAGCCGAGAAAGAAGCAAACTCCACTGTCAATGACTGTAACATCGGCAAGCATTTGCTCTTTTTCATTTCACTGAAATTACACTTGATCATACAACATGCTCCTGATGAATGGCAGGCAGTGGGGAAAAACACACACATTTTTATATATACATATGTATACAAACACACACACAGACATATATACATACATATACACACACACACACACACACACATCTAGCCTTTTAGGTCAAACAGTCATAATATCAAAGTTGTAAACAGAGACACGCTTCTGTGCATGCTATGAGGATCAACTTTAGTGTAGGGAAATTAAAATTTAAAAACCTTGTATTAGCACCCCCCCCTAATTATATAGACTAACTCCATGATCGCCCATTTCCTGGGGTAAGGGCAAATTTCCCTACCCCAGGGACTATCTATCTGAAACACCCACTGACCAAAGCACGCCAACAAAACAGATGTCAACATCACAGCATTTTAGTCAAAATAACGTCTCCCATATCTATGTATACATTTAAGCATACCTAGCTACCTATATATATATAGAGAGAAGAGAAAGAAATACATATACATATTAACAAATATGTATTTATGTATGGGAACCATAAATTGAATTGATCATCATTTGGTCAACATTTATTTAGGTGACACAAAAAAGCTAGTCAGCCCCCCCCTAAACCAAATGGTGTGTGTGTGTGTTTGTGTGGGCTTACTATCAAAATTTCGAATACCGTTATGGGAAATTTGATTGTCGGAAGTCAGTTTACCAAAGTTTCATAATGGTGAGTGCATTCGCTGTTGTGAGATTGACATATTGACTGGAGAACGCACTACGGTGGGGATGGGGAACTTAGCACTATTCCTCACTGTATCTTGGAGTTGTAATATATAAGTAGCAGAGGGTGTGGGGGGGGGGTGCAGGGAGGCATGCCCCCTTTGCAAAACATGTGTTGAACATCACTGGATCTTAAGGTAAGTTTGAAATTTTTTTTTTGTTTAGCTATTTTGATTGGTCACTATTGCTAATTTCGATAATGTTTTTAGAGTAAGTAATTACTCACAAAAAAGTTTTTGAAATGTTGATAGTAAACCATATACACCTACATAAATATACATTAGGATTAATTTTTTTACACACAAGTCGCATACTCAAATTATGAATACTTGATCAGATTAGTTGGGCTTTGGGGAATATGAAGCCTTAATTCAAACTACTGCCTTGTCTACAGTAAGATAACTTCAAGGACCATTCCTATGATCAAACTGGACATACTCATGGTCAAAGCACTCAGGCAGAAGAAAACTGGCATGAACATGCTGTGATGCACCACCCCGAATGGCGGGGAGCCATGGGTGTACCTCTCCCATGCCTCAAGTCCTTAACAGAAACAAAATACTAGAAAAGGATCAAGCTTCCACTAGCCAGCACCATGGTATAGAGTGGTCAATTAGCAGCTTGAGTGTTTGGTGCTGACAGGATGGGAGTTGCAGCAGATCAGGACATATACAGCCATGATTCCTTGAAGGATGGGTAGTGTTGCAGTGGAAATCTCTCGGAGGGATTTACCTGATGGCAACGCTTCTGATCAGAAAGTGTACTATAGTGTGTGCTCCCAAGCTAAGGGCACTGTGAATCCCAGAGGTAACGTGAGTAGCTCCTCCCCTCAACACAGGGGTGTGGTGAAGGACTTGCACAAAAAAGCCCTCACTGTCATTATGCACGTGTCAGCACACATTTTCAAATGTCTGCCTGAATGATACACCACCCAATATGGCTCTTGCCCTAATATGGGTAGCACCCACTCCAAGCAAGTAGAGGGGGGAATATCAACTATAAACTAAGTTCCTACCAATCAAAAATTACACCAGCTTCAGAAAAGTCCAGAAAGCTGCATTAAATACCACAACACAGATTTACCTCTAGAAGGACTAAACCCAGCCAGTCCTCTCAGTAAAGTCTCAAACACAAGCGAGGCCTTTACATTATTGAAACAGGAGACAAGACAAACTGTCGCAAAAAAAACAAAGCCACACAAGGATGCTGGATGGCCTCACTCCTCAAATGTAATAATGTAAAATGAATCACAGCCCAAGTAGCAAAAGAAAAATTTATTGAATCCAAAGCCAAAAGTGATAAGCGCTTTCATCCAGTATCCACAGAACTTCATCAGATAATTAAAAACTACAAAGTGTACTTTTTTAAAGGCAAATTAAAAAATGTCACAAAAAACACACTGAAAATGACACCCCCCCTTAAAGACACGAGATAAAATGTAAAGTGTACATAACATGAAGTGGACCTATATGAAGGTAGAGAAATGGATATACACATAAAAATACTGTATGTATAAAATATATATATGTATAAATACATAACTATATATGAATAACCGAATAATAAATGATCTCTCTAATGCTTTTAGTTTTAATAGGGAGCTTATGAAGATGTTTTCATTCAGCCCTGGCCAATTGCCTGCATCTAAGTGCAACTGCCAGTAAAGTTCCCTTTTCCCTAATAAAATTGACCAAGCTTCACCTCTAATTTCAGTTTGAATGCTATCAATGACAAAAAATGGAAAACATGCCCGTCATTTTCAAGTATATGTTTACTTAAGGCATTTGTTTCCTTTTTTGTTCTAATATCATATAAGTGCTCATAAACACGATTTTTAAATTTTCTGTAAGTTTTCCCAATATAATAACAACAGCAATGATTACACATGGCACAGTATATAACTCTCTTGGAATTGCAATTGTATCTTTGATGGATTCTAATATTAATATTGTTAATATTGAACATATCCCCTTCCTTAATAAATTTACAGAAGTGACATATCCCACATTTACTCATATAACCAGCCTTATGTTTTTGTGGAAAATGTTTACTTTCGAAAACACTCTTCAGGTTTCTTCCCTTCTTGTACACTATTGTAGGACTCGTATCTATATGTTGTCTTATGCTCCTATCTTGCCTTAAAATGGACCAATTCTTATCTAATATGCTCTTTAATTCAAAACTATCAGATGTAAACACCATAATGAAAGATGTCCTATAATCCTTTGTCTCCACATTATCATGATGGAAGTATTATGTGTCTCGGTTTCTGATAAAAGGGGTAAATAAAAACTCCTTTCCCTTTTATTAACTACCTCAAGTAAGATGTCTGTGACAAATGTAATAGGGTAGCCTCTTTTTAAAAACATTTGCTTGAGGCAGTCGCATTCATTTAAAAATTCATCCATACTCGAAACCATCCGTGCAGCATGGACAAATTGCCCTTCACGATGGCTTTCTTTTGCTTCAGTGGATGGGTGCTTGAATAATGGTGCAAAGAATTGGAGTACGTCTCCTTTCTAAAAATCTTATATGCAAATTTGTTATTCTGATGGTCCTTAGTTAAAAGAATATCGAGAAATGAAATCTGATGTGAATCATAATTATGGGGGAACCTTAAGAATTGCATTGTGGAATCGATGAATAACATGAATTCCCTAATCAATTCGCAAGGCCTATCCCATAAAATGAATGTGTCATCTAGACAGCGGGTATAGTACTTAATGTATAAAAAGTGGAGGGGAATAAAAATTTCTTCACCCATTGTGTAACTACTACATTAGTGTACAAACCACTGCAGGCTGAACCCATAGCCACTCCCTCTTGTAAAAAGATCTCATTGTTGAATAGAATGAAATTGTTCTTAAGCACTATTTCCATAAGTTGTGTGTATACTACAACATCAGTGTTCAACATTTTTATCATAAAGGAACTCGCTAAACCAGTCAAGACCAATGATGTGAGGAATAACAGAATACAGGTTTTTGATATCGATGGTTAAAAATATATATGTTTCTTTAAAGGGTATTTTATCTACTGATTCAGGAAACTCCATGAGTCTTTGCATATGCGAGCTTCACTATATACCAAGTATTTTCAGAAACTAAATGTTTAGCGAGGGGATGTATAATGGAATCTTTTGCGTCCACTATGGGGCGCATAGGTGGTTGTAATAAATTTTTGTGTAATTTGGGCAATCCAAACATTACTGACACCTTAGGGTGTAAAACCGTAAGATAGTTCAAAACTTCAATAGGTACGGACCCTTCAATAAATAGGTCCTGTATTTCATTCCTAATTTTTATGTATGCTCCATTTAGTTCACTTATTGAGGATCTCACATAGGATTCAATAAATTTTGCTTTTGCTACTTGGGCTGTGATTCATTTTACATGATTACGTTTGTGGAGTAGGCCCATCCAGCATCCTTGTGTGGCTTTATTATTCCCAAAAGGTGCTTTTTTCCTACCATTCTTTCAAATCAGCAAATCTAGTAATATTTACTGACTATAGCAAGAATCAACATATGAACTGTGCAAACAATGCTACATAATGAGTGGTGGAGAGTATAAATCCAACTAAAGAAACCACCACGGAGGTTTTTCAGCATTAGATTTACAATTAAAAGGTTTGGAGTCTCTTCTACACAAGGAAAAACAGGATGCATACTTACTGCAATTAGCTGGTTCATCTGAGCCATCAACACAGTCATTGTCTCTATCACATACCCACACTCGGGGGATACAGCGCTTGGTAGATGCACACTGGAACTGGCTTGGAGCACAAGTTACCTCAGCTGCAAAAGCATGAAGGAAAGAAGAAAATTATAACAAAAACACTAGCCCAATAATCATCTTAAAACACTTTATGAGTGGCTGCTTATTTTCTGCATTCTGCTTTTACTGGTGCTAAAGCATTTGTTAAAATAAAGACAACATATAAGCAAATGTGAGAAACAAGCAGAGCCCTCAAGTGAACTTGATAAGATGCCTTCGAGAATACTGCTGTTAATGTACTACTAAGTCATCAGAGATCTGCATCATTCACCAAGTTAAAATCTACGCAAAACACAACAGACAAATAATGAGTTAAAAAGTGCACTACTAAGGCAAAAAGACCTGGGATACTACACAGCAAATTTCACATGCTGTAAACTGCACAAACACATGCTCATTACAATCACACAACAGCACACGGCATGTGCATTTATGAAAAATGTTTAGCAAGTTGAGGAAGAAACGAGTCAGATGCCTTAGTGACCCAGACAGTATCATGACATGACAGCAACAGATCATCTCAAGGTAAAGCAGCTCTCTTCACATCACTTTCTTCTTAATTATTCAGTTTTTCAGTACCTCCAACACTTGCCAATGCAGATCGCTTTTTTCAGGCGCACATAGTAAAGCAGTGAACTACATATCACAACGATTTTGGCAGTTAACCTACTTAAGTCCAAACAGCCTCTTCTGTATTCAATAAGACAGCAGAAATAACCATAGGTTTCATGGGAGTCCCATGAATAGCTAGTTATTCATTACATCAGAGTGATGCCTCCAGGTGCAACTGCAGCTAACTCTTAACGACACCTCTAGGAGTCAAATATTGCTTGTTCATATTTGCATCATATGAAAACTCTCAGCTAGATGAATAAAATGCTGCTGACAGGATGTGTGTAACTTGAGTGGTTGCTGAGATATTGTGAGTTCTTTACAAAATATTACAAATGTAATAGTTACTGTGACTTATAAAATTAAGTTTAAGACCTAGAACACCTAAGGAATACTATCACTATAAAAATAGTTTGCGCTGAAGAGTTTGCCATTTACACTTCTTTTATAACTCCTACGGTTTCAGGCACATGACCACTTGTTTGAAATGTGAGGACATAATTTGATTCTGTCAAAAAGCTTAGGCTCCACCTCTGATATTAGAAGCCCCTCTGAGGAATTGTTTAATCAAAGGATGGGAGAACAGGGGCTGTTCTGTATCAAAATGAACTGAAATGGCTGAGGCGTGGATTTAAATAGAGGAGAAGGAGAGGCCACTATTAAAGTAGCTCTGCTAGGTAGTCCAGGATAAGAGGGATGGAAGGTTGTGAGGTACTGCCCAATCTGGACTGTCTTCAGGAGCAGAATAGTTTCCATTTTCCTGTGTAAGCTTTTCTGGTGCTGGGCCTTCTGGCCTCTGTGATAATTGCCATTAGAGTATTAGCCACGCTGATAGTTTGTGAGTCTGCAAGTCTGGTGGCAGCACCCCCCCCCCCACACCTGAGTTAGGAGGTCTGAGATCAGGGGAAGCTGCCTGGGAGGCTGTAAAGGTCAGGCTGTGCCAGTAAGGGGTACCAATGTTGTCTGGGTCAATCTGGAGCAATGAGGATGGACCTTGGTCTCTCCTCCCTTATTTTGAGCAGTACCTTGGGAATGAGAGGCAGAGGAGGGAATGCATACACAAACAGGGTGTTCCAGGGGAAGGTCAAGGCATCCACCTTCCACTCTAGGTGGCGATACTCCCTGGTACAGAATTTTTTTCAGCTGATGGTTGAGGTGCGAAGCAAGGAGATCCACCTCCGGAGTTCCACACACCTGAGAGATTTGCTAAAAGATTTTTCAGTGGAGTTGCCATTCATGGGGATGCAGTAAGTTTCTGCTTAAGTGGTCTGCCAGGGTGTTGTTGATCCCTGGTATGTACTGGGCTATCAGGTGTAGCCCCATGGAAGAGCCTGTCAGCCACAGGTTCATGGCTAGCCTACACAGAGGGTAAGATTGGGCCCTTCCCTGTTTGTTGATGTACCACATTGCTGTGGTGGTGTATGTTTTGATAAGGAGAACCCCTGACTTGAGATGGGGTTTGAAGGATGTCAGAGCCTTTTGTACTGCCATCATTTCCTTCTGGCTGATGTGGAAGGGAAGGTGCTGGGCATACCAAAGAGCTTGGGTGCACCTGCTTTCTAGTTGAGCGCCCCAAGCTATGTCTGAGGCATCAGTGGTAATGGTCTGCCCAGTTGGGAGGTGGGTGAAGGAAAGACCCTTGTTCTGGGCACAGGCCCCTGCCCACCAGAGAAACTCGGCCCTTATACAGGGGATCAGAGGGTGATCACGTCAGTCGTCCTGCTAGACAGGAATCCAGGGAAGTAAATATCGTGGGAAGAAATATCCAGGGAATTGTTATGGCTAGGTTTGTATAGGCCCCTAGGGCCGATAGCCTAGTACCAACCTATGAACCTATGAAAGAGGTCTCTAGGGGTTGAGAATGCTGACACCAACGGTTCTTTAGGTACCACTGAAGTTTTCTCATGTGAAGCCTGGCTAGAGGAATTAGAAGGATGCAAGATGCCATGTACACCAAGGCTTGCAGGAACTTCCTCACAGTGAGGTGACTTCTGGAAGACAGCTGTGTAAAATAGAGAGGCAGGAAGCTCTGCTTTTCTGGGGATAGGAAGCCCATTTGAAATGCTGTGCCCAGCAGTGCTCCCAAGAAAATGATCTTCCTGGAGGGTGTTTGCCTTGATTTCTTCTCATTGATGGTGCACCCTAAGGAAGTTAGGAGGGTTTTGACAAAGAGGAGGTCCTTGAGGAGCTTTTCTTTGCAATCTGCCTGGATGTGGCAGCTGTCCAGATAATGGTAAATTTGTACATTTTGCTGTCTGCAAAAGGCTTTGGCCGGGGCTAAGCATTTGGTGAATAACCCTGGGAGCAATAGATAAGCCAAAGGGTAGCACAGAGAATTGAAAGTGTTGTGAGCCTGCTCTGAAGCGAAGGAATTTCCTGCAGGATTCCCTTATGAGGATGTGGAGGTAGGCATCTTTTAGATCCAGGGTAACTAAACAGGCATTTTTTGTCAGCTTAGGCAGCAGCTGCTGCAGAGTTAGCATTATGAATTTGGGGACCACTAAGAAGGTGCTCAGAACGGATAGATCCAGAATGGGGCGCCAAGCGCCCTCTTTTCTGGGAACAAGGAATAGTCTGTAATAAAAGCCTTTGCCTGTTTGATCTGAGGGGATAGGTTCTACTGCCCCTTGGGATATGAGAGTTTGGACTTGTTTCAATGCCTCTGCCCACTGAATTGGAGGCAAGTCTGGATACCCTCTTGGAACTGGGAGTTCGTTGCAGGAGAATTTGTATCCCTGAAAAATGATTTTTAAGACCCACTGGTCCTTGGTTACAGAAAGCCAATTTTCTTTGCAGAGGGAGAGCCTTCCTCCTAGTTTTTGATGACTGGAAAGAGGGCAGAGGGGAAAAGAGGGAGTCACTGAGAGTTTTTCCCGTAGAGGGATGGCTTAAAACTCCCTGCCTTTGGAGCGGAAGTGCTCCACTGTTTCGCTCTCTGCTGTCGTTAGGATAGGAGTCTGGGTGGTCTGTCCCTGCGGGCCTTACCTTGCCCCTGTCTGATAGGTGCAGGAAAGGACCAGTGTTTTGAGGGAAAATTCCTGTTGAACCTAGGCGGATGTACCTGAAGGAAGTCTTTTACTGTTTGCATAGATTTTGCTTTGTCTTCCATCTTTTTAAGCACCTCTTCTGCTTTTACTCAAAACAAGTGGTCCTTATCCAAGGGTGCATCAAGTAATTTAGATAGGACATGATCAGGAAGAGGTTGTTCCTTCAACCATGCATATCTCCTAATGACAGAGACTTTCTATACTCTGGAACAAGCTTCCCATCTATGTCAAGCAAAGTTCCTCATTAGCACTCTTCAAGAAAAATCTTGATGAGTGGATGGGAAATAGGAAATACACCCTCACTTCTGTTGCTCTGCTCAACAGGAGCACAGGAAATTAATTTTCTTGGGTAGCATAAGCCAGGGAACCTTGTTGGCTAGGCTTACTTAGGCCCTTGGGCCGATAGCCTAGTACCTACCTATGAACCGATGAATGCCAGAGTCAGTACACTTAGCACAACTACAATATTTTAAAGAAAATGGAAGCACTTCATGTTGATACACAGTGAACAAACCCAGGAAATCAAAGGTCGGGTGTTTAGCTACAAGTCCAAAAAGAGAACGTGGAAAACAGTACACTAACATACATATGTAATGTGGCCATTGAAGATGGAGCTATTCCCTGGAACAGTAAGGGAAGTAATTATTTCATGGAAAGAAGCAAAAGAAAAGTTTGCACTAAAGGAGAATGACTTCATCTGGTTCCAGGGACTGTCAACTAAAGTAAAAGAAACTGAGAGAAAAAAAAAAGTAGAACAGAAACCAGAGTGAGTTAGATTACTCAGACTAGAACACGAGGCACAACATAAAAAATTAACAAGTAGGCTTTAAAAGCTGCTCCACAACAACTATCAAAATCAAGGGGAAAACTAAATAAAGGGCTGGGAAACAAGTAAATAATGGCAAGATGTAGATCAGGCAACCTTCAGATACACAACTAAGCCCAGAAAGTTTTGGACCTTTGCATGGAAGTGCTTGCACAAAAATTTTTATACATTGGATAGATAGAATAAACAACATGCTCCTGCAACCAATGCTGGAGACGTAGGCTAAAAGTAAAAGGTGTCTCTGTTCAACATTAACACAATTTAAAGAGGATTTAAATAGTATGTTTAAAAAGCTATTAGATGGCACTTTCACTTTAACTTAAAATAATTTCCTTTTAAGTTGAGAACCAGGAAAAGCTTAAGCAGAACAAAGGCTTTAACTGAACTGATAATGTTAACAGCTAAAAAAGCAATAACATGAAAATTGGCAGAGGGCTCACCTAGCTCAGAAAAGGCATACACAGTTATGAAAAATCTGAAATATATTTAATTAAACATTCATCATCATCATCCTAATCTTTAACATTTTTTTTTACATGGAACACACTGCCGCCGCCCTGCCACCCCCCAACCCCACCCCTAATCTGTTGAGTAAATAGTTGCTTTAGACCTACATGATAAATGTAGAAGGGTAAAGCAAACACACAGCAAATATAAGTTATATATTACATCTTCCACGACTGACATCATAACTTGTTGAGGCCAAATGTTAAATGAGACTTAAGGCTTGGACTTGAAAAGTTAGGTGGTAAAAACTGCCCAGCCACTAGGGAAGAACAACAAAAGTGCATGGGTACTGAACAAAGGCTAGCATATCTCTGTTTATAAAAGGTGTCTGTTTTCAAAGAAAAAAAATCCTATTGAGTTTTTATCTTGACAACAGAAAAAAAAAGCTATCACACAAAGGTGGAAGAGATGACCAGAACCTATGTACCATGACACAGTAGATATAAAGGGTGAGGTAGCAAATACTGTAGTAGAAATATGGTGGCAACTGTTAACTAAATGGTTACGCTACTTACAAAGACAAGAAAATAACTTAATTATTTTTTCTATGCAAGTCTTAAAGGTCTTCAAACAACATCAAGCAGGTGTAATGCTGAGAAGGAACTAGAGAGGTATGCTTATCAATGACATCTGAAGTGTAAGCCTACCTCCGTGGTGCAGAGGGATGGAGCCCGTACTGTGACCCAGGCATCCGGAGTTCAATCAGTAGCCCTAGCACTGAAGGATGCTGATAGAGAAGGGGAGAAGTGAAAGGGTGTGGCCCCACTTATCTCTCCCAGGGGTGGGGAGGGCCCAGTGCAATTTGGGGCACACATGGAATCAGTGCAACTCCCCTAGTGGGGACCAGGAAAACCTGCACTTGTCCTTCCTGAGAATGTCACATGCGAAGTGATGGGAAGGCCTCCACAGTCAACCCAATGTACATCCCTCTTTGAAGCTTTGTCGAGTGCATGCACGGGACAGGGTGCTTGCAGAAAAAAGACAAAGCCCCTCTCTTGGCTACACAAATGGGGGCCTTCCCTGGCCAACTGTCACTCAGCAGATATGGAATGAAAAGGTCTATTAGTCAGGACAGGGGGGACTAAACTGCTATATGGAGGGGCAAAAAAAGGAAAAAAGTGTTAAGTATTAATCTATGAAGTAAAATATCATGTTGTGGATTAAGATTTAAAAGTGTCATCTGAATTGTAACTTAAGCAACAAAACAGGTTTTGCTATTATTTATGCAACATAACTAACTATACATGATATGAAATGGAGAATTTGTGAACAATGAAATGTTTTAAGAAGAAAAATGGCTTGGATCTTTGCCAAAAAGGGTCCACAGACCAGTCAATATGCTCACCGAACAGAAGTTAAATTAATATGCAAAAAGTGAACCAAAAAAAACCCAATAGATCTCATGAACCTCAGGCTATCTGCAAATAAGAGATCATCTGAAAGTGACAGGAAGAGTAAGGTGAAATGGATTTAATTCATTACAGTGCTTTAAAACTACTGATTAGGACAAACAAATAAGCATAAAGACAAAAACACGAACAGATACAGTCAATGAGACAAGGAAATGATTAAAATGATAGATAAAATAAAAATGGTCTTAACAATCATGTGCAGTTGGATATTTACCAGCATAATGTCCAGACCAGTTGCTGCCCTCAAATATAGTGGTTCTGCTACTAGAGACAGCAGATGATGACATTTCCTTTTGTTAAAACACATAAATTTAACTTTAAAAACAGCACTGTTTCCTCAATGTGGACTCGCATGATGTTTAGAATACTGATGATGTGAGGTCAGGGTGCAGGCATCTGGCAGTGAACCAGAAGCATTATGTAAAGAAAGAAGAGCAAAATCAGGAATGGTCACTCATGTAGGTTATATACAAAGCTGTGCTGCTACATTTACTAAATATTACAGCTTTTCCTAACAAGCAGCTGGATTGTTTTCTTCAGTGTCTAGGACTACCTTGAGAAAAGACATTCCATGGGAAGGCTTGAGACTCTAATTGAAGTCCAGTTACAAAGATGCTCGGATTAGACAGGCAGGAGGCAGTGCATTCCAAGATTATTTCTAGTTCCTCCTAGGTGATGGCTTGAATCAGGTAGTCAAGCCAGGTATAAGTAAATATTAATGCTCTACAGCTAAAGGTGCACAAAACCCAGCATCTTCTAAATACCCTAGCAACAACAAAGTCCACGAGGAAAATGAGGTAAACAAAATACTGAATACATGTAAGGAACCTGCAGAATCTTTTGTACTCCTTGTAGATGTCAATAAAAAGGTAATAATTCTTCATATTTAAGTTGATGATGACAGCCTCTGCTAACAGCAAGAAAAATTAAGTCTCCTGGGTCAACATTCAGAACTTCTTTATGACTAGGAATTACTTTAGCTTGGAGAAGTTCAGCACAGCTCTCCAAGGTCCATTTTCCTAAGCATAAGAGCATAAGGAACAGTGTCAAACAGACCCTTGTCCATCTGTTGTTGGGCACACTGTTGCCTGCAGGCTCTAGCTTCTACTGCAGATCTCTTTCTATTGGAAGTGAGGAAAGGAGATCATCCAATATGAAACCCATCAATGACATATGTTTGAAAAACAACATTCACATGGAAGCTGGAAAGGCTCTGAACTCCATCCTGCATTCTCAAGGGTCTATATTAGATGAGCGACAATTCCGATGTTCGAATCATAGATGGTTGACATCATATGATTGAACGTCGGAAAGGTTGAAGGTGAAAGTTAACGGCTTTTCACATGCAGAATGGGAAATTTTCCCTTTCTGCACTGAAGTGCGTTCTCGGAGTTGGCATATTTAAGTAGGGGGGGTGCAGAGGGGCTTGCTCAGAGCGGTAAGGGAAGTTTTTTTTTTTTTTTATTATATAGTCGATGTTTCGAACTTTGCTCATATGAGTTCGCTCATGTGAGGTTCGAAGTTTTGAAACTTCGACTATATAATATAGACCCTATCTCAATGCAACTACTTCCCTCACTCACAAAGGTCCGTGGGTCCCTTTATCACACAGGTCTCCTAAAAGGACAAAAAATCCTCTTTAAAAATGATGGACTAGGGAGATAGTTGGCAAGGAAAAAGGGGAAGGATTACTAAGCCAAAACTAGGAAATATTCTCTTTGCTGGGATATGGGCATCCCCCTACCTCTGCCCGGCTATTTCAGACACTACCTTCTTTCCTAATGGCCTTTTGCAAAGGTTTATCCTTGCCTGAAGTGCTCTGGCCAAGACAGTTCCTTAAAGGATCAGTATTAAAAAAAAAAAAAAACAGTCCACTGTATGCAAGAATATGAAACCAGAATAAAGCTCAACAATTTGTTCATTTTTTTCTTAATGTTTTAAAATCTTCTTGAGATGCATGCCAGACATAGTTCTCAACCTCTTACCAAAAACAAAAAAAAAAAAGTCTGTACAAAGCTAAAAATAATGTCATTGATTTCTGTGTAAGGAAGTATTTAAAAACAGGCGGTTCTTTAACATCTTCTGGTAAAGGCTGAACTCTCAGACTGGTGCTATTTTTAAAAGGCATAACCAAGTCAACAGCCCTAGCCCAAGTGTTAACCAAGTCATAGTAACATTAAACTGTATGTTTAATTACTTCATTTTAGATTCCTTGGCGGCACCTAGAAAAATCCAATTGGGTCCTTATAGAGGTACCCAAATTTTCACTCTGCCATGTAAAATTCTGTAATTTTTTTCAGGACTGGTGGCTGAGAATAAAGTCCAAAGGAACCATTTCAAACATCATCCTTAAATGTCTGGAAAGATGGGGAATGACTACTGGTTTAGATTCTTCAGTCCCTAACAATTCCAAATGTCCTTTCAAGTAATTCTTTTGCCCACTCCTTCAACCTCCAAGATTTAAAAAAAGAAAAATTCTCTCATGTTTAATTTTTCAATAAATGAGGAATCTTCAGGAGAACAGCCAATAAAGAGATACTTCTTCAATATCACACCTGAGAAGAATGTAAAGGTGGCTGGAATATGCACGGTCTTGATCCTTCTTTTCATCAGTGTATGAGATGGATAACCATTTTGCAGAGTACACCCTTTTCTTTTTAGTCAAAGGAGGAACAGTGTCAGAGCTAGAAGGACCCAACAGTGGTGGAAAGGGATGCACTCCTCCTCAAATACCTATAAACAAAATGGTACTTGAGGTAGAGACAGATGACCCTCAAATGAATGTCTGCACTTGAGGTTTGACTGGTCAGGAATTTTTTTTTTTTTACTAACTACTGAGATAATGGTATTCCGGCCTGGAAAGACAGGCTCATGAAAGTGATAATTCTTTAGTGGAATCTGTGCCCAACAGGCACACCCATTGGCGATCTTTACTGGAAATGTCATCAGACTTGGAAATACCTCCCACAATTTTAGACTAAAAAAGGCCAGTCATTAGAAATAAGATGATGCAACACAGTAAACTGGCAAACAGATAAAACAGACAATGGAAAAAAGCTCTACAATTGATGCAACTCTTTTGTGATTGATATTTTTAACTGTGACCAATGACTGCAATTTGCAACTGTCAAAATTTGCAAAGGACCAAACCCCTCTGCACACCCCACAACTCTGATACATACACACACACACAAATAAAACTGTAAACTTGCACGGAAAGAGCAAAGAGAGCAATGAACAGATATTAAAATAAAACAGCGCTCAAACCAAAAAAGTCCTTCACTTTATTTAAATATACATTAAATGATAAAAAGTGGTTTCTCGTAATACAGGATTTCACCAACAGGCTTTCTTAATGCGCGTGCGCTGTGTGTGTGTGTGTGTGTGTGTGTGTGTGTGTGTGTGTGTGTGTGCATTTGTATACAGATGTATGTGCATATATACTAACTACAAGACTGCTGTATCTTGGGAAAGAAGAAACCTTAGATACAAAGTGATCTCCACTTTTAAATGCAAAATCCAAGAACTACACTTTAGAGATAACACACTGTCAATTACTTGTGCACTGTATATTAGCCCACCAAACAACTCAAAGTATGTAATTCTCTCTGGGTGTCATCTAGATAAACAGAATAATAATGGTTCTATTGTGGTCAAAAAAGGATGTGCTGCTAACGATCTTCTACACCATGATGTACCGACAACCTGACACTATGAACAGGAATGAGAACAGCTCAGTTACTGCATTGCCAGAACACAGAACAATTTTTTTATCCAACTTCAATTTGGTATTAGACACAAATATGCTAAATGTGATTACCATTACTAATTATGGCGATGTTTTCCTCACAAACATGCCCCCTAAATGGCAACCTCTTTTTGTCTGAATTATTTTTGGATCCACTGTGCATGCTGACCATCTGGCTAAGAGGTGCGCCCTTGCCCATTCATTCCCTGACAGTGACAGAGGACCATGACACAGATGATATCCTGGCAGCCATTACGGCACTTTTAATGCTGTCTTTTAACTTCCTTTCTGCATGCAATGGGTGCAGTATGAGGCCACTAATCACTTACACATGACACATCTCCACCGGCAGTCCTATCCTTCCATCTTGAGTGAATAGCTCCAGTTAGATCCATGATCTGTAACTGAGATTCATTAGCATATGACATGCACAACAGTGTGACCCTGAATCTCCTCCTGGGGGGGGGCAGCAGACAATATTTGTCTTTTACAGACTGGCTTTTTTGAACTACCACTCAGACTAGGGCTGGGTGGTTAGCAGTCTGGGTTCTACCTCTCTACATCCAGACACCAGGCTAAATGCCACGTACTGCTTCTACAGTTTCCTACCCAGCTCACTATCTTGATGCCATTAAAGGCTGCCTGCATGTCTGCGGACCATTTATAATGTTTATCGTACCCTACAACATATGGGCATTCAGTATCAGAAAGAACTGCTGGTGCCTCTCTTATTGCCTTATCCAAGGACGTAGCTTTCTTCTTCTCAGACTTATTCCTTACCTTTCAGGATGCACACCATCAGAACCTGCTGCAAGAGTGGTTTAAGGTGTCCCCATTGTGCCTGCTACCCAGCTGATTTATGTAGTTCCCAACACTCAGGAAGTATAAGAAGTCCCTACAGCATCACTTATTTCAGTTAACCTTTAATAACAGTGCATTCACTCTAACACTAGCACACACTTTAAGCTTAATGTTAGTAACCTATTAATTTACCTATTATATCTTGGTTTCTCAGCCACGCAGAGTACTAAACAACAAACCAGGAATTCACAGAAACCTCACCAAGACAGTGGTGGATACCAAGAAACTCAAAGTACCAAATGCCCCAAAACTTGCATAACATTTCTTTTACTAAAAGTACCACGAGCAATCCAAAGAGTTAAGCCCTTTCATTCCAGTAGGAACTTCTTCAGAACTCAATTACCAAAAACTTTTTTGCTGTTAAAATAGGTTAGTAAAAAACACACACCCAATCCTATTAACCAATAAAAAATCACTTAATGCTCAATTGCTTCAGCTTTAAACAAGAGCTGATGGACATTGCCTCATTTAATCCAGGGTACTGGTTTGCATTCAACTTAATTTGCCATTTTAATTCACAAAAGTTAAGATGTTTTGGAGCATTTGGTACTTTGAGTTTCCTGGTATCCAGAACTGTCTTGGTGAAGTTTTTGTGAATCCTCAGCCACATATTTTTACTTATTGTTTACGTTTTGCTGTTGTTCAGTTTTTAAGCAGATGAAAAACTTGAATTCAGTTCTTGCACATATGCAGACTACTAGTAGCAAAATGTTTTAAATGTATCCCGAGGGTGTTAAAGTGAACTGTGTTAAAACCAAATTCTAATGAATAATATTAAAAGAAAAAAAGCTATACTTCAGATATTACAAAACCAAATTCTAATGAATAATATTAAAAAAGGTATACTTCAGATATTACAAAGCCAAATTCTAATGAATAATAATAAAAGAAAAAAAAGGTATACTTCAGATATTACAGTGCAAAAATTTGAAAGGTGCTAAGCCAAGTAAAGTCTACTTACGGCAATCCTTCTCATCCTCGCCATCACCACAGTTATCTTGTCCATTACAACGGAAGATGCTAGTAATACAACGATTTGTAAATGAACACTTAAACTGGTTAGGCAGACACACATGGATATCTGTGTTGGAAATAATCAAAATTAGTAAATGAGGTCCTCTCAAAAACAAAAGAATCCCTACCCTCTAATGCACTTAGAAATGCAAGGTACTAGTATTCATCAGTTGATAAAACTCAGCAAGAAAGCATTAGGCAAGGGAGTGAACATCATTAACGGAAATGCACAGTGAAGGCCGAAAGGCTTGCACAGTATGCAAAGGTATTTTTCTGTCACTGTGAACACCAATGTATGGGGGGGGGGGGGGGGGGGGCATGCTTTCCAGTAAGCTGGCTGGGAAACAGACAGTTTGATGTGCTCTCTTCTTCTGTCATGGATGATGGGGTTATAACTTCTAAAACTACCACTAGTAGGATACATGTGCAACAGCGAAGATAAACATGGGAAAGACAGTGACGTGATGACAGATGCAGAGTTTAAACATGATATGCCAAGTCCACATCAACACACATCCATGCTTCTACTATGGACCATGTACAGTAAAAAAATACAAAAACACAAATGATAACAACTATATCCTCTTTTATCTCCTGTATGCAGTAGCTGATCTGGTGCTTTTGGCGGTGATCAAGTATGCCATAGTAGAGAAGGTATCCCATAGCATGGCAAGTCATGATCAGGGGGATTCCTGCCAGTAAACCGCTGAATGACAGGAAATAAAGATCAGGGAAATGCTGGGGGATATACAAAGCAATATCTGGAGAACAGTTAGGTACTGGCTAAAGTAAACTGGCATCAAAGGAGGGAAACAGTTGATTTAACACAACTTACCACAATTTGCTTCATCTGAGTTATCCTGGCAGTCATTGTCTCCATCACAGATGAAGGCAGGGTTTGTGCAGATTCCTGTGGAGCACTGGAACTGTCCAGGACGGCACTTGAACTCAGCTAAGAAGTAAAAATAACATTCAATTTAGGATTAGAAGTAAAACTTTGTTGTCATGCCATCTTAATGTTTCTTTTTGTTCCACATCTCTGCCCTGTAATATTTTCAGATTTCTTTCTACATTAGTTTAGTAATGGATTTACATCAATGCTTAATATGAAGATTTACCACATTCTGCCTAATCAACAGAAAAAGTACTAATATGCAATTATCCACCATAAATGCGGGTCTTCAAGTAGAGCTCCTGAACATGTCCATAATCAGTGGGATATTTTGCAAAATTTGCAAGAATGACTTAAGATAAACTAAAGCTTATTGGGCGGCCAGAAAAAAATGATGTTTAAGTTGTTGTCTTTGTTTTCCATCTACCTGACATGTAGAGAAGCTGAAACATTCAGTGATTTCATTGGGCTAAAAAGCAGCTAAACATCTGTTCACCACCAGAGTCCACAGCCTTCAGTGACATAGACCATATAAGGGCTGAAGCTTACAAGTTCTTGCTCATGTATGCTTACATGGTAACCCAGAGAAGAGATGAGGAAAATGCTGTGCTAAATGTAATAGCTAACTTCACCAGAAAATGTCTGCTTGGGGATTAAATTGGTCAAGGTAAGAAAAAAAATATTGTCAAAAGTAGAAAGTTGTCTCCTTTCCATACCCATAGTTTGAGATGACAAATGATTTACTGGATACAATAAACAAAGGCAAAGACAATTAGTGCACCAACTAGCAGTTCCAAAACCTTTTAGAACACATGTTATGAAACTTACACAAAGACGCACTTTACGAGGACACTCAGGAATGGTCAAAACCAAGTTTAGATTTTAACTACATTTTTCTGGCCTGCTGTAATGAAAAACACTAAGAACTTCTGTACAGCATACCCAGAAAGTCAAAAGATGACACCACTTCCTGGACTCAGAAGTTCACTGACACAAATGCCTTATGGCTGCTCCATTTGAATTGACAGCCACAGATCTTTTAGGTCTATCAGTGATGCATAAAAATGGTCACCGACACATTCTGGTGATGAACGACTATGCCACTAAATTCCCTGAAGTAGCACCCATGTGAAAAGCCAATGCTGGGACAATAGCCAAAGAGATATTGTTACTCTTCTCCAAGGTAAAGATCACCAAAGAAATACTCACAGAATGGGGACCCCATTTACTTCCACAGTAAGGCATCAGCTTTGCCAGTATTTTAAAGTTAAACAGTTAAGAACTTCAGGATACTACCTTCAAAACGGATGGGTTTAGTGAAGTGCCTTAATAAACCTCTGAAGTTTAAGTTAAGAAATGGAATCAGTTACTTCCCTGCTTCCTTCTTGATGCAACATAAGTGTCCCAAGCTTCAAAATTACTTACCCCATTTGAATTACTATATGGTGGACATTCCTAAAGTTTACTGGACATAGCAAAGGAGACTTGAGGAGGAGGAGAAAACTTTGTTTAAGAGTGTGATAGCACAATTTACAAACTTGGAGAACAAGCTAAAACCTGCTATGCCAATAGGTAAGGAACACATGCAAAGGTTACAAGAGATGCAACACAGAGTTCACAATAAGAATGTCAGACTTTGGGAGTTTAAGACAGGGGAGCAAATGTTAACATTAGTTCTCTGTGCTAAAAAATTCTAGCAAGATGACAAGGATTCTTTGACAAAAGTCGACTTCAAAACTAGACAAATGGAAAACAAGAGCAGACCTATCACATAAATGTGTTAAAAGTGTGCGGGGAAGCTGACACTTCTGTTATCAGTCTAGGAGCTCTCCATCTCAAAAGTCTGGTAGCATGGACTTCTTTCCCTGCAGCTTGAATAAATGAAACCTTGAAGTCCAAAAGCAAGAAGTAAAACAGTTCTTACTTGTTTTCCTTAGCTAGCTGGTAGAACAGATTTAATATGGTACCAGACAAACTATGCCAAGGGAGACAGCAAACCTAAACTGTACAGGATACCGGAATCCTACAGAAAAGTAATAAATGTTGTTGTGTCTTTCAGCTTATCCAGGTTAGGGGTCGCCATAGTGGAACTCCGGTCCGCTAATGTTTGGTAGTGGATTTTTACATGCCAAGTTACCAGCCCTGACACACAACCTTCAACGAAGGCACGCTCATACACGCATGCCTCCAGACAGAAAACGCTCTATCTGAGAATCGAACGGGACAACGTCTTGCTGTGAGGCGACAACGCTACCACAGAAAAGTAATAAATGACGAGAGAAAAATACTTAATCTATAAGTAACTAAGGGACCTAACAAAGTAAATGCAACTGTGTTGATCCCTAACTATTATTTTCTTAAAAAACTGAAAGAAATATCCAAATGTTAACACTTATCCAATGCCTGTAGCTGATAAGCTCATACACAGGCTTGGCAAAGCGAGATTTTTGGCCATGCCGGATTTAACCAGGAGTGCTGCCAGATTCCAGTCACTCCAGAAGCCAAAGAGAAGACAGCATTCTCCATCCCTGAAAGTCTAATTATATTGTCTTACACTTTGGACTTCACCGTCAAAGCCCCATGGATAAAAATCTGAAACCTCATGCCTGGCATTCAGGCATTCATCTTGATGACTTAGTAATGTATTCAAAAGATTCAGAATACTATTTATCCAAAATTAAAATCATGCTGGACAGGAAGAAATTACTGTTGATGTTGCCATAAGTAGGCATGCTATGACAAAAAAACAGATACTTAAGGTTTGTGACTGGAAGAGCGGTTAATTAGACCGCAAAACAACAAAATAGAAGCTGGTTTATATTAAGTACTAAATGAACAAGTAAAGCCATTTTAGGGCTAGCAGGCTACTAGAGAAAGTTCCTACTCTAATTTGCAATCACAGCATGCCCGTTGACAGTCCTAACACAAGGTAAGGGACCAATCAAGATCAGGTGAAACTGAAAACTGTGTAATGTTCAGAGCATTTTGTGATGTGTACTGACTCATCTGAAGTTTGATTAGGCACTCCTGTTATTTCAAGAAAGCAGACTGTAAGGAAAGCCTCATCTGCTATTTAAGCACAAAGTTCGGCAAGGCTTTGACTGGGCACACTTGTCAACAGAGTGGGAATGTTTCAGTATTAAGTGGGCATTAACTTCCAAACAATAATACTTATTAGGATGCAGCTTCACTCTTAACTGACCATGTACCCCTGCAGATAGCTATACAAAGGGAGAGATGCAAACACCAAGTTAGGCAGGTATACCATGTCATTACAACCATTGCATTTCACAATCATATATAGGCTCTGCACTAATCACTTGAAAGTGAGTAGGTTATCCTGGTCATATAATCCATGTCATTCACTACATCACTGGGTGGGGCTGTAAATACCTCTCAAACTCTTAGAGCAAGAAATCTGGACAAAGCCATAAATTATGGGAAAACAAAGCCCCAAAGATAGGGACAACGTTTAAATACTGATCTTGCAAACTTACAAAGTTGACAGAATAACAGGTTTTGGTTTAGCATGAATTTTCTGAAGGGTATAAAGTCTGCAACTCAAATGACTGTCATTATTTTCTGTCTTCAGTCTTGTCAATAATTTATCAAAAAAATAATTTTACAAAAACAGACCAAAAATATGAGACAAAATTCTGGACAATCTGCAAAAATCTGCACAGTTGAAAGATATGGGGCAAGTATAATGGGCAGAGGGTATTTGACTAGTTAGCATTTTAGAAATGCCACTCTGATGTGTTGTACATTGACCATATAATATAGTGCAGTGATGGCGAACCTATGACACTTGTGTCAAAGGTGACACACCATGACGTTTTGGGTGACACACCAGTGTTCACCAACATCCCAGTTACCAAAGAAACTGAATGAACACAAATACAAGAAATATGTGACCCTGCACTTATCTATTAAAACTCGGCAACAAAAAAGTCATTAACTTATGTTAATCAAATCAAATGCAGTGTGTTCCATATTTTTTTCACTTCAATTTAAAATTACTATTAAAAGTAGAGTAGTTTTTTAGTGCACCGTTTTAAGCCCAATTATCAGTTGGCATATCGTTTTCTGTATTGTAAGTCACTGAAGTTTGTTTTACTTTTATAATACACAGCAGCACTCATGATTGGACTGTATTTTTTAAATAAATAAGTCAAGAATTGTTTCTCTTTTGTTTTTTTTTGGGGGGGGGACTCGCCAGCAGAGTCAGTATAGGCATTATCTGAATTTTTGACACGCTGAACCCAAGAGGTTCACCATCACTGATATAGTGCAATCTTAATGATGGTGCACATACACAACACATTTCCGTACCAAAACGGGGTTTAATCTGAATCAAGTGCTGAATCACTATTAAAAGCAATATCTGTAGACCAAAAATGCAAAGAAATTTTTATTCCTTTTAAGAAGGATTTTTCAAGCTCAAGAGTAGACACTTAATGTTTTAGATTCTAAGACTCAAAAAGTGCTAGCCCTGCAAAAAGAGTATTTCCTTTTTTTTTTGTAAGGTATGGCAATATCAAGAGTTACTTAATGAAACAGATCTATCTATATATATATATATATATATATATATATATATATATATATATATATATATATATATATATATATATATATATATATAAGTAGCAGGTGTGGGTGGGTGCACTTTAAAGGACAACAGTGACTGGCAACTTTCCATATTTTCCTTTTCTTTTGGGGTGGGATTACAACAGGAAGCCATGGAGATGCCTGGGGGATATCATAATCAAAAAAAGCTGTTGATTATCAGGGGCTTACCTGTGGAATTACTTGTGAGATGTAGGAAGTCTATCTGTGAATTTACTTATGAAACACGAAGTAAAAATATTGGAGAAAGCTTGGGAATGACAGCTATCCAATACATTGTTTTCTGTTTCCAGAATTTCTTTTCTAGAAGGGAAAAATACTGGAGATCTGGTGGTAAACAATCACCTTCTTACACTTGGTGTTCTCTTGGTGATTCTGGTTAAGGTATCTTTCCTTTTGGTCACTGTTTTAGACACACACGTTATGCAAAAACATCATGGGGTTTAAAGGAAAATGCTTACTTTGTTTCAAGGCCATAGTTATGGTCATCTGGCAACCCGGACAGTTCCACAGATGTGTACTTCCATCAATATAAAATAAAATAACGTCTTTCTTCACAAAGTTAAAGACAAAAAACAAGGTAAACTGCAACTACAAATGTAACTAAGAGCATCCTACAATTAGCAACACAATGAAAACAACTGCAAATGTAACTAAGAGCTTCCTACAGTTAGCAACACGATGAAAACAACTGCAAATGTAACTAAGAGCTTCCTACAGTTAGCAACACAATGAAAACAACTGCAAATGTAACTAAGAGCTTCCTACAGTTAGCAACACAATGAAAACAACTGCAAATGTAACTAAGAGCTTCCTACAGTTAGCAACACGATGAAAACAACTGCAAATGTAACTAAGAGCTTCCTACAGTTAGCAACACGATGAAAACAACTGCAAATGTAACTAAGAGCTTCCTACAGTTAGCAACACGATGAAAACAACTGCAAATGTAACTAAGAGCTTCCTACAGTTAGCAACACGATGAAAACAACTGCAAATGTAACTAAGAGCTTCCTACAGTTAGCAACATAATGAAAACAACTGCAAATGTAACTAAGAGCTTCCTACAGTTAGCAACACAATGAAAACAACTGCAAATGTAACTAAGAGCTTCCTACAGTTAGCAACACGATGAAAACAACTGCAAACGTAACTAAGAGCTTCCTACAGTTAGCAACACAATGAAAACAACTGCAAATGTAACTAAGAGCTTCCTACAGTTAGCAACACAATGAAAACAACTGCAAATGGCTTTATCACTCATTTAAGATGCTGTGATGCCAGTGCTGCACTCGTGCTCCACAGGAAAACGACAACTGTGCCTCCTAACAGCTCGCACCCAGGGCAACCACCCCCTCTGCCCCACCCTAGTTACACCTGTGTCTTGTTCATACCAAAAAGATGTATACAAGACAAACTAAGAGAGCTCTCAAAGCCCAATTCTAGCAGCATACTAGAATCATTAAAGAAATAAACATTTCACATTTCATAGTTCTAATGCACATCAAATGAAGGCAGGCCTACAAGAAATATAGAAAAACAACACACAAGGTAAAGATGCAAGAGACAAGGGAAAGACTAATTGGTGTTCTACTTACCTTCTTTATATCTAATGTAAGGCTTCTGAATTAAGGTGCTAGGTTGCAAACAAAGTGTTTTAATAGTACCTGCTGGTTTTCTATATATATTTTTTATTTTATCTTTTTACAGTTGTGTTAAAGGGGGGGGGGGTTGCAACACACTACATGACCATATGGAGAGGGCTCAGCTTCCCTCATGAACACAATTTGAAATCTGCTTCAAATACATTTGTTCAAATTTAAGTGAATTTCAAATTCCTAATGTTTGAATCTTTAAAATGCAGCAGAAGCACATTGCTACTGCAACAACCCAAAACATAAAAGATGGTGGTGAGAGGAAAATTACATGGATGGAAATGCATATCATCCCACTACAAGAAACTTCTGCCTTCTGCTTTTCCATCCTCTATGAAGAATTCATTAACTTATCGATGAAACATGACACAAATAAATCTGAGGAAGAAAAGTAAAGGTTTACCAGAAGCATAAAGTCACAGTTCTGAAGTGGCTTCATCATAAGGCCAGGTCATACAGAAGTAAGCACTACAGTTAAACAGCCTTGGTTCAGATTTTTAACAGTAATGGCTGACTACAGCCACTTATATACCAAAAACTGGTTACTGCCACTGCAGACAAGAGCATACAAAGGGAAAGTGGGCAAAAATGTGCCTAAAAATGAAACAAGTATAAAGACACTTACGGCAATCAGCAGGTTCATCTGATCTATCGCCACAGTCGTCTTCAGTGTCACATTTCCACCAGAATGGTATACATTTGTCATTTTTACACACAAACTGAAAATAGAAACAGAGGACAGAAACAGAAAATGTTGACATTAGCTAGAAAATAATGCAATCTATGACTATCAACATTTAAAGCAAATAAATGAAAAACATTTTTCTACTTCATACAACACTACATCCACACACACCAAATACCATTCAGTTAATCTCAGCAGAGAATTAGTTCAAGGATATTAAGAGAGTTTACCTGCTCAAATACCCATAATTTCAGTTTTATTTATTTGTTTTTTTAAAAATACATCTGTATGATATACTCAGTTTAACAGCAAAACTCAAGATTAGGATAATGGCTGCAAGAACAAAACTGTGCATGAGCTAACATACGTAAGAAGGACATCAGTCACTGGCCAGATCTTTCTCATCAATGACATGCCAGCCTCATTAAAAAGAGAGAAAGAAATGCAATCTAAAAGCATGACCTTTACAGGAAACCCAACCATAAAAAAGAACTACTCTAAGTCTGTTGATTTGATTTTTTAAATGAGCTCCAGCAAAGCATGAAACTAAATAAGAATAAAAAAATACACTAAAAGTTCTTATGTGCAAGGGTTGTAAAAAATGTTCTAGTTAGTAAATCACCAGACAAACATATGTATGGTAACACATGCTGAACAATGAACAGTAAATTCAGTAACGCAAAGACAGAGACCTCCAAAAATGTGCACTACTAATTTACTAACTTTAACAGGATATCTACTGATAATGTCAGTAACACACCAAGAAGGATCTGTGCTCACTGCGTGTTTGTCACAGAGCTAAATGGATGTATAACAGTAGCCACCCTGGACACTACCAGGGTGGAGGAAAGCTTGCCCTGTAGCAGTGAGCCACTTATTCCAACACCTATTGTTATCATGAGTATCTTGCGTTATTATACAATGTTTACCATAAAGCTCAATGATACAGGAACGCAGATCTGAAATGGACAGTTCCCACCGGTGAAATCTCTGACTCCAAGTCTAGGTGGAAGTTCTACTGTAAAAGATCATGCAGGACTGCAGTAATGAGCACTGCTGTAGCTTGATACAACACACTCAGCTTAACAAATGAAAATGGGAGAACAGAGGTCCAGATCCTACCTTATGATATTTAGAACAGATATAAACATGAAAAAGACAGCAATTAGGATAGGGTTGGGAGTGTGGCCTAATGGTTAAGGTGTTTGCCTTACAAACACAAGGTGCAGGGTTGGAGTCTCACAAGGGATAATTGGCTAGGCTTAAAATGGCTCGCAAGGGAAGTAAGCCTAGTACTAATCTATAAACCTATGATTATAGCTACTAACTTGGGAGAATGAGTTCTAACCATGCTAAACAGAGAAGTCTTATACAAAAGATAACAAGAGAAATATAGTTAGCCAACATTATAGAAAAAGCCTTAATTGCTGGAAATCCATCCTTCCCCTTCACAAAAAAATCAAGTTGGCAAGACTGTTTTATATGGTTTAGTCTTTCAGTTCACCCTTCCCTCCTCTGAACCAGGTAGTCACCCTCCTACCTGAACGTCACCATGTTTGGACATTACCCCAATAACATTTTTGGTTCACTCTTGCCATGTGAGCCTACAGAAATGTGCGAGAGAGGCACAGCACTAACTGCCCAACCAGACAAGGGAAAAATGATGGCAGTCCCAATAAGATGACCCCACAAAAGCTGCTCTCCAAAATCTAGGTCAACATGAGGCTAGCATACTGCCATCATTTCCTTTATGTTAATGTGCTGTTTTTCTCTGCATTTTGCCACAGATCCCCGATTCTTCAGATCTTCTGAATAGGCTCTCCAGGCAGTGTCTGAGGAGTCTGCTGCAAGCATCTGGCATTTGTGCTTTGCTTCAAAGTCACCCCCCCTCTTCCCAGACTGAGGTTCACCTGTAGTATTCACCATGACAACCCATTCTTTGTAATGGGCAGGACAGAAATCAGATGCTGCAAGGACTGGGTGTACTGGGATTATCTGTTCCTGACATAATGATGAAGCGTCCTCGTGTGCGGTCTTGAAAAGGGGTAACATTAGGGCTGATAAGGCCATGTGTCCCAGTGTCTTGAAGAATTCTCTTGCAGTGATCTGATGCTACTGTGATGCAGATGTGAAATACTTGGTCAAGAAACTGGACAACTTCTTTGGAGGAGACAGGTCTTCACTTCAACAAACTTGTCCCGAGAGTAGCAAGTTGACTTTGAAGCAGGGTTTGAACTAGATGCTCACTTGGAATTAGTGGGTTACCTGAGAATATGGGGATATGAGGGTAGGGTAGGGAGCACGAAAGTTAATCACTGCTACTCCCCTCTTGGGGTCTCAGCCCCGAGTCCCCCAGGCTTCCCCTGCAAACACGTTTGTCACTTTTCTCTTACACTGGCCTTGCTTAGCTCTTGGCCGTTTCATTTTTTCTTTCTCCTATAAAATGGCTAGCTCTTGGTGGGGTCAGTTTCAGTTGTGCTTACGAACAGCGGACTGAAAATCAAAGTTCTGATCTTAATAACAGATCCGTTGCGGTCTTCTTCCATCCTTCTCAACCTGGTAACCTGGTTATCATCGGACCTGACTTGAATCCAGTGTCAGCACCTTCAGAATCTTTAGTCCTTGAACTTTGCCTCCTCTACCCATAACTCCCTGCTCTGACTCTCCACAGATTGAGTTTGCCCCATCCTTGTCCCTAGAACAATGGCCATAAGGAGGAAAAAAAAAAACTTTAGCCATATACCAGGCAAGGGACATAAAAAGAACCCTCCTACACAAGCTTTGGGGCTGGTCCGCAAAGACAGTCAAGAGCCACAAACAACATTGACAGTTTGGAGGGGGCTTGGAGCAAGGGATGACTGAGAAGGACAGATGAAGACAACATAAATCTAGCATTATGCTAAGTACATCAGTTTTACATCCAATGTCTTCTCCATCCATCTCAACCTGCGGGCAGTCCCCAGCCAGCAACAATACCAGAATGGCCCTAGGGAGAACATTCCACAAAATGGTGGAACCAAAAAAGAATGTAAACCTAGACTGAATATCTAATTTGTAAACAGGTCACAACAGTATGAGTGGTAGTCCAGGTTGGTGCTGAACAAATGTCATCAATAGATGCTTGAGTAAAAAAGTCAAAAGAAGTAGCAACCACTCTAGTGAAATTAGTCTTATGCTTAGTAGGCAAAAAATCCATTTCAGGGAGTAAGCAAAGGAGATACAATCACACAGCCTCTGGATAGGGTCACTTTGGAAACAGGCTTGCAAAGTCATGTTTTAGAACAGGAAACGAGCTTATTAGACTTTCCAAAATGTTTGATTCTGTCCAAACAGAATATCAGTTAGCTGTGAAATGAATTTGAGAAGAACACAGTTATGTTTATAGGCGGATTCAGATTAACTCAGAGGCTACCTTAGGTAGAACAGGAGGATTAGATTTTAAGATAACTGTATCTTTGTGGAAACCCATCTATGAGGGTACAGAGGATAATGCCTGAAGCTCAGGCGCCCTTCTCTGCTGTCATAAAAGCCACCAGAAAAAAGTTTCCCATGACAAAAGCTTTAGAGAAATAGTGGCTGCTGGTTCAAAAGGCAGTATAGTGAGGACTTGCAAAAGTAAACTGAAATACCAAGTAGGAAGTGGATTCTGAATGGGAGGTTAAAGTAAGAAGGTAACTCTCAAAAAGGCCTTGGATAGCTTAAGGGCTGCCACTGGGGTGTTATCCATACCAGAGGGGAAGTTAAGAGACAGAAGCAAACTGTACCTTAGCAGAATAATTGAGGCCAGAGTAAAAAAAAAGGTCAGTCAGAAAATCAAGAATAGCATCCATCAATAGCAGAATAGCACAGAAAGGATCCACACTTTTGGAAGAAACCCAAATGGAGAACTACTTCCATTTACTTGTGTACACCTGCCAGGGAGAAGGTTTCTGATAAGATTAAAGAATATGAATGACTCTTTCAGAAAGCTTAGGGTGTCTAGCCATCACTGGAAATGGAAGAATCCTGCAATTATTATGAGGGAGTGAAGATCTGGGTGAGGAAGCCCATACAGATGAACAATCAGACCCAGAACAGGGTCCAGTGCCAGGGTGGGTGAAGAAGGTGAGGGCAAAGAAAATGGAACCAAATATGACTCAGCCAGAACAGGGCAAAGAGGATCACAGTCCCTCTGCAAATGGCTGCCTTGTAAAGAAACTTGATTATCAGAGATAGGCACACAAGAGATCCAGGGGACAAACCTGCAAAAGAACGTCCCTTGGTGATTGTCCCTTCAACAGGATCCGGGCAAAGAAACTACTGCATTTAGCACTGGATGGGGAGGCAAACAGACTGCAGCAGGGCATGCCCCAGTGGCTGAAAATCCTCACCACTATTTCTGTATTTATGGATCACTCATGAGACAAGAATGTACCAGCTTAGCCTGTCCACTAGAATAGTGGGACTTCTCAGGATGTGAATTGTAATGAGACACCATTAAGAGGACATCATTCATCGTCAAACTCTCATGGCCTCTCGACATAGTGGGTCTGATCAGATTTTTCTCTGTCTGTTTAGATACCATACCACTGACATGTTGTCGGTCTGAATGGCAATCACATCCTTGGGGAGGAGGTCCTGAAAGGCCCACAACACTAGAAGGATTGCCCTCATTTCTAAGATGATGACGTGAGGACTGGCCTTCAACTTGGGCCAGGTGTCCTGAACAGTCTTTCCCTTGAAGTACCCCTACCCTAGAAGGGAAGTATCTGTGGTCACAATGGCCTGAGGGTGGGGAAAAACAAAGGGTCAAACTTTAGTGACAAGATGTAATTCCAACCACCACTGAATGTGGTGAGACTCATTGGTTAAGGAAACCAGAAAATCCATTGGGTGAGTCAGTTATGGCCAATAAAAGTACAGTTGTGTACCTGCCATAAATGTAGATGCTCGAGTGTATTCACTGCTGCAGTCATTACACTTGGGTTACCCTGCTGGCAGGTGACCCGCAGTCGGCCCGAGTTCCAAAGTCTTGGTCCGGCGTCTGTTACTGTCGTCTCTTCCGGAGGGTGGGGAAAAACAAAGGGTCAAACTTTAGTGACAAGATGTAATTCCAACCACCACTGAATGTGGTGAGACTCATTGGTTAAGGAAACCAGAAAATCCATTGGGTGAGTCAGTTATGGCCAATAAAAGTACAGTTGTGTACCTGCCATAAATGTAGATGCTCGAGTGTATTCACTGTTGCAGTCATTACACTTGGGTTACCCTGCTGGCAGGCGACCCACAGTCGTCCCGAGTTCCAAAGTCTTGGTCCGGCGTCTGTTACTGTCGTCTCTTCCCTGACGTCAGTGCGCCAGGGGTATAAAACACCATTTTCTTCAGTTTTTCTTGCCCCAGATGTCAGGTGCCCCCAGATAGGAAGGCTGAAAAGATTAAAATATGCCAAACAACCACGCATATATTACTATAAACATTATCTTCATCTACAAGCAAATACACCACATAGGTTGTATAGAGTTGAGAAGTACATAATAGTCCCAGCAAAGAAAAGGGGGATGATGGGTGGGTAGCCTGGACTGCAACAGTGAATACATTTGAACATCTACATTTATGGTAGGTACACCAATGTACTATGTTCATCATGTTTCACTGTTGCAGTCATTCCACTTGGGTAGAATCCCAAAGTTGAGGTTGGGTGGCTGGGTCTAGATTGGATTTGGCGAGGCTAACAAGCCCTGCAGAACTGCAGTGGCAAAGCCTGCTCTGGATTTGGAGTAGAGAGGTAGGTGGTAGCTTGGTAAAAGTGTGCACTGAGCTCCAGGTTGCAGCTTCTAATATGTCTTTGGTTGGTACTCCTCTGAGGAAAGCTGCTGAAGTGGCTGCTGCTCTAGTAGAATGAGGCCTAATGCCCTTAGGCACTGATTTGCCATGTTGTGCATAACAGAAGCGGATGCAGTGTCCTATCCATTTGGAGATTGTCTCCTTTGTAATAGGCTTTCCTTGTGATCCTGCAGCATATGCTACAAACAGTTGCTCAGTTTTTCTAAAAGCTTTTGTTTTGTCCAAGTAAAATAGTAGCTGCCTGTGTATAGCCAAAGCGTGCAGAAGTCTTTCCCCTTTATTCTGGGGATTTGGGTAGAAAGTAGGTAAATGAATGGTTTGGTTTAAGGCCACATTGGAGACCACTTTTGGCATGAATGGTGGGTTTGTCTAAAGAGAAACCCTGTCCTGATGAAAAATGAGGAAAGGTTCCACAGCCATCAATGCCTGTAACTCTGAGACTCTTCTTGCTGAAGTTATTGCTAGGAGCAGAGCAGTTTTCCATGACAAGAATTTTAGATCAGCTGTGCTGGCTGGTTCAAATGGAGGCAGTGTTAGTTTTTCTAAAACAAAATTGAGGTCCCATGTAGTAGTTACTGGTGCTCGCCTAGGGGGTCTTATATTCTTTGCCCCTCTGAGGTACTGTCGTAGTAGAGGATGTGAAAAAATAGGAGGATCGGCATTGTAATGAGCTGAAATGGCAGAGGCATGGATTTCAACAGATGAAAAAGATAGGCCTTTGTCCAACATCTCAGTTAGGTATTGCAAAATCTGAGGTATATTAGGGACCAATGGGTCGAGCCCTTGTGCCTGGTTCCAAGCACAGAATCTCTTCCATTTTTCTGCATAAGATTTCCTAGTGCTGGGCCTCCTGGCTTCCAAAATTACATCCATAACAGCTTTAGAGAGAGGTGCAGTCTGAGTGGCTACATTATCTGCCATGCTGCCAGGTTTAAGGTTCTGAGTTGACTGTGCAGAATCTGATTGTTTTGTTGTGTCAGAAGATGAGGGATTTGAGGCAGAGGCTAAGGTGGGCCTTGGGACAAAGTCTTTAGGATTGGGTACCAGTGCTGGCGTGGCCAGTCTGGTGCAATCAGGATAATTTTTGGCCTCTCTTGTCTGACTTTTAGAAGCACCTTGGTGAAAAGAGGCATCGGAGGGAAGGCATAGACCATCAGGCCTTTCCAGCTGAATGATAGAGCATCCATTTTCCATGCTTGAGAGTGATAAGTCCTTGTGCAAAATTTCTGTTTTTGGCAATTGTGAGGGGAGGCAGAAAGATCTATGTCAGGGCGTCCCCATTCCCTTGTTACCATGTTGAACACTTGTGGATTTAGCTTCCAATCATGAGGATCCATGAGATTTCTGCTTAGTTCGTCTGCCAGTGTATTTTTTGTTCCTGGCAAGAATTGTGCTTGCAGATGTACCTGGTAGGTCAGTGCTGTGTTCCACAAAGTCATGGCTTGTCTGCATAGGGGGTAGGAATGTGTGCCCCCTTGCTTGTTTATGCACCACATAACTGTGGTATTGTCCGTCTTTATTAATAGTTGTCCTGGATGTATTAGGTCCTTGAAGGCTGTCAGGTCATTCTGTACAGCTAGCATCTCTTTTTGATTGATGTGAAGATGCATTTGTTCCTTGGGCCATGTGCCCTGAATACATTTTTCTGCCATATCTGCTCCCCAGGCATAATCCGATGCATCCGTTGTTATTGTCTGCCTGGCTGTAGGTAAGGTGAAAGGCTGTCCCTTGTTGTGGTGACAGGCCTGGGACCACCATCGAAACTCCTGTTGTAGGCAGGGAATCAAGGTTATGATTGTCTCTAGGCTGTGACAATGCTGAGTCCAAACACTTTTTAGATACCATTGAAGTTTCCTCATATGCAGTTTTGCATATGGAATTAGCAGAATGCAGGATGCCATGAAACCCATGGTCTGCAGAATTTTTCTTGCAGGGAGCTGGGTCTTTGTTGCCATCATTTGAAAGTAATGAGTCAGTTGCCTTTGCTTGTCTGGCGTGAGATAAGCCATCTGGGCAGTTGTATTTAAGCTTGCGCCCAGGAATATTATCTCTTGAGAGGGCACTAGTTTTGATTTATTTTTGTTTACTGTGTGCCCTAGGAAAATTATCAATCTTTTTACAAACGCCAGGTGCTTTAGAAGAAAGTCCTTGCTCTCTGCTTGAATAAGGCAGTTGTCCAAGTAGGGATATATCTGAATTCCTTTTTGTCTGCAAAATGCAATTACTGGTGCCAGGCATTTTGTGAAGACCCTGGGGGCAGTAGATAAGCCAAAGGGCAGTGCAGAGAATTGGTAATGCATTGAACCTGCTATAAATCTGAGGTATCTTATAGGTTCATGGGTTCATAGGTTTATACTAGGCTATCTGCCCTAAGGCATTTATAAGCCTAGCCCAAATTTTTGTGGCTTACGCCACCCCTTATATGAAAAAATACTGTGCCCATTAGTTTGTTGTGCCTCTGTCCAGCAGTGACACAGAGATGATTCCCGGGGTAAACCTACGATCTCCCATCCACAGGTCTAGATTTCTCTTGAACAGAGTCAGCGAGGTGCTCTGCCTCACATGGACCGGGATTCTATTCCACAGCATAGGGAGTCTCTGAGTGATAAATCTATCCCTCCAGCACATCCTATTTATATTCGTGCTAAGGTTTAAGTCGCTTGCTCTAGTGGTTTTGGTGGATTTGGATTTTTTGAGGTGGAGCATGTCCATTAATTCCGGGTTGGACATGGCCTTGTATGTCAGGCACATGTCACCTCTGAGCAGACGGTATGCGACTGAATAGAGCTGGAGTTTCTTCAATCTGGCAGCATATGACAGATTTTGGAGTCCCTTTATCCTTTTGGTGAGGAACTTTTGGGGTCTCCAATTGCTGCAGATGTCGGGTGAGATACATCCCGAATGGAGCATTGTACTCGATCATTGGTCTGATAAGTGAAGAGTACAGGGGAACAATGACCTCACTAGATCTGGATGTGAATCCCTTCATGATCAGGTGGGCAATGTAGAAGGTCTTTCTAACCACTTTAGCAACGTGAGTGTCAAAAGAAAGGCCACTGTCAACCTGGGTCCCCAGGTCCCTGATAACCTCTTCTGTGCTTAGTGGATTGCCACCTATATGGTAGCTTGGGGTTACCTTGTTTTTCCCGAAGGGTATGACTATACATTTTTTGGCGTTTAACTTCAGGCCATGGCTCTGGCACCAGCTATCTGTTTCCGTGAGTCCCTTCTGAAGGATATCCGTGTCCGATGCACTTTCCACTATGGCGCCCAGTTTGCAGTCATCTGCAAACTTTGTCAGCCAAAGTCATCCCATGTTGGCCTGTACTTCTGAGAAGTAGATGCCAAACAATAGGGGGCCAAGGACCGAGCCCTGTGGGACACCACTTGTGACCGGCTTGGAGTCTGACATAGCTCCAGCAACTCTAACCCTGTGGGTTCTGTCCTTAAGCCAGTTTGCAACCCATCTTGTGACATATGGGTTTACATTTAAGCTGGTAAGTTTTTCTACAATACCCGAGTGGGGTATTGTGTCGAAAGCCTTTGCAAGGTCAAGGTAGGCTGTATGGACTGCCTTTCCCTCATCAATGGCCTTGGTGACTGTTTCGAAGAAGTCGACCAAGTTCAAAAGGCATGATATTCCCTTGAGAAAGCCAAACTGGTTCGGGTCCAATGTCTGCAAGTCCCTTATATCTTTGTTTATGAGCTCCATTATGATCCTCTCCATAGCTTTGCAGACTAGACTTGTTAAGCTTACGGGCGGTAACTACCAGGGTCTGTAGAGGCGCCGCCTTTGTGGAGTGGGACCACAGTTGCCGTGCGCCACTCCTTGGGCACGTATCCTGTGGTAAGGCTGAGATTAAACAGCTGCCTTATGTGTGGGTTTAATTCCTCATTTAGCTCGTGTAGCACACAGCCGGGGACACCATCCGGTCCCATTGATGCTGTGTTTTAGCTTTAGAGAGCAGCTTTCACCTGCGCATTTGAGATGTCCGGGAGGCTACACTCGGCTGGGATAGTTATCTCTCCTTTAGGGGAGGGGGTGAAGTTTGCACTGAACCTGTCTGCCAGTATGTTGGCAATGTCTGTGGGTTCAGTGATTTTTGTATCATTTTGGACTAATTCTGAGCATATCTGGGAGTTTCCACCCAGGTCCCTAACATAGCTGAAAAAGGCCTTATAATTGTCCTTTGAATCCATGGCAATTTTTCTCTCAAAATTGGCCTTAGTTGATTTTATGAGTGCTCGTATTTTTTACTAATAATGATCAGGGGTGACTTCCTTTTATGGATTTTGTTCTATCATGTAATAGCTTTCTCCTCTTATTGTAAAGTTTGTTAATGGCTGGGGTCCACCAGACTGGACGTTTGCCCTTTGTGGAAAGAGTCTTGGTTTTATTTGGGATTGCCTGATCCATGCAGTCCTGGAGGTGTTCATAGAAGGCATTTGTAAGGGCTTCCAGCTTGGGTTGTGGTTTCCACTGGCTCAGGGGCCTTGAAGGATACCACACCAGTCTTGAGTAGTGTGAAGTTTGCTTTAGAGAAGTTCTTCACTATGATGGTCTTTTTTGTTTGGGGTGGGGGCGGGATGTGGATTTCCAGTGAGATTAGTTTATGATCAGATCTCACCAATGAGGGATATACTTCCGGTGTGGAGCATTTTGTCCCCATGTTTGTGACAATGAGATCTAGTATATTTTCTCCTCTCGTGGGAACACTGACTAGCTGTTCCATGGCATTTGAATTTATGAACTCCAGGAACCGTTGGGCTAGAAAGTTAGGGCTTGAGTAATGTTCCCAGTCTATATTCGGGTAGTTGAAGTCACCCAATATGATGGTGTTTGGAGATACATTTATACCCTCCAGTGTCTTCAGGAAGGCTGTGTGGGGTTCCTGAGTTTGAGAGGGTAGCCTGTAGCATGCTACAATTTGTAGAGCAGTTTTGCCTATGGTTAGTTGTACCTGGATGGTTTCCGAGCTTAGTGCGTTGCCACCAACCTGGAGGTGTGGGTATCCTTTATGAATATGGATACACCCCTCCTTTTGTGGTGTGGTCCAGGTTTTGGGGCGAACGCATGATATGAGGTAAAACCTAATAGTGCCGGGTGCTCTCAGGAGCCTTGAACCAGGTTTCAGTTACAGCACAGACATCGATGTTCTCCATACTGAGAAGGGCCTCGAGTGCGTGCATTTTGAGATTTAGACTTCTGGCATTGAGCAGCATTACCCTCAGTTTCTTCCCATTTTTGTTTTCTAGGGTGGTAGGTTTAGAATTTGAGCCTTGCCTAAAAAAGGCACTATGGGGGTGGCAAGAGCCTTAGCCAATATCCGGAATCCCAGGGGTGACAGGTGCAAGCCGTCCCTTGCGAAGCAGCGTGGCTTGTCAAGCATGTCATCCCAGGCAGACAGACACTGGATCCCCTTTGAATGACACCAGACATTAAGCCAATTGTTAAAGCTGATCATCTTGTCTCTATATTGTGGCATCATTCTTGGTGAAGGAAGGATACTGCGCAGGGTTAGGGTCATACCTGCCTGGGCTACATAATCAGAGAGCTCCTCTATGTCTCTTTTCATGTAGTCCAGGGAGGTACGTCTCAGGTCGTTCACACCAGCATGGACAATGACTGTGTCATATTTGTACTTGCCGTGGAGTGACCCGAGTGCTTGTGTTATGTGGCGGATTCTAGCGCCCGATAGGCAGCTTACTGTGACCCTCTCCTTGTTCAGCCTGGTGAGTGGGACGTCAGTGTGTCTGACTATGGAGTCACCTATGACAAGTATGTTTGGTGTTGTATTTGGCCTTAAGGGCTGTGACTGCTTTGCACACTGCTTTTGTGGTTTATGTGTTGCTTGTGGGGTGTCTTGAGGTAGCAGTTGTTTGGAGGCCTCTGCTGTTTAGGTAAATTTTTACTCAGAGCCTTCGAGTATGTCTTTGTGTGTTTATGTGTTTGATTCAGTGGAGTGGTAGCATTATGTGAGGCTGGTTTTGTGGTGTGTGTAGTTGCCTTCTCCTCCTGTCTGGTCTTGCCAGTCCTGAGTTGAGAGAGCTCAGCCTCCAGTTTGGCTAAATAGCTGCATCTCTCGCAAGTATTTGTGTTATGTGGGAGGAGGAGAGGGTTGTCTGTGTACATGAGGCAGTTATAACATTGCCTCAAGATTCCCAGATTCACCAGCTGGACCGGAGAGGAGATTGACAACTGACCTTTGGACATGCTAGAATAATATTGGGAAATCCTTAATTGAAAACAAGGGCCAGTGGGGAGTGAGGGTGTAGTGCTTTTAACTTTTAGTGCTGACTTATATAATTGCTTTAGTGAGCAAGTGCCAGGTAACTTGAGTGCAATGTGTTACAAGTAACTAAATGCAAAAACGACAAACAGTAACTTTCTTTCAAGTGAAACAAGGAAATAAGTAGGGTAACCAATGCAGATATCACTAGTGATCCACAGAAGCTGAGAAGTTGCGTATTAGGTGGAATTAGCTTCCAGGGAAATAACAAGCAAACAAACAACAAGCATATAAACAAAGCTAGATTCAGCAGGCCTGGATCTAGTCTATGCTAGAGCAAACAAGGTGTACCAATTTCAGTAAGATACAGTTCAAATATTCAGGCACTATAAACCTCTAACCAGAAATTCCCAGCTCAGAAGGGCAGAGTCCAGCCTCTTCTCCCACAAGAGTGCAGACCACGAACCTTCTTAATGTAAAATAACTGGCCTGAAGCCCAAGTGCCTAAACCAGAACTAATACACTTGGACACTGGGCTCTCAATCAGCAGTTCCCAACTTAGAAGGATGAAAGCTACCTGTCCTTTCTGCACGATTTTCTGATTGGGACGTGCATGTATGCCTCCTTGAGATCCAAAGTAACTAGCCAAGCCTCCTTGCCTAGCATGGGCAGAAGTTGTTGTAGTGTTAACATTTTGAATTTTGGAACATCCAGGAAAGTATTTAGGATTGACAGGTCCAGTACTGGTCTCCAGGCTTTGTTTTTTCTGGGTACTAAGAAATGCCTTGAGTAAAATCCTTGTCCCTGTTCTTCTTGCGGAACTTTTTGAATAGCTCCCATATCCATAAGAGTCGCAATCTGTTTTTGTGCCTCTGTCCATTGTTTTTGTGGCAGGTTTGGCATACCTTTTGGTTATGGAAGTGTGTGGACGTGGAACCTGTACCCCTGAGAAACAATATTCAGCATCCATTGGTCTTGGGTGATCATGTGCCAATTTTTTGAAAAAAGAGCTAGCTTTCCCCCTAGGGGTGCTGTCAACTGGTAAGAGTTTGGCATTTGCAGAGGGAAGTCATTGTGACTGATTTCTATAAGGTTGTGATTTGTCTTTTCCTCCTTTGGGGGCTGAAGCACCCCATTGTTTAGGTCTGTAGGAGCCTTGGGGCTGAGATCTGCCTCTTGGGCGTCTGTATCTGCCTCTTTGTGGCCTGTCTGACACTGGAAAGGACCAATTTTTTGAAGGCCAGTTTCTGCTAAATCTAGGTGGTTGAACCTGTAAGAAATCTTTCACCGTTTGCATTGACTTTGCTTTATCCTCCGTTTTCTTTAACACCTCTTCTGCCTTAACACCAAACAAAGTATCATGCTGTAATTGAGCATCCAATAATTTTACTTTAACATGGTCAGGTAAACTTTGTTCTTTCAACCAAGCATGTCTTTGAATAACTGAACCTGTAACTGCGGCTCTACAAGAAGCATCTAATGAATCAAAACCACATTGCAGAGTACGCTTTCCCACTTGTTCAACTGCATGCAATAAATCCTGCATTTCTTTACTGTCAGAACTTTCTATATTTGTAACCATTTTCTGTTTTAACAATGACATGAGATACTGTTGATATTTAAGCATGTGAAACTGACAGTTTAAAGCTCTTACAGCTAAAGTAGCAGAAGTGTAAACTTTTTTCCCCCATATGTCCAGAGCTCTGGAATCCCTATCTGAGGGGACAGGATTTTTGGCAGTGGAAGCCTTAACCCCTTTAGGACCATGAGAGATTGTTTCTGGGTCTGCAGCGGGGATTTTGTAAAGAAATTTATGAGAGTCGGGGACCCTGTAGAATCTGTCTGGCTTTACTGGTGCAGGGGGTAAAGAATCTGGAGACAGACTGGATTCAGAAAAAACATCATCAACAATATCGAGCACAGGGGGGATAGCCAAGGGCCTGTGCTGAGGCAATAAAAGGAAATCTCTGAGCCTTTTCTTGGATTCTGAGTAATCCTGGCTCTCCCAATGGAAATGCTCCCTCATGGTGTACAGGGTTTCCCAAAAGAATAATCCTCAGGCGGTGAGGCTGAAGGAATGGACTCTTCAGCATCAGAGTCCTCATAGGGAGGGAGAGAATAGCCTTGATCAGAAGAAGAATCAGAGGAAATGGAAACCTGATCAGAGGAATCATAATCAGTGTCTTGCCTAGGCCTTTTGTCAGGAGGGGGATGGGAGCCCCTGATTAAAGTAATAAGGTCTTCGGCCATTTTAAGCATCTGTTTCTTTGGCATGGATGACTGTTCTGGAGAATGCTGCACTTGTTTCTTTGTCTTTAATGGTGTTTTTGACTTTGCCTTTGCTGCTATAGTAGCCTTAACTGCAAGCTGTGAAGGTCTGAAAATACCCTCAGAAGCCGGTGCCTGCTCAGTGGCTCCGGACTCATTTGAGGGTATAGTTTCCGTAGGCCCAATACCTTGAGTTTCCACAAGCATCGGTGTCTCCACGTGGCTGTCGGTTACAGCCTGTGGCTCTGAGGTAGCGGGTGTCAGGGGCTGCGAAAGCGCCTCACTGAGAACCGGCGACTGGCGTAGAAGAGGCTTCGTCGTCAGTTTTGGACCTCAGATGCCTGTCTTTTTCTTTGTCTTTGCGTTTTTAGACATTCCAGTCGTCAGTTGTTCCGACGGCATTATATAATTAAATCTTCGTCCAAAATAATGTAAAGCAAAATCAAACCAACGTTTAATAGTGCGTTTATTGAATCTAGCACACAACCGACAACTAGTAATGTCGTGGTCAAGGCCTAGGCAAGGAATACAGTAAGAGTGAAAGTCCTTATGAGGTATTTGCTTCCCACAAGAAATACAATTATTAACTTTTACTGACATCGGTCTGGAGCAAGAAAAAGTTTCCCCAACAGGGTACTTAGCTTTATTGAAGACTCTGGTTCTGAAATTCAATTTTGAAAATCTCAGGAGTCGGCCGACCGGCACTTGCAAAGTGCTTTTGCTTCGGGCACCGCACGGCAAGAAAGACTGAAGAAAATGGCGTCGGTTGCAACTTTTATACCCCTGGCGCACTGACGTCAGGGAAGAGGCGACAGCAACCGACGCTGGACTAAGACTTTGGAACTCGGGCAGACTGCGGGTCGCCTGCCAGCAGGATAACCCAAGTGTAATGACTGCAACAGTGAAACATGATGAACATCTGCCAAATCCATTAGAGGGCTTGAATGTGAAATCTTGCCATAGGAACTAGACAGAAGTGGCCATATGTCCATGGAACTGAAAAATTGAAGATGCAGAACACCTCTGACACAGAAGAATTCGGGAAACCTTCATACAAAGAGAATTCAGCCTGGAGCATGGAAGCAATGTTGTTTGAATGACAGCATCCAGATGGCAGCCAACAAATTCCAGTACCTGAACCAGCTCCAAATTGTGTTTGTCGTAACTCACTTTTATGCTCAAAGATAGACACAGCTGAAGCAAGGTGTCTCTGGATTTGGAAGTTGTAAGGAGCCAGTCGTCCAGGTATGGAAAGACTTGGAATCTTGCATCCTAAAAAAGGCTACTACAACTCTCACATTTGAACATCTAGGTAGCAGTGATAAGATCAAAGGGCAGTGTTCGAAAAGTACAGTTTTGTACCTACCATAAATGTAGATGTTCGAGTGCTAATACAGCTGCAGTCATAACAGATGGGTTCTCCTGCCGTCAAGCGGGTCCTCGGTCGGCCGAATTCCAAAGTCTGGGTCCGGCGTCGGTTGTCGTCGCTTCTTCCCTGACGTCAGTGCGACAGGGGTATAAAAGAACCAGCCGACGCCATTTTCCTCAGTTTTTCTTGTCCCAGATGTCAGGTGCCCCCAAAAGGAAGGCAATACATAAATTTGTGTAATAAAGCAATGTCATATAATCAAAATACAGTAGTTGCAAGCAAATACACCATAAAAGAATACCCCAATCAGGTTGTATGAGGAGGAGTTAGCCAATAGGCCTGTCCCAAGAGGGGAAGAAGGGAGGGGAAACCTGGACTGCAGCTGTATTAGCACTCGAACATCTACATTTATGGTAGGTACAAAACTGTACTATGTTCATCGTGCATACAGCTGCAGTCATAACAGATGGGTAGAATCCCAAAGCTAAGAAAGGGGTGGTAGGCACTAGGTGGAACTAGGAGGAGCCAGGATGCCCTGCAAGACTGCAGTGGCAAAGCCTGCTCTAGTTTTGGAGTATAATGGTAGGTGGTAGTGCTTGGAGAAGGTATACACAGAACTCCAAGTGGCTGCTTCCAAAATATCTTTGGTAGGAACTCCTCTGAGGAAAGCTGCAGAGGTAGATGTGGCCCTTGTGGAGTGAGATCTGATGCCTGCAGGTACAGTTTTGCCATGAAAAGAGTAACAAAAGCGTATGCAATGGGCTATCCATTTTGAGACTGTCTGTTTGGAAATTGGCTTCCCTTGAGCTCCTATAGCATAGGACACAAAGAGCTGTTCTGATTTTCTGAAAGGCTTTGTTCTGTCCAAATAATAACACAGTTGTCTGTGGATGTCCAAGGAATGTCTCTCCCCTTTGTTTTGAGGATTAGGATAAAAGGTAGGTAAGTGTATAGCCTGATTCAAAGCTACCCTGGATACCACTTTTGGCATAAAGGACGGGTTGGTTCTTAAGGAAACTCTGTCCTGATGGAAGATGATAAAAGGCTGCACAGCCATGTGGGCTTGTTGTTCCGATACCCTACGAGCTGAAGTAATAGCCAGAAGGAAAGCTGTTTTCCATGACAAATATTGCAAATCTGTTGAGGCAGCTGGCTCAAAAGGAGGCAAGGTCAGCTTTTCTAGTATGAAATTGAGGTCCCAAGCAGGTATTGGTTGTTTCCTTGGGGTTTTATATTCTTAGCCCCTCTGAGGAACTGTCTTAAGAGGGGGTGAGAGAATAAAGGTGGATCAGTGTTGTATTCTGCAGAAATGGCTGCGGCATGGATTTTGATGGAGGAGAATGAAAGTCCACTGCTTAGCAGCTCAGCTAGATACTGTAATATTTGAGGTAAATTCAGCTTTCCAGGATTCTGGCCCTTTTTCTCATTCCAGGCACAAAACCGCTTCCATTTTGCGGCGTAAGCTTTTCTGGTAGACGGCCTTCTGGCCTCCAAAATGACATCCTGCACCTCCTTGGAGAGTAGGGTCTGTTGTGATGTTAAGGAATCTTCCATGCGGCCAGACTGAGTGTTTTCAGCTGACTGTGAAGAGTTTTGAAGCTGTGCTGAGTCAGAAGAAGAGGCATTAGAGGTAGGGTCCATGGTGGGGAATGCGTCAGGCTCCTCAGGAGTGGGTACCAGTGTTGTCTTGGCCAGTCTGGAGCAATGAGAATCATCTTTGGTCTGTCTGCTCTGGTTTTTAATAGAACTTTGGGCAGCAGAGGAAGAGGTGGAAAGGCATAAACTGTCATTGTTGTCCAACTGAAAGAGAGAGCGTCCACTCTCCAGGCCTTTGGATGAAAAGTCCTTGAGCAGAATTTTGTCAATTGGTGATTTTTGTGGGAGGCAAAGAGATCTATGTCTGGCCTTCCCCATGCTTGAATTATCTCTGTAAAAACTTGAGGATGCAACTTCCATTCGTGTGGATCTGTCACATTTCTGCTTAGGTTGTCTGCCAGCATGTTTTCCTTGCCTGGCAAGTACTGTGCTTGAAGCTCGATTTGTAATTCCAGAGCCATGTTCCAAAGTGACATGGCCAGTCTGCACAGGGGGTATGAATGGGTTCCTCCCTGTTTGTTTATGTACCACATTACTGTCGTGTTGTCTGTCTTCATCAATAGTTGACCTGGATGCAGAAGGTCTTTGAAAGTTATAATAGCATTTATTACTGCTAGCATTTCCTTTTGATTGATGTGAAGGTGCTTTTCTTTTTGGGACCATTTGCCCTGAATGCACCGATCTGTCATGTGCGCCCCCAGGCGTAGTCCGATGCGTCTGTTGTGATGACTTGATTTGCTTGAGGCTTGCAGAATTGGAGACCTGTGTTTGTCTGGCATGCTTGAGCCCACCACAGAAATTCCTTTTGAAGACATGGAATTAGTGGTATTATTGTTTCCAAACTGTGGCTGTGTTGAGACCATAGGTTTTTCAGGTACCATTGAAGTTTCCTCATATGCAGCTTTGCACATGGGATTAGTAGGATGCAAGATGCCATGAATCCCAGAGCCTGCAGGATTTTCCTTGCAGTCAGCCTGGTGAAATTTGCTAGTGTTCTGAAGTATTGAGTTAGTTGCCCCTGCTTCTCTGGCGTGAGGTAGGCCATCTGGGTGTTTGTGTCCAAGTTGGCACCCAGGAAAATTATTTTCTGAGAGGGTATTAGCCTTGATTTCTTTTTGTTGACTATGTATCCCAGAGAATTCAACAACATTATTACATAAGCCAGATGTTTCAGAAGAATGTGCTTGCTGCCCGCTTGGATCAGGCAGTCGTCCAAATATGGGTATATTTGTATCCCTTGAAGTCTGCAGTAGGCAATTACTGATGCCAGGCATTTTGTGAATACTCTGGGCTCAGTAGATAAGCCAAAGGGCAATGCAGAGAATTGATAATGGGTTGAACCTGCAAGAAATCTGAGGTATCTTCTGCAATTTTGTCTGATTGGGACATGCAGGTATGCCTCCTTGAGGTCCAATGTTATCAGCCAAGACTACTTGCCCAGCATGGGAAGAAGCTGCTGCAAAGTGAGCATCTTGAATTTTGGTACGAGTAAAAATGTGTTTAGGATGGCCCAAAATAGGTCTCCAATCTTTTCCCTTCCTTGGTACCAGGAATAGTCTGGAATAAAAGCCTTGACCTTGTTCGTGAGTAGGTACCTCTTGAATAGCTTTCATGTCCATGAGATCTGAAATCTGTCTTTGTGCCTCTGCCCTTTGATTGTGTGGCAGGTTCGGCATGCCTCTCATTTTTGGAAGGGTGTGAAAATGGAATCTGTAGCCTCTGTTTATAATGTCCAGGATCCATTTGTCTTTTGTGACAATATGCCAATTTTTTTGAAAATAATGCCAGTTTTCCGCCTAAGGGTGCTGCCATTTGAGCCTTGCTCGGCATGCAAATGGGAAAGTCATTGGGCTTGCTTTCTGAATGGCTGCGAACTATCCTCACCACCTCTTTGTGTAGGAGCTTGCCATTGTCTGCCTCTAAACAATCCTTGAGATTGCCCTCTGCCCCTCAGGCGCCTGTATCTACCTCTTTGGGGTCTGCCTGTGGCTGGAAAGGACCAATTTTTGGAAGGCCAATTTCTACTGAAACGTGGAGGTTGTACCTGTAGAAAATCTTTCACTGTTTGCATTGATTTAGCTTTTTCCTCCATTTTCTTTAATACCTCTTCAGCTTTAACACCAAATAATACATCCTTTTGAAGAGGGGCATCTAGTAATTTTGCTTTGACATGATCTGGTAAGGTTTGTTCCTTGAGCCAGGCATGTCTACATATCACTGATCCTGTAACAGCAGCTCTACATGAGGCCTCTAGAGCATCAAAACCACATTGCAAGGTATGTTTACCCACTTGTTCTGCACTATGCATCAAATCCTGCAACTCCTTCAAGTCTGGTTGTTCAGGTTGTGACATTTTACTTCTCAATTGTGATAACAGAAACTGCTGGTACTTTAGCATATGAAACTGGCAGTTTAATGCCCTCATGGTTAAGGTGGCCGAGGTATATACCTTTTTCCCCACCTTTCTAAGGATCTGGAATCTCTCTTGGAAGGTAATGGATTTTTAGCAGTGGAGGCCTTAATTCCCTTGGGGCCCTGTGAGATAGTTTCTGGGTCAGCCGCATGGCTTTTGTATAAAAATTGGTGCGAGTCAGGAACCCGGTAGTATCTGTCAGGCTTGACTGGGGCTGGAGGTAAAAAATCCGGGTTAAGGCAGGCCTCCGAGTACACATCATCTAGTATGTCTAAGACAGGAGGTATAGCCAGAGGCCTGTGCTGAGGTAGCAAGAGAAAATCCCTAAGCCTTTTCTTGGAATCAGAGTACTCTTGGCCTTCCCAGTGGAAGTGTTCCCTTAAGGTATGCAAGGTTTCCCCAAATGAGTAATCCTCTGGGGGAGGGAGACAGAGGGAATGGACTCCTCTGCATCAGAATCTTCAAAAGGGGGAGAAAGAATGTTCCTAGTTCATCAGAGTGCACTGATATAATGGAGGCCTGGTCAGAGGAGGGGGATTCTTCCTTCACTCTGGGCCTTTTGTCTGGGGGGGTTGAAAACCCCTGATAAGAGTAATTAAATCCTCAGCCATTTTGAGCATCTGTTTTTTAGGCATGGGGCCTGGAGAAGGGCCCTGTGTTGCTTGTCTCTTAGAATACATGGCTGCTTTAGACTTAGTGAAAGCCTTGATGGAAAAAGAAGAGGAAGGTCTGAAGACACCTTGAGAGGAGGCAGACCTGTCTACATTTTGAGATTCACCACCAAGAGTGGCTTCGGTATCTGTAGTCGGGGTATGGGCCGAGGAGCCAGCGACCTCGGGCACAGAAGACACCACCAATGAAGTGTTGTCAGTAGTCAGGGGCTGCGTAGGCGCCTCGCTGAGAACCGGACCACCTGTAGTCTGCTTTGGCGTGGTGTCGGTAGAGGCCGTGGACCTCGTGTGTCTGTCCTTATCTTTGCGTTTTTTAGACAAAACTGGAGTCGGAGTATCCGACGACATAATATAGTTAAATTTTTTGCCAAAATAATGCTGGGCGAACTCCGACTGACGTTTAATGATGCGTTTGTTGAATGTAGCACAAAAACGACAGACCGAGACGTCGTGGTCTGGGCCTAAGCAAGGAATAAAGAGGGAATGAAAATCCTTATGCGGTATTTGCTTCCCACATGAAATACAATTATTAACTTTGTCTGACATCGGTCTGAGGCAAGAAAAGTTTCCCCAACGGGGTACTTAGCTTTCAAGAAGACGTCGGTTGCAAAATTTTCATAATTTCAGGAGCTGGCCGACCGGCACTTGCGAACTGCTTTTGCTTCGGGCACCGCGCGGCAAGAAAGACGGAGGAAAATGGCGTCGGCTGGTTCTTTTATACCCCTGTCACACTGACGTCAGGGAAGAAGCGACGACAACCGACGCCGGACCTAGACTTTGGAATTCGGCCGACCGAGGACCCGCCTGACGGCAGGAGAACCCATCTATTATGACTGCAGCTGTATGCACGATGAACATCTGGTAATGACTGGCTCCCAGCAAAAAACACAAAAATCTCCTAGAATGCCTCACTATTTTTATGTGATAGTAAGAACCCTTAACATCTATCAATCACATCAAATTGGCCTTCCTAAGAAGATGCAAAATAGGCTGCACCATGACCATTCAAACCTGGTTTGCTTGACAAAATGGTTCAACTTGATCCAAAATGGGTCTGAGTTACTTAGTTTTTCTTTCCCACCAAAAAGAATCTTAAATAGACCCTGGACCCCTGCTGGTTTGGTGGGAAGTAGTTTTTGAATTTCCACTGCTTCTTCCCTTCACTGACTGGGTGGCATGTCTTAAAGAGACTTTAAAGATCTCTCTGGAATGAACAAAAAAGGATCTGTACAACCTCTGAATGACAACACTGAGATGCATGACATGATGGCCTCCAAAGCTTCTGAGTGGACAGGCAGGTAATCTCGACTGCCTCCAGAGAGTGGCAGTTGGGCACTCCCTTCAAGGTTGTTGAAAAAACTTCCCTGAGAAGATCTCACAGAAGTCCTGGTTCTGCAGACTGCTCTTGCCCCTTAGATGGCACCCATTAATGTTACCCCTGCCTCAGAAAGAACAATCACTAACAGCAACTTGGAAAAGTCGCTGTGACTCACGATAAAGAGATGCTCCCGCCCAACTTCTAATTCCTGGAGTAGGACCTCTGAGGGGTGGAGAAGCAGACTCCAATGGCAGACAGCATCCTTCTGTACTGACTGCTTCAGGTAAAAAATTCTGACATTTGGACCAAAAATTGAGAAAGGATGCCTCAAAGCAGTCCACAAAGTTGCATAAGCATATTCAGGCATGTCAGCACACAGTGACACCACCTGACTGCCAAGGGGGATGTAACATCTGCAGCATTAGATAAAAGCCTCATGGATATCCTGGAAATGTGACAGCATCATTGAAAACTGGGCCTCCAGGGTCTTCTGAGAGTCTGGGGGCTATTGTGTCTTCACCACTTTTGACACTTCCAAGATGAGATCTCTTTAAATTATCGTCAAATAAGACAGGTAATTCAGCGCACACAGGGCTAATGAGGCTGATGCTAAGTGCGCTTTCCAGATGGTCCACAGCCTGAGGCTTCCTGTTAGGAGGATGGACCATGGAACTCTTCTCTGACATGTCCTTTACAGTGGGATGTTCCTTTATGGTGGCAACCACAGCAACGATGGTGTCCACTGCTGGACCTCTGACTCCAGTGGGGTCTATCTTTAGGCAGGAACAAAACTTTGTCAGGTTTTCTGGAAACGGGTTCCACAACATCAAGTTCTCACTAGGCCCTCCAGGATACCCAGAATAAGTATGTTTCTCTTGAGCGAATCTGAAGTAGGAGATGACAAACATGTTACACAGTTAAAGAAATTAATAACTGTTCTACTGAAAAAAGGTGCATTTCTTTTACAAAAACTATTACAAGTAGTTTTGCTACTATTACTAGTTATTCGTGTTCATCATCTACTTCTGCGACAAACTGTAAAGTTAAGAACATCAACAAAAACAGTGAATACGGTAACTCCAGTTCATTGTTAGTGTCTGCTGTTAACACCCCAAATGATAATCAGAGTGGTGTGAATGTTAGTTTTAAAGGTCACTATCTCCCTAACCAGTAATTCTGGATAAGCATTGCTGGAAGAAAACAAGTAACCCCTTGCTTTAACACAATTTTAGAAGTGTAAGGTCAGAAAGGACTGTGAATTTCTGACAGTTTTTGACTTCTCCATCTTACTTAAACCCACTGTTCAGCATTCCTCAAAAAGTTCCAGAAAGTGGACATATACTATAAAAACAGGAGGGCAGTGGCAGAATCAGTCAAAAATCTGTGTGTATTGGTTTAGGGGACAACAGTGGGTCACAAGCAAAGCAGGACAAATTTCAAACAGAAAATGTTATAAACATTTCTAGCAAAAGTCTCATCTCTGGGGCTTAATAACCTGCCATGTTTTACTACTGATTTTTCATGCTTGGTGCTAGCTTTATATAACTGCATATGATGTAAACTTGTGCCTGGTACGTGAAAAAAAATGACTAATCGAGAGTGCTTTTATATTCTAGCCAGATACCACTGTTGTGTAAAATCTTCTGTTAAAAGTAGATGTTCTCTTCAGTGTTCCTGTTCTTTACATAAGAGATTCCCTGCCAAAGGTATCCCAACATCTGGCTAGTATACCAAAGCCCTATGAATATATAAACATCATAAGTCACATTTATGCTCCCCTAACAAGGGGTAGGACATTAAGGTGACATACTGACATACATATCTCAGAACAGGAAAGCCCCAGGAGGAACAAATATTCCTAGGAACAAAGAGGAACATGCGCATCTAGGAGAACAAGGAAACAAATTCTCAGCGAGGAAGGCAGAACAAAAAGGGGGAGGAGGGAAGGAGTGAATAAATACTACAACAGTGATGAGAAGGACATCTACTGTTATGCTAAGATTTTACACAACTGGAATATGTCCTTCAATATCACTGTTGCAGTATTCTTTACATAAGGGAGAATACAAAAGCTCAAGAAGAAGCTTCGGAGGAGTAAGGCCCACAGCAGACCTCTAGAAAACCATGCAGGATAGCTCTGGCAAAGCCAGCCCTTGTTCTGGAAACATCCAACTTGTAATGCTCAGTGAAGGTATGGACAGAGGTCCAAGTAGCAGCCTCAAGGATGCAACTGGTATGCAATCCTTTGAAAAAAGCACCAGAGGAAGTAACAGCTCTAGTTGAATGAGCCTTTATACAGGAAGAAAGACATTTACAATGAAAGGAGTAACAAAAATAAATGGCCTTCGAGATCAAGGAGGATATGGTTTGCTTACAGACAGCCAAACCTACAAATCTTGGATGAAAGGAAAAAAGTTGGTCTCATTTGCAAATGGCCTTAGTCTTATCCAAATAATAGCTGAGCCATTTATGCAAATCTAAAGTGTGAAGAACCTTCTTGCTATCAGGCTGCGGAGAAGGAAAAAATGAGGACAAATTAATAGACTGATTAACAGACAACTCATTAACCAATTTGAGCATAAAGGAAGGACTAGTACAAAGAGAAACCCTGTCTCTATGAAAAACTAAGAAAGGAGGAATAGCCATAAGAGCCTGGAGTTCAGAGACTCTTAGGTGAAGTAAGGGCCAAAAGAAGACCTGTCTTCCAAGTACAATGTTGCAAGGAAGCTGAAGCTGCAGGCTCAAAAGGAGCCTGAATCAAATTTTCATGCAAAAAATTAAGGTCCCAGGAAGGTGGAATAGGCTTCCTGGGAGGCCTGCTATGAAGGACACCTTTAAGAAATTGTTTGACCTCAAACCTACAGGCAAGAGGAACAGTCAAAGGCAGACAAGTAGAAACAGCTGAAAGGTGAGCTTCAACTGAAGGCTATGATAACCCAACATACAGCAATTCACACAGATAAGACAGAGCCAGAGGGGATCCCCACATATAATGAGTCCTGGTGACAAGAAAGGTACCAGACAGAAAATCTCTTCCATCTGGACAAATACAATTTCCTGGTTGTGGTTTTCTGCCCACTGCAAAACCCTAAGCAAAAAAGGTGCCTAAAAGGGATCAAAACCCTATCACCCACAGCACCAACTAAAGAGTGTACCAATGAGGATAGATCAGAGACCCCTTGTCTTGTGTGAGAAAGTCCACTCAACGAGGCAACTTGTGGTGATTGCCCCTGTCCAGATAAAGAAGAAGGGGAACCAATGCTGTCTGGGGCAAAAGGGAATCACCAGCAAGATTTTGGGGGAGTCTTGCTTGATCTTAAGCAAGACCATTAGAATCAGAGGAAGGGGAAGGAAGGTGGTGTAGAGAAACACCCCCTTCCAAGGAAAAGATAGGGCATCCATCCACCTTCCATGCCAGAGAACGTGGGACACTGGCACAACAAAGAAGTTGTCTGTTCAAAGGGGAGGCAAAAAGATCTACCTGTGGAGTTCACCACCAATGGGCAAAGTTCAGAAACACATCGCTGTGAAGCATCCATTTGGGAGCTTGTGTATTGGACCTGATCAAAGAGTTTGCCACTATATTTTGCTCAGAAGGAATGCAAACAGCCTGAAGAGTAACTCGACACTGGACAGCTACAGTGGATATAAAAAGTTTACACACCCCTGTTAAAATGCCAGGTTTTTGCAATATAAAAAATAAGACCACAATAAATAATTTCAAAACTTTTCTCACCTTTAATGTGACCTATAACCAGTACAATTCAATTGAAAAGCAAACAAATCTATTGGGGGAAAATATAAAAAATAAAAACGTACAATAAGCTGGTTGCTTAAGTGTGCACACCCTTAAAGTAATTCTTTGTTGAAGCACCTTTTGATTTAATTACAGCATTCAGTCTTCTTGGGTACACACCTGTCATCAATTAAAGAGACCCTGATTAGCCCCAAATAAAGTTCAGCTGTCCTAGTAGGATTTTCCTGACATTTACTCAGTTGCCTGCAACAGCAAAAGCCATGGTTTGCTAAGAGTTTACAAAGCATCAAAGGGATCTCATTGTTGAAAGGTATCAGTCAGGAGATGGGTACAAAAAATTTTCCATAGCACTGGATATACATGGAACATGGTGAAGACAGTCATCAAAAAGTGGAGAAAATATGGGACAACAGTGATGTTGCAAAGAACTGGACATCCCTCCAAAATTGATGAAAAGAAAAGATGAAAACTGGTCAGGGAGGCTGCTAAGAGACCAACAGCAACACTGAAGGAGCTGCAGGAATTTCTGGCAAGTACTGGTTGTGTACTACATGTGACAACAATCTCCCATATTCTCCATATGTCTGGGCTATGGGATAGGGTTGCAAGATGAAAAGTCTTTCTTTACACAGAAAAGCATCCAGGCACAGCTAAAATTTGCAAAACAATACATCAAGTCTCCCAAAAGCAAGCAGGAAAATGAGTTATGGTCTGATGAGACCAAGATTGAACTTTCTGGCCACAATTCCAAAAGGTACTTTTGGCGCAAAAACAACACTTCTTATCACCAAAAGAACACCATCCCTATGGTGAAGCATGGTGGTGGCAGCATCATGCTTTGGGGTTGCTTTTCTTCAGCTGGAACTGGGGCTTTAGTCAAGGTGGAGGGAATTATGAACAGTTCCAAATACCAGTCACTATTGGCCCAAAGCCTTCAGGTGTCTGCTAGAATGCTGAAGATGAAGAGGAATTTCACCTTTCAACATGACAATGACCCCAAGCATACATACAAATAAACAAAATAATGGCTTCACCAGTAGAAAATTAAAGTTTTGGAATGGTCCAGCCAGAGCTCAGACCAAAATCCAATAGAAAGTCTTTGGGGTGACCTGAAGAGGGCTGTGCACAAGAGATGCCCTCGCAATCTGACAAATTTGGAGCACTTTTGCAAGGAACAGTGGGCAAATATTGCCAAGTCAAGATGTGCCAAGCTGACAGACTCCTACCCAAGAAGACTGAATGCTGTAATTAAATGAAACGTTGCTTCAACAAAGAATTAGTTTAAAGGTGTGCACACTTATGCAACCAATATATTGTATGTTTTTTATATTTTTGCCCTACCAGATTTGTTTGTTTTTGAATTGAATTGCATTGCATAGGTTAAAGGTCACATTAAAGGTGAGAAAAGTTTTGAAATGATTTATTGTGGTCTAATTTTTTTTATATCACAAAAGCCTGCGATTTTAACAGGGATGTGTAAACTTTTTATATCCACTATAGATTCCAGACCTGAAGAGTACGCCTGCAAAGAAGGTAGGACCATGTACCCCCTTGCCTGTTGATATACCACATTACTGTGGAATTGTCTGTGAAGAATTTGAGAGGCCCTGGAAGTAAAAGGGAATGAAAAGTCTGAAGAGCTGAAAGGAGGGCTCTCATCTCCTTCAAGCTGATGTGATTTGAACTCTAAGGAGGAGGTCAGAGACCCTGGACCTTGAGGGAACCGATGGAAGCTCCCCACCCTGTGTTCGAGGCATTGGAAAAAAAGTTCCTAAGATGGGATTGAGAGAGTAGAAAAGGAAGTCCTGGGTTGAGAGACAGCTGATAAATCCACCACTGAAGCTCGTGTTTGAGACATGGAAGGAAAGGAACTATGAAGTCCGGTGGATGACAGATTTGAAGCCTCACTGACTTTAGGGGCCATTGTAGTTTTCACATATGAAGTCTAGCTAGAGGCAGCATAAGAATGGTGGAAGTCATGGATCCTAGAAACCTGAGAAAACCACTGGCTGTTACTGAAGCCAGAGGAAGAAGAGAAAAAAATGGTGATTAGAGAGGGAGCCTTGGGTGTAAGCACAGATAACAGCATAGGAATATTCTGGATCCTGCAACTGAGAAAAACATGATCCTGAGAAGGAATCAGGACTGATTTCAGAAAGTTTATGGCAAACCCCAAGCTTTGTAACAAACAAACCATAAACTAGAGGTGCTGAAGCAAGACCTTGGGGGGGGGGTGCTGAATGAGCAGGTCATCCAAATAAGGAAAGAAATGAACACTCTCATCCTGCAAAAAGCAATGACAGGAGTGAGGCATTTGATGACTACCCCTGGGGAAGTAGCAACTCTAAAAGGCAAAGCAGAGAACTTCAAATGCAAGGAAGAAGCAGAGAAATGTAAATATTTCCTGAAAAGCAGATGAATGGGGATGTGAATATAGGCATCCTTGAGGTCCAGGAATACTAAGTAAGCCTGGGGAAGAAGAAGAGGGAAAGGGATTTAGAGGGACAACATCCAAAATGAAGGGACTGTTACAAAGGCGTTGAGCTGAGACATATCCAGAATGGGTCTCCAGGTGCCTTCCTTCCTGGGAACCAGAAGCATCCTGGAATAAATCCCTTTCCCTTTCTGGGCTGGGTCACAGCTTGAATGGTGCCCTGAGCCAAAAGGCTGTGAAGCAGTTCCGGAAAAAAAGAAGCTGCTTTTTAGGAGGTTGAGGGATGCCCAGAAAAGGAAGAAGGGATTTCCACACAATGAAATATTCCTGGTGGATAATGGACAGAATCGAAGAGTCTTGAGTGACCCTTAAGCAACTGGGAAGGCACAAGGAAGAAGGGAACCTCACCAAGGGAAAGGGGAAGCAAACTGTCAGATAGAACTTGGTTTATCTTGAAAAAGAGGCTTCTGAGAAGTAGAATTCTGAGTAGACTTAGCAGAGGGTACACAACTAGAACCCTTCTTACCTTTAGGAGGAGGGTGAGGCTGTCTGTGAACAAAAGTAGATGTGGAAGGATAATTCTTCTGGAACTCAGGGACACAAGACACAAAAATATGGTTCAATTCCTGCAAGGCACTGTCTTTATCCTGGAGGGATTTAAAAAGCTCAACAGCAGCAGATCCAAGAAGGTTCTTATTATCAAGAGAGGCATCCAACAATTTAGACTTAATTATCATTAGATAAGGGCTGTAAACAAAGTCAAGAGTAATATCTCAAAATAGAACCAAGGCAGCAGCCCTAGAGGAAGCATCAGTTGCATCATAACCACATTTAATAGAGTGGTGAGCCACTTGAGAGGTACAGGGCTGAGACCTTCCCTTCTGAATTAGGGAGGTCACAGATTGCCTGAGAAAGAAGGGCTAAAACATACCTGATCATACGAGTCTGGTAATTAATTGCCTGAGAAAGAAGGGCTAAAACATACCTGATCATACGAATCTGGTAATTAACAGCCCAAAAAGCCAAGGTAGCAGCAGTATATACTTTTTGCCTACACTTTCCATAGCTCTACTGACCTCCTTTGAAGGAAGAAGTTTAGTAGATGATAAAAGTTTAGATGTTTTTTCAAAAGACACTGTCACTACAGAAGGATCAACAGAAGGATAACTCTACAAGAACTTACAATCATCAGGCACCTTATCACAAAGGGCAAACGTCCAGTCTGGTGGACCCCAGCCATTAACAAACTTTACAATAAGAGGAGAAAGCTATTACATGATAGAACAAAATCCATAAAAGGGAAGTCACCCCTGATCATTATTAGTAAAAAAATACGAGCACTCATAAAATCAACTAAGGCCAATTTTGAGAGAAAAATTGCCATGGATTCAAAGGACAATCATAAGGCCTTTTTCAGCTATGTTAGGAACCTGGGTGGAAACTCCCAGATATGCTCAGAATTAGTCCAAAATGATACAAAAATCACTGAACCCACAGACATTGCCAACATACTGGCAGACAGGTTCAGTGCAAACTTCACCCCCCTCTCCCCCCCCCAAAGGAGAGATAACTATCCCAGCAGAGTGTAGCCTCCCAGACATCTCAAATGCACAGGTGAAAGCTGCTCTCTCTAAAGCTAAAAACACAGCATCAATGGGACCGGATGGTGTCCCCGGCTGTGTGCTACACGAGCTAAATGAGGAATTAAACCCGCACATAAGGCAGTTGTTTAATCTCAGCCTTACCACAGGATATGTGCCCAAGGAGTGGCGTATGGCAACTGTGGTCCCACTCCACAAAGGCGGTGCCTCTATGGACCCTAGTAATTACCGCCCCATAAGCTTAACAAGTCTAGTCTGCAAAGCTATGGAGAGGATCATAATGGAGCTCATAAACAAAGATATAGGGGACTTGCAGACATTGGACCCGACCCAGTTTGGCTTCGTCAAGGGCAGATCATGCCTTTTGAACTTGGTCGACTTCTTTGAAACAGTCACCAAGGCCATTGATGAGGGAAAGGCAGTCCATACAGCCTACCTTGACCTTGCAGAGGCCTTCGACACAATACCCCACTCGGGTATTGTAGAAAAACTTACCAGCTTAAATGTAAACCCATATGTCACAAGATGGGTTGCAAACTGGCTTAAGGACAGAACCCACAGGGTTAGAGTTGCTGGCGCTATGTCAGACTCCAAGCCGGTCACAAGTGGTGTCCCACAGGGCTCGGTCCTTGGCCCCTATTGTTCGGCATCTACTTCTCAGAAGTACAGGCCAACATGGGAGGACTTTGGCTGACAAAGTTTGCAGGCGACTGCAAACTGGGCGCCACAGTGGAAAGTGCATCGGACACGGATATCCTTCAGAAGGGACTCACGGAAACAGATAGCTGGTGCCAGAGCCATGGCCTGAAGTTAAATGCCAAAAATGTATAGTCATACCCTTCGGGAAAAACAAGGTAACCCCAAGCTACCATATAGGTGGCAATCCACTAAGCACAGAAGAGGTTATCAGGGACCTGGGGACCCAGGTTGACAGTGGCCTTTCTTTTGACACTCATGTTGCTAAAGTGGTTAGAAAGACCTTCTACATTGCCCACCTGATCATGAAGGGATTCACATCCAGATCTAGTGAGGTAATTGTTCCCCTGTACTCTTCACTTATCAGACCAGTGACCAAGTACAATGCCCCATTCGGGATGTATCTCACCAGACATCTGCAGCAATTGGAGAGACCCCAAATGTTCCTCAGCAAAAGGATAAAGGGACTCCAAAATCGGTCATATGCTGCCAGATTGAAGAAACTCCAGCTCTATTCAGTTGCAAACCGTCTGCTCAGAGGTAACATGTGCCTGACATACAAGGCCATGTCCAACCCGGAATTAATGGACATGCTCCACCTCAAAAAATCCAAATCCACCAAAACCACTAGAGCAAGCGACTTAAACCTTAGCACGGATATAAATAGGATGTGCTGGAGGGATAGATTTATCACTCAGAGACTCCCTATGCTGTGGAATAAAATCCCGATCCATGTGAGGCAGAGCACCTCGCTGGCTCTGTTCAAGAGAAATCTTGACCTGTGGATGGGAGATCGTAGGTTTATCCCGGGAATCATCTCTGTGTCACTGCTGGACAGAGGCACAACAAACTAATGGGCACAGTATTTTTTCATATAAGGGGTGGCGTAAGCCACAAAAATTTGGGCTAGGCTTATAAATGCCTTAGGGCAGATAGCCTAGTATAAACCTATGAACCTATTACCCTTATAAAATCTATCACATTTCTTAGGGGCTGGGGGTTGTGAATTAGGGCCACAGAGGCTGCTGAAAACATATCTAAAAGAGCAGCAAAACTGGAGATACAGCACAGGGCTTAGGAGACAAAATCTAGTGAAATTCATACCACCTCTTTTGAATATCAGACACCTGAAAATTGTCCCATTTGAAATATTCCATCATGCAAGAAACAGTGTCCCCAAAGGAGAATTCTTTTATGGGAGAGACTGCACTCAGAAACTTCCTCCTCAGATCCATAATCCAAGGGACAAGGGATTTGTGAGGAATATGCCAAAGACTCTTCCCCAGAATCCAAGTCCTCTTCAGAAGACTCCTCCTTTCTAGGTCTTTTAAAGAAAGTAGGTGATGAAGGAGCACCAGGCAAAAAAAACTCTGAAGAGGCTTTAAAGCCATTAAGGGATTAAAAAAAAACCTTGGGTAAAATTGTGCCATCCACATTGGGGATCTTTAGCAGCAGGAGAAATATGCTTGTTATTTTTGCTTTCTTCTGAGGAACGTCTCTCGTAAAAATCCCATGAGGTTCAGACCCATGCCAACACTCAACCAACATAGTAGAAATCTCTTACTGAAATAGGGTTTGTGGTATCTTCCACAGTCCCTCAGAGATAATCAGCTGAGGTTCCTCTTCAACATCCACAGCAGGTGAATGCAGAGCCTCTGAGGGTATGCGAGAAGTTGGATCCATGCCAGTCTGCGACAGGGTCATAGTACAGGAATCCGAGACAACAACTGGGTGATCCTCTGGGCTTTCAACAGCCTTGAGAGCGACGTCCAGGGGAGGCAGGAGAGCAACTGAAACAGACCCCAGTTTTTTGGCCTTTTTCTTGGCAAGCAGTTGACCTTCGGGATGGGAAGGTTCTTCACCCTCCACCAACAATTTAAGATGTTGATCGTCCAGGTAAATTGACTAGGAGGAAAGATGAACTACACAGGGTCTTAAGGACAAACAGCTGGCAGACAGAACACTACGTATGATCGTGTGAAGCAAGCAAACAGAAAAGACACTGCTTCTGATGATCTTTATGGGAAATCTGCATCCCACACTGAAATTTTCCCTTTCTGGTTGACAAGAAAATTCACAAAAATAAAAGCAGAAAAAGATAAGAAGAAACCCCAATGGGGCACTTATCTGAAACATTACTGGATAGCCAGCACAAAAGAAGTAGCATTCAGACCGATGTTCATTGATGGCATTTGGACTGGTGGCAAATAAGTTCTGAGGTTTGTATTTCACCTTTACGCTCTACACCTTGTGCAGGGACCATACCTGTGGAGTGTGATGTCTACATATTCCAAAGGCTTTGATGTACTGGCCAGATGTTGGGCTACCCTTGGCAGAGAATCCCTTATGTAAAGAATACTGCAACAGTGATATGGCAGGACATCTACTGTTATCCTTCCCCTTTGCAACCTATACTTCCGTTATTGTTTGTGAGGATGAATTGTGTGAAAGTACAAGTTATCTAAAGCTGAGCACTGTGTTCTGAATAATCTGTGTGCAACAAATAACTGAAATACAAAGAAGACATACAGAGGTGGAGCAGTGATAATATTACATAAATCCATTCGAAGCTATGTTTAACGATGGGAATGCATGTATTAAATGACATCCTACCTTCCATTTGAATATTACTGTTAACAACAATACCCAAAATTATTTACTTAAGTAGCAATGGAATTTCTGAGGAAGTATATGTATAGCAGAATGTGGAGAATTGTGTACCCCCCCTGGTTTTTACAGAATTCCAAAAATTCATAAGCTAGAAGGAAGATTAGAACAAAAAAACTAAAAATGAACAATGGGAGGACATTTTTAAGGACCCTAGGAATGCTACGAAGTCAAGAATGTTTAGGTTGTGTGCTTGGAAATGCTTACACAGATTATTTTTATGCTCCAAATAGGTATCAGAGGATTTTCCCCCAGTTGGGCAGCAGTTGCTGGAGGTGTGAAGGAAAGAAGGGGAAACTGCAACACATATTCTGAGAATGTGTAGCATTAACTCAGTTCAAGGACTCCTTGTAAAATGTCCAGACACCACTGTTGGGGGAACACGCTACATTAATAAAGAAAAACGTGCCACTGTGTTGAAATTTAGATCTGGCATTACCAAGGAACAGTAAGGCTTTATTAAGTTTAATGTTCTCAGAAGCCAAAATAGCACTGACACAAAACTAGAAATCAGAAATGAAACCAGTAGTAAATGAAGTAATGAATATAGTAACAAAAATAAGTCACAGAGATGAGATCATTTAATGGAAAAAGTTACCACTGAGATTTCTCTTTTCAGTGTAAATAATGCATATGAACTCATGCTGCAAAACAATGTAACATACAAATAAAGCTTATAGCAGCAGAAAATCAGTAGATAAATGAAGCTGCATTCAGCATTTTGGACTGTGTTCTGAAACCACTGGTCAATGCAACACCAGGTTACCAACACACAACTCACAATTTATTAGAAAATTATCTTTATTAATACTGTAAAAGGATCCATTTTTGATGGACAGTTCTGGGAACAAAAAGACTCCCAAATGGTCCAACAAAGTACAAACAAGGAACAAGGGCAAGAACAAAGGAAGGAAGAAATACTAGAATTTTCTATTAATATCATGAATTTAACGAACATGGGTTTCTGTTCTTAAGAAAGGGTTTTCTTTTATTCCATCTAATACAGTACGTCTTCCAAAACTAATAGTAGATTTCAAGTTACATTGTAGGAAGTTAAACTTAAAATACATTTTTGATGGTGTCAAAATTTCTGACACACATCAACATACCAGAAAAGTACATATAACCCTTTATTGAACCCTACTTCATCAGTATTTAGCAAACTGTGAGAACAAGATTTCAGAAAACTTGACAACAGATGGCATCAGGGGTCCAACCTTTCTGGGGGAGAGGTTATTGCTCTTCAGACTATGGCCAAGAACAAAGACTGGCGTATTATGAAGGCTGACAAAGGGGGGACCATTGTGGTTATGAACACTGCTGACTACATTTCAGCCAGACATTATTAGCTAATGAACATTGCTATAAAAAAGTCAACATTGATTTTGTCATTAAGAGTTTTTCCAAATTAGATGCCTGTCTATTTGATTTACTTAGTGAAGGTTGTTTTGATTTTTCAGTTTACACCTTTTTGCTTACTGAGTACCCTAAAATTGCTACTTTGTTTGGAATACCCAAGGTGCATACACTAGGTGAACACCTTCCTTTCAGACCTATTGTGTCAGCTGTTTTTTCCAAAACAGAAACTATTTCGGTTTGGTTAGATGATCTACTGAATCCAGTTCTACAAAAGTCTAGATTTTATCTTTGCAACTCTTGGCACCTTTTAGAACTATTAAAAGACATCCAAGTGAAGGATAACAACATTCATTTTGCTTCCTTGGATGTAGTCTCTCTGTACACTAGCATAGATCAGAAATTAGGTATTGAGTACATGAGAGACTACCTTAGTAAACAAGCCGGCTTCAATAGTACTTCAGTCTACACTTGTAGTTTAATGGAGTTGGTGTTAGACAACAACTTTTTTAAGTTTGAAGGTGAACTATTTCAACAAATATCAGGAGTTGCTATGGGTGCACATGTAGCGCCCAGTTTGCAAATTTGGTTATGACCACATGGGAGACCAAATTTTTGGTTACACATCCAATGGCTCACAACATTATTTTTTATAGACGGTAGATTGATGATTTGATTTTTTTTTGTGGAGAGGTGACATTTGCACTTTTTCTACTTTTCTTCAAGACTTGAACTGCACTACCAACTTTCTAAGATTCACCTTAGGTGGTTTTGGTAGTAGTATAGATTTTTGGACTTGTATTTGACCATCGATTACAGTAATTGTAATTTTCAAAGCAATATTTACAGAAAATCTACCTTTGTCAACCAGCACTTACACCACGACAGTTTACATCCTTCACACATGAAACGTGGTGTAGTAAAAGGACAGTTCATAAGGCTAAGCCGACTAACCAGTAGAGACGATATTTTCTTTGAGGACAGTACTAAATTAAAACATTTCTTCATTGACATGGGATATGGAATGTGCTGGTTAAATAAGTTTTAAGTTGAGGTCCAACACAGCTAGTCCTATTTTGGCATTTTCTAATGAAACTAATTCCAATTCTGTAGAATTAGTTCACATTAGTTCGGACAAATATAATTTGTCCTTTTCGTTATCTATTACTAATGAGATGACCATCATTAAAGACATTATTCTTAATAACTGGAAAGTAGTATTAGGGAATTTTGAATTGGCCAAGATTTTAGGCGATCGTCCAATTTTTAGTTACAAAAAAGTTTGTAACATTAAGACAATTTTAGAGAGGGGACCGAGAGATTTAAGGTCCACTTGTGACAGTTCTAGGCACTTTCCCTTGTTCAACGTGCAAACTATGTAGATTCATTAGTGGAACGTCTACTAATATTTTAAAGCACAACAACAGGATTATAACAGCGAAGGGAATTACACTTGTAAAACTGCCAACATAGTTTATTTAGCCCAATGTGGTTCATGTGAGCATTTTTACATCGGTAAAACCATACCTGCTTTGAACAAAAGAATTTATGAACACAATTTGGCTATAAAGAAAAAAAGACACGTCGAACGCATTAGCCTAGCATTCTTTAAATTGCCCTTTATTTAAAAAGTTTTCATTTTCAGTATTAGAGGGGGTAAACAATGCTCTGTTTAGTGGTGATTTTAAAACTTTTTTTTACAGTGCCGAGAAGCAATTTGGCAGATCATGTTAAGTGCTGACCAGCTTCCGGGTCTAAATGACATGATCAATATCAAATGCTTTTTACAGGCACAAAAATTTTAACAAGAGTTTTAAACTTATTTTTTCATTTTTAAGTGTATAAAAATGTACATAATAGTTTTTATTATATTAACAACATTGTTATTACTCATCATTATTATTTATTAGATGATATTTGATACATGTTTTCATTGGTTGATAATTACATGTGATTTGAAAGGTGTAAATTCTGTTGAATTTTTGGGTGTGTTTCTGATGAAGTTCAGTGGCATTAAAACGAATGAAAACATTAAAATAAGATTGTGTTTGTCCGTTTTCTTTCCCTCACCAGCAGGATTCAGTTATTTGGTTGGATTCGTTGTTTTGTTTGTTTAATGTTCTCAGAAGCCAAAATAGCACTGACACAAAACTAGAAATCAGAAATGAAACCAGTAGTAAATTAAGTCATGAATATAGTAACAAAAATAAGTCACAGATATGAGGTCATTTAATGGAAAAAGTTACCACTGAGACTTCTCTCTTTTCAGTGTAAATAATGCATATGAACTCATGCTGCAAAACAATGTAACATACAAATAAAGCTTATAGCAGCAGAAAATCAGTAGATAAATAAAGCTGCATTCAGCATTTTGGACTGTGTTCTGAAACAACTGGTCAATGCAACACCAGGTTACCAACACACAACTCACAATTTATTAGAAAATTATCTTTATTAACACTGTAAAAGGACCAATTACAGAGTAGAAAAGAACATGAGTGCAAGCTGGACAGCCTACAGTACTGTCTCAGTTGCTCTGCATTCCCACATGGGCTTTGCAAATTATTATTGGTTTTGCAATGAGTTCATAGTACTATATGATATTTTTCTGTTTGGAAGTAATCGTTATTTACAAGTAAAAGATATGTCCATGGACAATCCCAGTTTCCCTACATATGCCTTCATCTTTTAGATAAGCATTTTATAAACAGTAAACCTTATGACGTTGTAAAATACTCAATACTTCATAGAGTATTGGTTTATAATGGCCCCAAGTAGTTGGGCACCCTGGTTGCAGAGCCTATGCAGTTTACGCCATTCAATTTACACTCCCCTGAATAGCAATATAAATGTGTATAACGAAAAAATCAATTTTTGGATAATTTACTGACCAAAACCATGGTAAATACAAATGTAACAATAATTACTTTTGGAAAGCTAGTGTATATCTATAACCTTCTGCACTTCAAAAGTTGCCATTCCTTACAAAGCTGAAAAGAAAACTCCACATGGGCAATATATATGAACAGCCAGAAATACCCAAGTGATAACTGTATTTATCTGGTTAAGAAGAAATCTTGATTTATTTCTCACTGATATCTTGTGAATATCCTGGATGGACATTTGACTGAACAGTAGTAGGGTGTCCCTCCTATTAGGGGTTATTCTTCCTGTGTACATGATCAGGAATTCTAAGACAAATGGCTGTTAGAAATTTATTATACATTACAGAACCTTTTTTTAAATACTTATAATAAATCACAGTTTACATAATGACAATGGCCCATATACAGTGATAAAAAAGGTAAACAAATCATAGTGTCATGAAAGATCAGCACTAGTAGAATTTGAAGAAGAATTTAGAACAGAAGCTGCCATTAAAAAAGGAATAATTAGTAGAGCATATAAAATATTGCATGACAACTACAAGAATCAATCAGAGGAGGTTAGAAAGGATTGGGAAAGAGAGACTGGATAAGCAATTCACAAAGAAACAATGGGAGGATATGTATGTCTCCCAAATATGCAACATAATGTAGATGATTTAGGATTTTTGCTTGGAGATGTTTACATGGATATTTGTAAACCACAAGTAGACTCCAGATAATTTTTTCTCAGGTACACAGCAAATGTTGGAGATGTGATGGGGAAGAAAAAGGCAAATGGGAACATATTTTCTGGGAGTGCAGTGAGTTGGCAGACTAAGGATTCCCTGTGGGATACAGATTGGTGTGACAAGAGAGAGATGACTTTTCCAAGCTATGATACAGAATCAGAATTACCTAGACATGGTAAGGCCTTGCTCTCTCTAATTATGGTGGTTGGCAAAAAAGCAATTACTACAAAATGGAAATCAAAATCTAACCCAACTATATTAGAAGTAGTGAATATAATAACAGAGAGAAATAACAGAGAGAAACAAGTGGAACTGAAATATTTAGAAAAAGGTAGGAGCAAACTACGTAGGAAAAAATGGGAATTATGGGAGCAGTACTTACAAAGGAGGAATGAAGTTTAAAAGAAGGCAGGACTTAAATGAGCTGCATTATTTTTGAAAACTGGGTACATTTTAAGTAATGTATAATGTTCGCAACTGGGAGGGTGTCAATATGGCGTGTGATGTAAAATGCTTGCAGCTAGGATTGTGTCAGTGTGATTTGCGTTCATTTATATAAATGTATGACGGAACCCTTTTCCCTTTATGTGGAAAAGAGGCTGAGACCTCTACTGAATGACTAAACCCAAGTACTTAGTGACAGTAAACAGTTTTTTGTCAAAACTTTATGCTGCTACTAAGGATATGTTTTTTGATAATACTTGTTTTTTGGTATGTTTGGATGTTGTATCGTTATTTACCAGCATACCCCATGACTTGGGTGTTGATATGGTCAAGGAATATTTGCTAGGTAAAAACATGATTGCTGAACAGGCTGATTTGATTTTCTGTTTTTAGAGGTTGTCCTTGAATACAACCTCTTTTTGTATGAAGATCAGGTTTTTCAACAGAAGGTTGGCATGGCTATGGGCACTAGTTGTGCCAATAGCTACGCCAACATTGTGATGGCCCACTGGAAGACTGAGTTTGTACTGTGCTCTCCTTATATGGATCACATTAGAATTTCTAAAAGGTTTGTAGACCATTTGTTTTTCGTTTGGCATGGCACTGAGACTAGTCTACTAGAATTTATTGGGTACATTAATAGCACTGTTTCTTTTTTGAAATTTACCCATAAATATTCGTCTACAGAGATTGATTACCTAGATGTCAAGCTTATAGCTGACAATCAGGGTAAACTTATTACTACTCTAATTAGGAAAGAATGTAGAAGGAATATGATGCTACATCGCAGTAGCATGCACCCTGGCCATATCTTCAGGAATGTTGTTAAGGGCCTGGGTATGCGCGTTTCCCGCTTGAACAATAGAGATGAATTGTTTTTCAATGATACAGCGAGGTTAAGTGATGAGTTTTTACATAGAGGATATAAGAGATCTGAAATTAATATGGCATTTAATGAGAGCATTGGCCATAGGAATGGTAGGACTCTACCTTTTTACTCTGAAGAACCTAACCATGTGAATACCGACTGTGGTGGAGTTGGTAATCCACGTAATCACAATGATGTTCCTGTTTCTTAGTACTACACAAATGATGCGAGTACTATTTTAAATGTTATCAGAGACAACTGGTCCATCCTGCAATTGGATGTAGCTTTGAAAAATGAAAAATGTGGTAGGGGCTAAACCTAGCTTTACTTTTAAAAACAAGAAAAGCCTTAAGAGACAGCTATGCTATAAAAACAGATGTCAGGAAGTTTCAGGTTTTAATAATAATTGACGAACTGGAACTACAAGATGTATGAGTTGTCTCTACTGTGATTTTATAGACATGAGTGATAGTTTTGTCAATCCCGCAACTGGCAAAGAGTTTGTATTTAAAGTACAGGCTAATTGTAGGAGTAGGGACCTTATTTATTTAGCAAACTGCAGACTCTGCGGCTGCTTCTATATAGGGAAGACCAATCAGTCCCTTATGGAGCGGAAAAGGGAACATCAATACAGCATTAGTAGGCAGGATACACATAATGCTTTGGCCAAACATTGTGTTGAATATGGTCCTAATCATTCATTTGGGTTCAGAGTTGTGGAGATGGTCAGAGGTAGTATACGTGGTGGTGATCTAAGAAATTATACGGAGGGACATGAACTTGATTGAATCATTCGCCTACAAGCTGAGAGATTACCCGGTATTAATGGTAGGACTTCCATTAAACCAGTGTTGAAAGAGCGAAAGCTCTTTAAATGAAAAGTATCTGATTTGTCATTAATTGTTTGCTGCTTTTTATTGGTTATTTTTTTAGATATGCTTGATATTTAAGTGCAATGGTTTTTAACATTTGTATGGTCGGATCAAGCACAAATTAGTGTGAAAGCGCTTACCGTTTATTAAAGATGATTTTATTCAGTATTTTTCAGCTGCGGCGTGGTGTTTTTCGTTCTTTATTTGGAAATGTATGACTGCTTATGTCGTAAGTGAAGGTTTAATAAAGATGTTTCTTGTTTAAAAAGGTTACATGACATATAGCAATGTGTGTGAAGCATAATGTTTGCTAATTTTAACATGTTAATACAGTTTGATTACTTTCAGAAAAATGTAAATGTGCCTAAGTTACAAGTGATAATTCAATAAAGGTGTTTAAAAAAAAAACAAAACAAATCATAGTGTCACTTTATACATAAAAATAAAAAAGCTAAAAACAAACTGAACACTTTTATAAAAAGCAGCACATCTGTTAAGACTCATTCAGACTAAATTATGTAGATTTAGACCACAATTAAATACTTAAAACCATCACATCATGATATAAATTCAAAAAGTGCTTCAGTGTTTTAACAGTCGTGATTTTATCAGATGCTTGTAATTTAGATCAGATTTGTTGTTTTTTTCACAGGGACATTTTAATTATTTTCCTGCAGTGACATTAGCATTCACTCCAACATTACATAAATTGTTTAATTCCTGCCTTTCTTTAGACCTACTTCTTCTGCAGATTATTTTACATTTATTGTTCCCACTATATTCCATTTATTCCTATGTAATTTGTCCTTTCCCTTTTCTAAAGATCCCATCTCCAGCTCTTTTATCTCTTTTACAATATTTACTAGTTTAATTACAATCACTTTAGATTTTGATTTCCATTTTCTAGTAACTGCTTTTCCACAGACAGCAGCATTAAGCTTAGTCAAGCTTTATTATATCTAGGCAATTCAGAGCCTGTATCCCAGCCCAAAATAATTGTTTCCTTATTACAATCATTTGTTCCTTTCTGACAAAAGTACAGTTTTGTACCTACCATAAATGTAGATGTCCGATAGATATGCAACTGCAGTCATAACATATGGGTTGTCCTGCCTCAGGCAGCCCTCGGTCGGCCGGATTCCAAAGTCTGGGTCCGACGTCGGCTGATGTCGCATTTCTCTCCGACGTCAGAGCGGCTGGAGTATGTAAGCATCAGCCGACGCCATCTTCTTCAGTGTTTCTTGCCCCAGATGCCAGGTGCCCTCCAAGGAAGGCTGTAATCAAATTGGAAGACAATAATAGGTTTCCAGACAATAAATAAGCAATAAACAGATACACCATAACAGATATCCCCAGCTAAGGATAACAGGGAGAGGAGTGGACCCAAGGCATAGAGGGGAAGGAGGGAGGGAAAACCCGACTGCAGTTGCATATCTATCGGACATCTACATTTATGGTTGGTACAAAACTGTACTATGTCCTTCAAGAATGCAACTGCAGTCATAACATATGGGTTGAATACCATAGCTTAGCTGGTGGAGGTGGTATGCTCTAAGAAAAGGATGGTGTAGCTATCAATCCCTGCAGGACTGCCGAAGCAAAGCCTGCTCTGGATCTGGAATATAAAGGGAGGTTGTAGTGTTTGGAAAATGTATGCACAGAGCTCCATGTAGCAGCTTCTAGAATGTCTTTTGTAGACACCCCTCTTAAAAAGGCTGTAGAGGTGGCTGTAGCTCTGGTGGAGTGTGGTCTGACATTGGCTGGCACACTCTTTCCATGGAAGGAATAACAGAATCTGATGCAATGTCCAATCCATTTTGAAATTGTCTGTTTGGAAATTGCTTTTCCTTGTACTCCAGGGGCGTAAGCTACAAAATGCTGATCAGACTTCCTACTGGTCTTGGTTCTGTCTAGGTAGTAGCGAAGTTGTCTGTGTATGTCCAAGGTATGTAACAGTCTTTCCCCTTTGTTCTCAGGATTGGGAAAGAAAGTAGGCAGGTGAATTGCTTGATTTAAAGAAACCCTAGATACCACTTTTGGCAGAAAGGTAGGGTTGGTTCGTAAGGAGACCCTGTCTCTGTGAAAAGTTATGAACGGTGATATTGCCATTAAGGCCTGTAATTCCGAAACCCTTCTTGCTGAGGTAATGGCCAGCAGGAAACCTGTCTTCCAGGAAAGAAATTGTAAATCCACAGAAGCTGCTGGCTCGAAGGGAGGTAGAGTCAATTTTTCTAGGACAAAATTGGTCCCAAGCTGGTACTGGTGCCTTTCTTGGGGGCTTTAGATTCTTGATTCCTCTAAGAAATTGCCTTAACAAAGGATGTGAAAACACAGGTGGATCAGTGTTGTATCTAGCTGAGATAGCTGAAGCATGTATTTTTATGGAAGAGTATGAGAGTCCGTTTTGTAGCATATCTGCCAAGTATTCCAGAATGAGTGGAATGCTCAAAAGTGAAGCATCATGACCCTTGTTGGTATTCCAAATGCTGAATCTCTTCCATTTGGCTGAGTAAGCCTTTCTGGTGGATGGTCTGCGGGCTTCTGTTAGTATCCGCTGAACTTCCTTGGAGAGAGGTAAACTGAGGTTATTTATGGGATTTCCCAAGCTGTTAGCTGTAGCGTCTGGATGTTGGGATGAACTGTCCTGAAGTTGTGTTGAGTCAAAAGTTGGGGCCATTGTGGAAGGGCCCACGTTTTGTTGTGACATATGCTCCGTCGTAGTGGGTACCAGTGTTGTCTTGGCCAGTCTGGAGCTATTAGGATCCCCTTCGGCTGCTCTGCTTTGATCTTTAATAACATTGTGGTCATCAGTGGCAGAGGTGGAAATGCATAAATTATTAGGGAGCTCCAGTTGAATGAGAGGGCATCTATTTTCCATGCTTGTGGATGATATATCCTTGAGCAGAACTTTTGTAAGTGATGATTGAGGTGGGAGGCAAATAGGTCTACGTCCGGCCTGCCCCATGTCGAGGTGAGTCGTATGAAGATGTCTGGATGTAGCCTCCATTCGTGGGGGTCTAGGAAATTCCTGCTTAGACTGTCCGCCAGAACATTGTCTTTGCCTGGAACAAACTGGGATTGTAACTGTATGTTTAGACCCAGTGATTTTTCCCAAAGATTCACTGTCAGTCTGCAAAGGGGGTAAGAATGAGTGCCCCCCTGCTTGTTTATGTACCACATCACAGTGGTGTTGTCTGTCCGGATTAGTAGGTGGCCTTGTTGAAGTTGTTGTCCAAAGGCCTCAATGGCATGCATTACTGCTACCATTTCTTTTTGGTTGATATGCAGATGTGTTTCCTTTGGACACCATTGCCCTTGAATACATCTGCCCTCCATGTGCGCCCCCCCATCCAAGGTCTGAGGCGTCTGTGGTCATGGTCTGTGTTATCTGAGGTTTTTTGAACGACATACCTGTGTTTGACTGGCTTACTGTGGCCCACCATAGAAATTCCTTTTGAAGACATGGAATGAGTGGAATAGTTGCTTCTAGGTTGTTGCTGTGTTGAGACCATAAGCTTTTTAAGTACCATTGAAGCTTTCTCATGTGTAGTCTTGCTAGTGGAACCAGGAGAATGCAGGATGCCATGTAACCCAGGGCCTGTAGGAAACTCCTTGCAGTCATCTGGGTGAGCTTTGCTAAACTTTTGAAGTAATGAGTTAACTTCTTTTGCTTGTCTTCTGTCAGGTAAGCCATTTGAGAGGCTGTGTCTAGTTTGGCTCCTAAGAAGGTTATTTGCTGGGATGGCTGAAGTCTTGACTTTTGAAAGTTGACTGTGTATCCCAGAGCCTGTAGCAAGTGTATGACATAACTCAAGTTTTTTGTCAAGGTTAGTTTGTTGTCCGCTTGTATGAGGCAATCGTCCAGGTACGGGTAGATTTGAATCCCCTTTAGCCTGCAATGAGCAATTACTGATGCCAGGCATTTCGTGAATAATCTGGGCGCAGTAGATAAGCCAAATGGCAATGCTGAGAATTGATAATGCTCTGGCCCTGCAAGAAATCTGAGGTATCTTCTGCAGCTGTGTCTGATAGGGACATGCAGGTATGCCTCCTTGAGGTCCAGAGTAATCAGCCAAGACCCCTTGCCCAGCATGGGAAGGAGTTGCTGTAGAGTCAGCATTTTGAACTTTGGTACTATGAGAAAAGTGTTTAAAGCGGACAAGTCGAGTATTGGTCTCCATTGAGTTTCTTTTCTTGGAACAAGGAACAGTCTTGAATAAAACCCCTGACCTTGCTTTTGTTGTGGAACTTTTTCTATTGCTTTGATCTGAGCAAGCAGAGAAATTTGCTTGATAGCCTCTGCCCTCTGATTTTGTGGAAGGTTTGGCATGCCTTGTTTTCTTGGCAAGGTATGGAAATGGAACCTGTAACCGTGGTCTATAATGTCCAAAATCCATTTGTCTTTTGTCAGTTTGTGCCAATTTTTTGAAAACAAAGATAACTTTCTGCCCAAAGGAGCTTCTGTTTGCTCCTTGGTCAGCGGAACTAGAGGAAAGTCATTGAGATTGTCCCTGCGGGGCAGGAGAAACCCCTGTGTCACTTCTTTGGTTTGCTGGTTGCCATTGTCGTCCCCTGTAGGATCCTCTGTATTGCCCTCTTCCTCGGGCACGCCTGTTTTTGCCCCTTTGAAATCTTTCAGGATTAGGAAAGGACCAGAAGGCCAGTTCCTGCTGAATCTGGGCGGCTGAACCTGGAGGAAATCTTTGACTATCTGAACTGACTTGGCTTTTTCCTCAATGGACTTTAACACATCTTTAGCATTAGCACCAAAAAGCTTGTTCTTTTCCAAGGGTGCGTCAAGAAGTTTTGCCTTAACATGATCTGGTAAAGGTTGTTCTTTTAACCATGCATGTCTACGAATGACCGCCCCTGTCATAGCTGCCCTACATGAAGCCTCCAATGCATCATATCCACACTGTAGAAAGTGATTGCTAACCTGCTGAGAGTTATGCACAGCCTCCTGCAAAGACTTCCTATCTAAAGGTTCAGGAGAGGCCAATCTTTTCTGTAAATCATCTAACAGGAAATCCTGATATTGAAACATGTGAAAGAGACAACTGAGAGCTCTCATAGATAAAGTAGTGGAGGTGTAAACCTTCTTCCCCCATCTCTCTAAGGACCTTGCGTCCCTGTCGGAAGGCAAAGGGTTTTTGGAGGTGGTAGCTGAAACCCCTTTAGGCCCCTGGGAAATTGTTTCTAAATCAACAGCATGGGCCCTAAAGAGATGAGAATGGGTTTCTGGGACCCTATAGTATCTGTCAGGCTTGACAGGAGCAGGAGGAAGAGTATCAGGGGTAACACTGGAGTCAGAGAATAAATCATCCAAAACATCAAGCACAGGAGGTATAGCTAAGGGTCTGTGTTGGGGCTTTTTAAGGAAGGTTCAAAGGCGCTTTCTGGAATCTGAAAATTCCTGGCCTTGCCACTTAAAATGCTCCCTCATGGAATGCAGAACTTCCCCAAAAGAAATATCCTCAGGAGGAGAGGCCGAGGGAATGGAGTCCTCTGCATCTGAATCCTCATAGGTCTGGAAGGGCTCTTCCTGGCTTTCGGAGTGAACAGAGTCCTCAGAATCTTCATCTGAAGGAAGAGGGTCAGAGGGTTCAACCCGGGGCCTCTTATCAGGAGGAGGCTGGGATCCTCTCTCAGGATGGGCCTGGGAACCTCTGATCAGGGAAATTAAATCTGTGGCCATAGACATGATTTGAGTTTCAGGAGTAGGCTGAGGTAAGGTTTTAGCAGTAAGATGCTTGGACTTGCTGGCTGCCTTAGCACGTGTGTAGGCCTTGATAGACATGGACATGGGAGGCCTAGCCGCTCCACGTGCAGGAGTGACCTTATCAACAGCAATGGTCTCGGGCATTTCCTCGGTTTCAGTATCTGGAGGAAAATCAATAACTGGCGTTGGAGTGGCCTCCGGTATCGGAGGTATCGGTAATGCCGTGTCTTCGGTTCGGAGCGGTGGAATAACCGCCTCAGAGGGAACCAGGGCACTCGCGGTTAGTTTTGGCGTGGTGTCGGTGGAAGACGCAGGCCGAGGATGACGGTCCCGGTCTTTTCGTTTCTTAGGAGTCTGCATTGTCGGTTGTTCCGACGGCATTGTATAATCAAATTTTTCGCCGAAAAAGTCTTCAGCGAAATCCGCCCGGCGCCTGAGAGTGCGCTTATTGAAGCGAGCACAGGCGGCACAGGCCGAGACGTCGTGGTCTGGGCCAAGGCAAGGGAGGCAGTAAGAGTGGAAATCCTTATGAGGTATTTGTTTACCACAAGACAAACAATTATTTACTTTTTCAGTAATTTCTGACATCGGCTGAGGCAAGAAAAGGTCCCCAACGGGGTACTTAGCTTTTTTGATGACTTCGGTTTCGAAGAATACAGGAGCTGACTGACCGGCACTTGCGAACTGCTTCTGCTTCGGGCACCGCGCGGCAAGAAAGACGGAAGAAGATGGCGTCGGCTGATGCTTATATACTCCAGCCGCTCTGACGTCGGAGAGAAATGCGACATCAGCCGACGTCGGACCCAGACTTTGGAATCCGGCCAACCGAGGGCTGCCTGAGGCAGGACAACCCATATGTTATGACTGCAGTTGCATTCTTGAAGGACATCGTGTTTCCAATAACCTCTGTTCCATAACTACCTGAGGAACAATTCTAAGGAAAAAAATGTACACCTTCTGGACTTTGTTGCATACTTGGGAGCCATACATACATCCTTCCATTGTCCCTTAGTAAATTGCTTTTGCAGTCTCTTTTCCCACTCTTATTTGCCATTCTCTTACTACAGAAATAAACACTTGACAATCATGGTTCAAAACTGAAATGGGTCTATCAGAAACTGGGTTTGAAGGGTCTTTACACTCTCTGGGTAATACAGCCACTTCAGCATTCTTTCAAGACACCAGCACATCCCGCACACACAATACATTCTTCCCTTCCAACTTTCAAACTTCCTCAGGAATGTTGCCTGTTCTACAGACTTCCATGTTGATGGATTCTACATCAGCATTTTTATATCATCTCCTAGTAACATAACTATTAATTGTTGAGCCTGAACTTCCTATAACCTTGGCACAATTAAGTCTTCCATAAACAATTTCATGTGTGCTTTTTCCTTAGTTTCCTATTTCTCTGCTTTGTATACTCAGTAAGTTAGCATGCTTTTGTGACACTAACATCCTGTCCAACAGAGCCAAGTTATCCCACAGTGAAGAGTAAAAACTATATTTTAACTGGAAAAAGGTGAATCAGCAGCATCTTCCATGCCAAAAACCTTCTTGTATTTCCTTAAAAATGTCTCTTTTTAATAACCGCTGCTCTGGATCACCTTGCACTAATATTACTGACCACATTCCAGTCTCTCCCAACTATTAACAAGCTCTGCTAACAACCTATCGCTTTGCTTTGGGCCTTTCTAAGCTCTTCTTGGTCTGTTCTGAGAGTCACATATACACAAGCAATAGCAACTTTCCTTCCTTCCCACCCAGTGCCCTCTAAGTAGTACATACCTATCCTTTCTATGTTCCTCTAATACTACAGATGCACGTTCTGCATCAAAATTACAATTTCCCTTCTTCTGGCTCCTGGGGGCTCTGCTGCATACCCTTATTTAACCCCATCTTGATCAGCTTATCATATTCAGATTTATTTAAATGGGCCATCTGTAGCACTACTAACTGCACTATACAGTTCCTAATATATTATATGCCTTTTGAAAGGACTTGAGAATCCATTACCATTCCAAGGCAAAACAATCACCACCACCACCCAATCATGTAAACATAATCTCAGTATCCTACTCCTAATATCAAATTTTTTTTTACATTTTACCTCCCCTATCCTTTGACTTCTGCTCAATTTCAGCTGGTAGGCATTCATCGCATCTTGCTTCAATAGCTGACCTTGGCTTACAGTCTAAGTTACTGAACTGTAACACTCAGCACACACCCTTTTCTCTCCAACAGACTTTTACAATTCACAAGTACATATAAAATTAACATAATTTGACCTTCCAGTGCAGGACATGATACTCTCAATAGCCACTCACCTTCACAGGCATTACCAACCAAACCACATGGCTGTGCTTGACATAACAAGTGTTTACATTCACTATGTTGCACTATTAAGAAAATCTTCCCCCTCCCCCACTGACAACAAACATAATCGACACTTAGAGCAAGTTCTTAAATATTAGGTTTTAACTGATGCTCTCCTAATTCTACTTGTACTTAGATTAAATACAGCTTTCTAATAGTAAATTGTTTTTACTATTTTTGTGCAAAGCCTTCATTTTTCAAGGTATCTGTGTAGTATGCATACTCCTTGCCTTTTTAAGAAGCCTTGAATTAAGTTGCCTACAAATTCTCAAAAGGTTTAGCACTTCTGGATGTCTAGACAGTCCTTAACTGAGCTTCAGAGCAACTATATATGGAGTCCAGAGGTGCTCTCCCCTCAGCTACGAAGACATTGCCGAATTCTCCTGCATACTCCCACACCCCTTCTAGCTTTCAGGATTTCTACATCATGGACATAGTCAGAACCACCACTAAAGTACCACACCTTTTTATGTTATTTACTCCTGCCTGTTTTTTCTTTTGAAAGTTTTAACATCATGTAGTGTTGTGTCCTCCTCCATACCAGCCACATTTTAAAATTAAACCATATTTCAGAATAAACAATATACATTACGTGGAAGAAACATGTTGGGAGAGAGACACTGAGACAGGCTTCAATATTAGTTGCAAAGCTATCTAGTTTTATTCCTATCTAGGGCTTGATTATCAGCTGACCTAATCATATTTACTATTTTTTTTTTTTGCAAAAGAAAGCAAAATACACAACACTCCTCTTGCTTTTTCTCCCTGTGCTATCTATACTTCCCAAGCACTTACTAGTTTTCATTAAATAAACAATCAAAACAATTAGATTTATGTTTTTCCGTTCTCCCACTTCTTTTACTAGTATTGCTACTTTAGTCATCTTCCTCCAAACTGTCAAATTCCTGTACATACATTAGCTGGTTCAAATCCAAGTTGCTCCTGATTTTCTTAGTGAGCATCCTTCAAATGGTCTGCCATTTTCTTTTTAAATACTGGGAAAGGTTCAACTAGTAAGCATCCATTCTGATCTCAACTGAACACATTCCTAGTTTGGATGGTTGCTTAGTAAGGGGTCTCTCTGTCTGCACCATCTCTGTTTTCTGCCTGGATTCTTCAAGTTCTTCCATATCTTGATAAGCATCCATAAAAGCTTTTGTACCAATAGGAAAGACTTTGAAAACTGCTGAATATTTTAATATGAATTTTAATCAAAGGTCCCTGCATTTCTTCATCAGTGACTGAAATTTCTTTTTAGTCTCATCACTCTGGAGTAGTCATTCTCTACAATGATTCTTGTTTCTCCTATTTTAAGCACTTTACCCCTTAGCTACATTTTAGTCACCATTTCCTTCTATTGGAATCTTTAACATTTTACCCTTACAGGTCTTGGCAAACCCGGCCCAGTTGTTCAAACAGATAAAGACCTTACTGAATACAGATGACCAGTGCTCGACTAGTGACACTGGAACTGGAAGGGCAGGTAGGGGAGGATGGAAGTGAGTAGCCAACACCATCTCGTATGTCCTGGTGAGGTAGACAGCCTAGGCTTACAGCAATACCTGTACTGTGAGCCTGGCAAGCGCCATACAGTAAGATGTACACTGCTTGGCTGGTAGGCTGCCCATTCATGGAAGCACCCACGCACCTCCAATGTGCAGCAACTGTGGGAACTTCAAGGTGGCGGGGATTAGGACACAATCTGTGGCAACATTACGACATGGCACCAAGAACTTTAATCTCTTCACTGGCTCCAGTGGGAGGCAAAAGTGGGTCTGCTAGACCCGAAGAATGAGGAGAGAAATTGGTGGCAGCTAATGGTCTGATACAATGACATGCAAAAATACATACACATACAGGTCTTGCTAATGTCTTGGCAGAAAGACTTGGACAATGAATTAGGTGGGCTCTTTCAGTCAGAACATCATGCTGGGGAGCACCTGCCAACTTACTAGTTTGTACAATTAGTGTGTTCTTTTCTTTCTGTTATAACAGAAAAGTGTACGTTAAGTTTTTTTTTTTTTTTTTTTTTATTTCAATCTATTGTCATGCTCCATTTTCTTGTTCAACTTCACAGTCAGTCATTTTTTTCTTTTATTTCTTTCTCAAATTTCTGCAGCACCATTAACCTATCTGCTGGACTTCCTACAGCTTCTTCAAAATCATCAGTTACCTTTATTAGTCTTAATGTACTCAATGTCTCACTAATGTTAAATACTTCAAAATGCATAAGATCAATTGCGTCTTCCAGAATGCTTGCACCCATTCTCTATGCTGTTTCTCAAGTCCTTTCCACTTCTTGGGTAGCTGCCACTGAGTCAATAAGTGCTGAAGTTTTTTTCTCACTCCACTGACAGGACTTCCAGCAGATTTTGCCGTCTCTTAAGAGCCAAATAAGATTGTCCAACTGTTCACCAGAAAGAGAAGGCTTCTGAAAATAATAGTAATAATTACTAAACTTATAGTACAGTTGTGTACCTACCATAACTGTAGATGTTCGAGTGTATTCACTGTTGCAGTCATTACACTTGGGTTATCCTGCTGGCAGGCTACCCGCAGTCGGCCTGAATTCCAAAGTCCTGGTCCAGCGTCGGTTGCTGTCGCCTCTTCCCTGACGTCAGTGCACCAGGGGTATATAAGATGCAGCCGACGCCATTTTCTTCAGTTTTTCTTGCCCCAGATGTCAGCTGCCCCCAAGAAGGTAGGCAATACATAATGCTTATAAAAACATACAGTAAAATAAAAACAATACTTTAATCTACAAGCAAATACACCACATAGGTTGTACAGGATAGAGAAGTATAGATAAGTCCCAGCAAATTAAGGGGGATGGAGGGTGGGTAACCTGGACTGCAACAGTGAATACACTCGAACATCTACATTTATGGCAGGTACACAACTGTACTATGTTCATCGTGTTTCACTGTTGCAGTCATTACACTTACGTTGAATCCCAACGCTGAGGTAGGGCGGCTGGGTCTAAATAGGATTAGGAGTGGCTATGAGGCCCTGCAGAACTGTAGTGGCAAAGCCTGCTCTAGATTTAGAGTAAAGAGGTAAGTGATAATGCTTGGCAAAAGTGTGCACTGAACTCCAAGTTGCAGCCTCCAAAATTTCCTTGGTTGGAACTCCTCTGAGAAAGGCTGCTGAAGTGGCTGTTGCCCTGGTAGAATGTGGCCTAATATTCTTAGGCACTGACTTGCCATGCTGTGCATAGCAAAAACAAATGCAGTGTCCTATCCATTTTGAAATAGTCTGCTTTGAAATAGCTTTTCCTTGTGATCCTGCAGCATATGCTACACACAGTTGCTCAGTTTTTCTGAAAGCTTCTGTTTTGTTCAAGTAGAAGTGTAGTTGCCTGTGTATGTCCAAAGAGTGCAGAAGTCTCTCCCCTTTATTCTGGGGATTTGGATAAAATGTTGGCAAATGAATGGTTTGGTTAAGAGCCACACTGGATACGACCTTTGTCATAAATGTTGGGTTTGTCCTTAGAGAAACCCTGTCCGGATGAAAAATGATGAAAAGTTCCACTGCCATTAATGCCTGTAACTCTTGCTGAAGTTATTGTTAGGAGCAGAGCAGTTTTCCATGACAAGAATTTTATATCAGCTGTATTGGCTGGCTCAAAAGGAGGCAGTGTGAGCTTTTCCAAGACAAAGTTGAGGTCTCATGTACGTAATGGTAATCTCCTTGGGGGTCTTATGTTTTTTGCCCCTCTGAGGTACTGTCTTAGCAGTGGATGTGAGAAAATAGGAGGTTCCGTATTGTAATGAGCTGAAATGGCAGAGGCATGGATCTTAATTGATGAGAAGGACAGGCCTTCGTCCAGCATAGGTATTGTAAAATCTGAGGAATATTTGGAACAAGTGGTTCAAGTCCTTGTGCTTGGTTCCATGCACAGAATCTCTTCCATTTTTCTGCATAAGATTTCCTGGTGCTGGGCCTTCTGGCTTCCAAAATTACATCCATAACAGCTTTAGAGAGAGGCGTGTTCTGAGTGGCTATATTATTTGCCATGCAGCCAGATTTAAGCTTCTGAGTTGGCTGTGCAGGATCTGATTGTTTTGTTGAGTCGGAAGATGAGGAAATTGAGGTAAAGTCCAGGCTGGGCCTTGAGACAAGCTCTTTAGGATTGGGTACCAGTGTTGGCGTGGCCAGTCTGGGGCAATCAGAATCATTTTTTGGCTTCTTTTGTCTGACTTTTAGGAGTACTTTGGGAAGGAGAGGGAGTGGTGGAAAGGCATAAACTGTTAGGGTTTTCCAGCTGAATGATACAGCATCCACTTTCCATGCTTGTGAGTGATAAGTCCTTGTGCAGAATCTCTGTAGTTGGCAGTTGTTAGGGGAGGCAAAAAGATCTATGTCCGGGCATCCCATTTCCTTGTTATCATGCTGAAGACCTGTGGATCTAGTTTCCACTCATGAGGGTCCGTGAGGTTTCTGCTTAGTTCGTCTGCCAGAGTATTTTTCTTTCCTGGCAGAAATTGTGCCTGCAGATGTACTTGATAGGTCAGTGTTGTGTTCCACAAAGTCATGGCTTGCCTGCAGAGGGGGTAGGAATGTGTCCCCCCCTTGCTTTTTTATGTACCACATAACTGTAGTATTGTCCGTCTTTAGCAATAGTTGTCCTGGATGTAGTAGATCCTTGAAGGCTGTCAGGGCATTCTGTACAGCTAGCATCTCTTTTTGATTGATATGAAGATGCATTTGGTCCGCGGGCCACGTGCCCTGAATACATTTTCCCACCATGTGTGCCCCCCAGGCATAATCCGATGCATCTGTCATTAGTGTCTGCCTGGCTGTGGGTAAAATGAAAGGCTGTCCCTTGTTGTGGTGACAGGCCAGTGCCCACCATCGAAACTCCTGTTGAAGGCAGGGAAAAAGAGTTATTATGGTTTCCAGGCTGTGGCAATGTTGAGTCCAAACACTTTTTAGATACCATTGTAGCTTCCTCATATGCAGTCTTGCATATGGAATTAGCAGGATGCAGGATGCCATGAAGCCCAAAGCCTGCAGAATTTTTCTTGCAGGTAGCTGGGTCTTTGTTGCCATCATTTGAAAGTAATGAGTCAGTTGCCTTTGCTTGTCTGGCGTGAGATAAGCCATCTGGGCAGTTGTATTTAAGCTTGCACCCAGGAATATTATCTCTTGAGAGGGCACTAGTTTTGATTTCTTTTCGTTTACTGTGTACCCTAGGCAAATTAGTAATCTTTTTACAAACGCCAGATGCTTTAGAAGAATGTCCTTGCTCTCTGCTTGAATAAGGCAGTCGTCCAAGTAGGGATATATTTGTATTCCTTTTTGTCTGCAATAAGCAATTACTGGTGCCAAGCATTTTGTGAAGACCCTGGGCACAGTAGATAAGCCAAAGAGCAGTGCAGAGAATTGGTAATGTATTGAACCAGCTATAAATCTGAGGTATCTTCTGCAAGTTTGTCTGATTGGGACATGCAGGTATGTCTCTGAGGTCCAAAGTAACTAGCCAAGCCTTCTTGCCCAGCATGGGTAGAAGTTACTGCAGTGTCAACATTTTGAATTTTGGAACGTCCAGGAAAGTATTTAAAATAGACAGGTCCAGTATTGGTCTCCAAGCATTGTACTTTCTGGGTACCACGAAAAGTCTTGAGTAAAATCCTTGCCCCTGCTCTTCCTGTGGTACTTTTTGAATAGAGACCATGTCCATGAGAGCAGAAATTTGTTTTTGTGCCTCTGCCCATTGATTGTATGGCAGGTCTGGCATTCCTTTTGGTCTTGGTAGGGTGTGAAAGTGGAACCTGTAACCCTGAGAAACAATATTCAGTACCCATTTGTCCTGGGTGATCGTGTGCCAATTTTGTGAGAAAAGTGCTAGTTTTCCCCCTAAGGGTGCTGCCAAAAGGTAAGTGCTTGGCATAGGTAGAGGAAAGTCATTGGGACTGTTTCCTATAAGGTTGTGATTTGTCTTCTCCGCCTTTAAAGGCTGAAGCACCCCCACTGTTTAGGTCTTATGAGCCTTGGGGCTGAGATCTGCCTCTTGGGCGTCTGTATCCGCCTCTTTGTGGCCTGTCTGACGCTGGAAAGGAGCAATTTTTTGAAGGCCAGTTCCTGCTAAATCTGGGTGGCTTAACCTTTAAGAAATCCTTTACTGTCTGCATTGATTTTGCTTTATCCTCCATTTTCTTTAACACCTCTTTTGCCTTAACACCAAACAAAGTATCATGCTGTAATGGAGCGTTCAATAATTTTGCTTTAACATGATCAGATAAACTTTGTTCTTTTAACCAAGTATGCCTTCGAATGACAGAACCTGTAACTACAGCTCTACAAGAAGCATCTAAAGAATCAAAACCACATTGCAAAGTATGCTTTTCCACTTGTTCAGCTGCATGCAATAAATCCTACATTTCCTTATTTTCAGGACATTCTGAGCTTGTAAGCATTTTCTGTTTTAGCAAAGACATTAGGTATTGTTGATCTTTAAGCATGTGAAACTGGCAGTTTAAAGCCCTTACAGCTAAAGTAGCAGAGGTGTAAACTTTCTTCCCCCATCTGTCCAGTGCTCTAGAATCCCTATCAGAGGGAACAGGGTTTTTTGTAGTGGAAGTCTTGACCCCTTTGGGACCCTGAGAAATTGTTTCTGGGTCAGCGGCAGGGTTTTTATAAAGAAATTTATGTGAATCTGGGACCCTGTAGTACCTATCTGGCTTGACTGGTGCAGGGGGTAAAGAATCAGGAGACATCCTGGATTCAGAAAAAACATCAACAATATCTAGTACAGGGGTGATAGCAAGGGGCCTGTGCTGAGGCAGTAAAAGAAAGTCTCTGAGCCTTTTCTTGGATTCTGAATAATCCTAGCTCTCCCAATGGAAATGATCCCTCATGGTGTGCAAGGTTTCCCCAAAAGAGTAATCCTCAGGAGGAGAGGCTGAAGGGATAGATTCTTCAGCGTCAGAGTCCTCATAGGGAGGAAGAGAATATCCCAGTTCTGAAGAGGAATCAGAGGAAATAGAAACCTGGTCAGAGGAGTCATAGTCAGTGTCTTGCCTAGGCCTTTTATCAGAAGGGGGATGGGAACCCCTGATCAAAGTAATTAGGTCCTCGGCCATTTTGAGCATCTGTTTCTTTGGCATGGATAACTGTCCAGGAGAATGCTGTACTTGTTTCTTTGTCTTTAATGGTGTTTTAGACTTTGCCTTGGCTGCAGAAGTGGTCTTGATAGCAAGTTGTGTAGGTCTGAAAACACCCTCAGAAGCCGATGCCTGCTCAGTGGCTCCAGACCCATCTGAGGGAACAGTTTCCGTTGGCCCAATACCTTGAGTTTCCAGAGGCCTAGTTGTCACCACATGGCTGTCGGAGGCGGCCTGTGGCTCTGAGGTAGCGGTAGAGGTCAGGGGCTGCGAAAGTGCCTCACTGAGAACCGGCGACTGGCCTAGAAGAGGCTTCATCGTCGGTTTTGGACCTCGGATGCCTGTCCTTTTCTTTGTCCTTGCGCTTTTTATGAACTCCGGTCGTCGGTTGTTCCAATGGCATTATATAGTTAAACCTTCGGCCAAAGTAATGTAAAGCAAAATCAAAGCGACGCTTAATAGTGCGTTGGTTGAATCTAGCACAAAACCGACAACTAGCAACGTCGTGGTCAGGGCCTAGGCAAGGAATACAGTAAGAGTGAAAATCCTTATGAGGTATTTGCTTCCCACAAGAAATACAATTGTTAACTTTTACTGACATCGGTCTGGAGCAAGAAAAAGTTTCCCCAATGGGGTACTTAGCTTTATTGAAGACTTCGGATCTGAAATTCAATTTCGAAAATCTCAGGAGTCAGCCAACCGGCACTTGTGAACTGCTTTTGCTTTGGGCACCGCGCGGCAAGAAAGACTGAAGAAAATGGCATCGGCTGCATCTTATATACTCCTGGCGCACTGACGTCAGGGAAGAGGCAACAGCAACAGACGCCGAACAAGGACTTTGGAATTCAGGTCGACTGCGGGTAGCCTGCCAGCAGGATAACCCAAGTGTAATGACTGCAACAGTGAAACACAATGAAAATCGAGGAGTTTCTCTTGCTGGGAGAGCTATTTTTAGCTTGCTGTTCAGAAAAACACCATACTGGACTACCTCAAAATGGAAAAGATCAAGAAATTAGACATTTTAAACTCATAACATGAGGTATGATCTGTGGTCACAAGTTGTCCCCAGTTTACATACTGATGAGGACATAACCTTCTGTTAAGAGAGGAGAGAGGAAGCAAATGATAAGTTGAAAAGTATGTACAAGTGTGGTGCTTGTTAAGTTTTGCAGTTATGTTATGAACACCCATACTCAAAGTCTATCCAGAAACTAAAGCATTACTTCTACTGTTACTGCAACTTTTCAATGAATGGCATGCTATACCTGGCTAAATGCCAGATGCATTCTAGCTACTGTATGAATGTGTGTGTGTGTGTGTGTGTGTGTGTGTGTGTGTGTGTGTGTGTGTGTGTGTGTGTGTGTGGGTGGGTGGGTGGATGGGTGGGTGGGTATCTGATGTTCAGGAACAGAATTAAGGAACAATGAAATAATCGAGTGCAAATAAGGACACTACAGCACTAGTACACCAATTCCGGTATTCTAATTATAGCTCATCTTTTAGGTTGCAAATACTGCAGGTGGTAAACAGAAATGAAAATGGGGTGATGACAGCAATGTGCTTATGCTGAAATAATATGTACATCAGATCAAATTATGCAAAACAGATGAACTGTATTCAGTTTTTCTTTAAAAACATTTAAAGACTAAAGGTATTGTCAAACTGTACTCAAATGACTGAAATACTTACTAAAGAAGAAACTGTTCATAAAAATGTGGCCGATTTCGTAATTATGTATAAACTATTCTTATGCTATGACTGGCTGTGATGTTAATTGAATGGGTTATTTTTAGAAAATACGTTGCACTTCAAGTTTTGCAGTGGTGGTCAAAACGCTCCTCTCTCTCTCTTTTTTTTTGGACTTACTTGAACTGTTCCACAGACTACATTATCTTCCTCTGTTCCTTTAATTTTAAATACTTGTTCTGCAGAGGACCCAAACAGCACATCTTTCTCCAACTGTGCATCAAGGAGTTGTGCTTTTATTTAATGTGGCAGTACCTGGGTCCCCAGCTAGCTTTTTATGACTTAAAACTAAACCCCACTACTGTCATGCTGTATTATGCATCTAATGCATCATACCCACACTTGTCAGAATGGCTGCCAACATGGGAGCTGAGGTGGCTTAATTACAGTAGTTTAGTTCTCAGAACCATAGCACCAGTCTCCCCAGCCTTGTCTTTCAACATTTGTGTTTGGCAGTCTAAAGCCAATGCAGCAGAAAAATACACATTCTTTCCCCAAAGCAGCCCAGTGCCTTACTTTCCCTGTCATTGAAAAGTGGATTTTTATCCACATCACCATTAAATCATTAAATTCTTTGCTCAAACCAGGATACCACAGCAGGAATGGCAACAAAATTTTTTAAATTTCTACAGATACTTATAGGAATCCACAACCCTAAAGAAGCAGTCGTGATTTGGGAGCAGATTGTTGGAAGACAGGTTACAGGGATGGATGGGTAAAAATCACTCAAAAGCCTCTATGTCTGCAGGCATGGCTAAATGCCTTGGTTCTTTAGATCCAGATGCTCACTGTACATTTTCTGGGCATTAAAAAAAAAAAAAAGTCAAATTCCCACTTAAAGTATCATCAAATGAGTGTGACATCACCTGCTGGTGAAAAAGAGGAGTTGAGTGTGACATCACCTGCTGGTGAAAAAGAGGATAGGATGCCCTCAGTGTCTGAGACATAGCTGAGGCAGGAAGAGATGTCTCCGATACTTGAAAGCTCCTCTGCTTCAGAGGAGGAGGAGAAATCACAGTCCTTAGAAGGGGAGGGTTCAATTCTTCTCTGAACAAGGACCCCTGACACTGAAGGCTACAGGTTAAGAAATGAGACAACACCCATTATATCCTGGGAGACTAGGGTGGGGAAGGGAGGAGAACCCACCTTGCTCAAGCTGTGGCAAAATGGTGGATACTCAAGATTTGGACAACTCTGCTCTACCTCTAGTATGGATGAGTGACATGGAGGCCTTTGGATACAGCTGGGCAGCCTAGATTTCTGCTATGTTGCTGCACATTCTCATAAACAGAGATCAAGGGAATACTGCCCTCATTTTTCACAACCATACACAAGCACTGGAACCAGAAGCCCATGAAGAGCCATTTGGACAGGTCAGTAATGGAGTGGTTTCAGCTTATGAGGACATGCCATTATCTGAGTACATGGTAGCCTCTAGAAGGACAATATCACAGACCTTGGTAAAAATACAGTCAGGGGCTATGAAAAGCCTCATCAAGACACCCTCCAACCTATGAGTGCCTTTGGACCCTAAGCAAATGCTGCTGGCCGGATGGTTCTACTTCTCTCAAAAGTGCTCTTAGTTAACTTGTGCTTTACTAATGAAGCATCCTCAGAAGACCAGACAGATGGCATGCTGGCCCTGAACAAAGGATACAGCTTTTTCTTGTCGACACTGAGATATTGTCAGAGAGATTTAGCTCTTTACTTTATGCTCTTCTTACTGAACAGGGAGCAGTCAGTTGAAAAGGCAATGCCATGTCACATCCCCTGACTGGACACATACTGTTAAGCTCTATGTGGTATTTGCTTAAAACAGGTAATGTAACTATTTTTCTGAGTAATAAATGACATCTAGTGTCCCTGATTTCCAAAAATCTTCTACATATAAAACATGCACAAAAAGTACAAAATTATTTTTTTCCAATGGTGTACATATCTACCTACTCCAGAAGACAGGTCAATCAGATGGATTGACAAGGCTCTGAGTGATACATATCAACCTTCTCATGAACTGCAAGAAAGACCTACATATGGCACTGGGAGATGTCCCTTTTATGCCACAGTCAAGTTCATGTCCAAAAGAGAGGGCATCCGCATGGTCTAGTAGGGAAAGGGTTCTAAGCTCTGAAGGTCAGGTCATACTGCAACAGTGAGCATATAATGTTCTTAACTACTATTGTGGTACTGAAAGTAGGTCACACTACTTAGAGATTCCTTTTTCTGTAGGACTAGGACTTGTTTTATTTGCAAGGCAGTATATTGATGGGCATTTGATCTCGTTTCCTCAGCTAAGTCTGTGCTACACTAGCTGTCTGTAGTGCACTGTGGTGAAAGCATACTGTTTTAGAGACAGAGTTAGTTCTTTGCTTCAAAGAAAAGTACATCTCTGACGACCTAAATTACACTGTGCTGCAGATGCACACCATCATGCTATTTTTCTTGTTCTGAGCAGGCTATGAAAGATTTCTATTTCATACACAATTATCTGCATTCCTACCATTTTTTTGTTTCTGGAAAAGCACTATCCATAACGAAGCATGTACTCAGTATGGGCTGCAGTGCGGAACTTTCTACAGTGGTGCAAATAGTATATTGGCAACACTTTACTGAGTTCAAAAATTTCACAATAACAGTGTCATGTTTGTTCTCACTGCTGCTTCTGTTTTGCACCATACAGAAATGTAGCTGCTTTTGAAAATCAGTTTAGATACTAAAGACAGGCTACCATGGATAGGGCCTCATACAGAGAATATGGTAGCTTTCTGCATACCGTATTTTCTAGTTACTATTCTTAAACATATTCTGCTTCCTGAATAACCTTAGCAAAGGAAGAGTGCTTTGTAATATTATTTCCCTGCAAATGCTGGATCAGATGACCAATGTTTAACTAACAGCGTGAGCGCTGGAGGGACCAAACAGAAAGAGGATGAAAGAGATCAGCTGATGCTGGATCACCCATTCTTGGGAAATCTGTCTGGGCTCAATGCAAAGGCGGCATTAAGTGCCTGGCAAGCTCTGCACTGTAAGCAGTATACCACTTGGGCAAGAGGTTACAAATGCAACTTCAGCAGGCAGCAAAGGCAGAGACTGCAAGGCTGACAAGAGATGGGAGAGGGTTAGGGCACATTCACCAGCAGCTTGATACTACACCAGCACACACCATCTCCCCAATAGCCAAGGACATGGGCTAGGTACAGCATGGTTCTGGTAGACCCAGTGAATGAGGAGAAGAGGTGGTGACAGCTGATTGTCAATTGTGGAGCGGTACAGCAATAACAAAAAGAATTCTGGACAAAGCCAAAACTAATGTGGAGACAAAAGGCTAAAATCAGGAACAATTTTTAAAAATCAGTTTAATTCACTTAAAACGTGAACAGGACAACAGATTTTGCATCAACATGCATTTTAAGAACAGTAAGTAGTATGAATCTCGGCCTGGCATAACTGACAGTATGTAATTCTTGGTGATTTACTTCTTCTTCTTTCAGCTTTTCCTGGTTAGGGGTCGCCACAGCGGATCACCTGTCCGCTCATGATTGGCACTGGAGATTTACGGTATCGAGTTGCCAGCCCAACCTTCCACAGAAGGCACACACACACACATGCACTCAAGCCTAGGGCCAATTTAGAGTGTCCAATCCACCTACAGCATGTCTTTGGGATGTGGGTGGAAACCGGAGCACCAGGAGGAAACCCATGCGACCACAGGGAGGACATGCAGACTCCACACAGAAGGCACCCCAGCCAAGAATCGAACCTGAGAACCTCTTGCTGTGAGTCGGCAATGCTAACCGCTGCACCACCATCCTCTGTGATTTACTAAAAAAATAAAAATTTATTCAGGGGATGGGAAAGAAATATGTGGGGAAATAAGCAACATTGTACAAAACTCTGAACAGTGAAGAAGTATGATCTAATGATAACTCAACTGGAACACTCACATGTGATAATGTCAAAAGTATATCGAGAGTCTGGACAAAAAATATTAGAGATGTGTTACCTGTTAACTGTATCAAATTAACAGACCAGACAGCAAGAACATTTTTTAATAAAGATGACATTATTCCTTACCTGGCTAGCTGTACAGTTGGAAATACAGGTTCTACCATCTGAACCCAAGTAAAAGTTTGTTGGACAGGCACATTTGTGGCCACCACCAGGAGAAAGAAGGCAGAGATTACTGCAGCCACCATTGTTGATCTTACATGGGTGATTTGGCACTGGAGTGAAAACACAGTAAAATGACATTATGCACATCATACTTGATGCTTTTCCCCCTTCACATTACCCTCTAAATCCCACAACTCATTTGCCCCAAGAAATCATAACGTAACACTACTTACAAATTTAGAACCATCAAACTGTTTGTTCAGCTACTAATCCAGAGCCTCTTTTAAACAGTCAAACTATTTACTTGTGTCTTGTTCTGCTCATTTCTCATGCAATGCCCTTGCATTCACCTATACAAAACATACACATATCCACCTCTTTAATATATATGTGTTCTTATCATTCCCATTATATCCTTCACATCATGCCAGTCACCACAGCTTCTGTACACCCAGTAGATGTTAACATTCACTTACTCTGTCAAACCACGATACATTCATTTGCTGCAATCCCACTTATTTATTCTATACAATCCTTCAAAAAACAGCCAAACATGCACAAGAGTGTCATTTACTCCTTACCGTCAGGCTGTCTCTCCGAGTGGAATATGTGGATATCCATGGGACGGTGCAGAGTGCTGATAAGTCGCGTCTTGTTAGCACCAGTGGTTTTGTGAGCCTGATTGATGGACTTCGTCTCCCAGTCAGTCCAGTAGATATAGTCCTCAAAGAGGGTTAAGGCAAAGATGTGAGGGATGTCTTGACTCAGAACTGAAAGAATGAATAGCACAGACCATATTATTTGCTAAAGGAATGGTTCACTTTACTGAACATGCTAGACTGGTTTGAGCTCTGTTTTTAATTGTTCTCCTTGAAACCAAGTTGAACTCTTACTCAAACCAACCTGCACAACTGACATTTAAATTAGATATTAAACATATGTATCAATATAGTTAGCACTGCTATATTCTAACAAATGTTCATATCAGCATACTATAAAAAGCAAATGTCCTAAAGCGTACTGCACATCAACTTCTGAGTCAAGCTTGAACTGACACCGTAATCTACTCGGTTCTTGTGGACAGAAACAAGTCAAACCAAGGATTCCAGAAAAAAAAATAAAAGCTTATGTAATGCGCACACACACACACACACACACACACACACACACACACACACACACACACACAGAGCTAAACAATAAAGTTTGATAAATGCTTACACCAGGTGCAGAACACAGATTTGTATTTCTCATTTAATATTAAAATCCAGAGTTAATTTGTTTCGCACAGTAATGCAATGAACACCTTTTGGAGCTATATTTTCAACAAGCTTAGACTGGTGATCAAAATAACATTTTTGAAAATACAAAGAAATGAAACAAAATCAAAATGTATGCACCTACCACAACAACATATCTGTAAGGGGATCTACTTCAGAAGCTCGAAGTTTCAAAACATTGAATTTCAAATGGCCAAGACCATAAGATCGAAGTTTTGAAACTTCAAAAACCTAATAAAAAAATAAAAACAAACTTTTTTTTTTTGCAGGGGGGTACACCCCCTGCTAATTAAATATACCAACTCTGAGATCGCACTACAGTGAGGAAAATTATAAATATCCCATTCCGTGCTGTACAGCGATCTCCATTCAAAACGTTCAAAGTTTCAAAACTTCAGCCTTATAGTCTCAGCCTTTTGAAGTTCGATGTTTTGGAACTTCGAGCTTCTGAAGGGGATCCCTATGAGGTCATAGTTCATCTTCCTCACAAGTAGGACTGAAATTCTCAGTCTGCTCAACATAATCTAACCTTTCCCAAGATTCACCTCTTCCCCTTTACTTACCCTACCCTGTATACTGCGCTTCCACTCTTCAGAACAGTGGCAGGCCACTCGTACTAGGGAAATAATAAAATACCTACACTTACATGCATAACACATAAGCATACCCCCCTTCTGCCAGGTCAGTGGAAGATGGGCATGAATCATGATCATGCAGATCTATCATCATGGAAAGTACATTAACATGGTCTCATTCTCCTTCCTCACCACTACAACAGATGCCACAGCACACACTCCTGGGTGGTATCATGAAAGGATTTGCAAGCAATTGTGGCCCTGAAGAAAACCTGGATTTTGAGACCACACAAACCTCTTAACACCTTACAAGAGTATTCAGAAAAAAGTCACAGAAGAATATGTTTATTCAGAAGGATTCTTAAAAGTGGCATAGCCATGGCTCCTCTAAAATAAGCCCTAGGTTGAGGTGGTAACTGTTTGCCATCTTTTCCACTGCAATATTTGATACATTCAGATAACTACCTGGATTAAGTGAATTGGATACATTTTTGCCCATTTTATTGAGAGAAGATATGAACAGTTCTGAATCTTTCCTGAAACCTTTTATCCTGTCTATGCGAAAATTAATCTTCCTATGTCCAGCCATCCAATTCAGAAGGTATTTTCCTTTACTGGAAGAATATGGAGAAAATACTGGAAGATTTATATGCTGGTTAAGAACATGGGTTAAATTCTTGACTAGGCTTGTAAGGCCCTCAGGGCCAACAGCCTAGTAACTTCCTATGATCCTATAAACCTTTTTAAGTGCAACCTGGATAACTGGATGGGGGACAGATAATACACCCCTGGGATTCCACCTGTGTTCCTGCTGGACAGTGGCATAGGGTGCTTACTTGTTGGAACAGGGGCTAAGTTTTTGGCTAGGCCTGCAAGGGCCTCAGGGCCAATAGCCTATTAACTTCCTATGATCCTAAAGAAAATGTTGTTTATTCACAGTACTGCCTTAACTTAGTGGATGGCAAGATAAGGTGATTTAAAGCACAAGGCCTGAGATGACTATCCATAAAAAAGAAAGCCTTCTATGAGAAAAAAATTTAACTCAGCACTGAAAGATAGTTCAAAAGGAGGAAAGATTTTTTTATATACCTTCTGCCACTGTGTTAGCTATCAAGCTTCCTCCAACTCTGAAGGGGTGATCATGCAGGCCATAGACTTTGCTTGTGTTCTCACTGTTATCTTGGCAGTAAGGGTGTTCCCCCCCCCCCCCAACAAGTCCCTAGCTCCATCTCTAGGGCATGGAACATATGACCCATGTCACTGGTGGGGCTACTACATTTCCTCAGTCATGAGCATGCTTCCATGCACACGATAAAGATGGCCACTAGGTTCATGACTTGGTGGATCACCACATGCCACAGGATGACTCCAAGTCTTGTCACCCTTACTATTAGGGGACTGCATCACATGACTGTCCTAATCTACCTCTTCTACTGAAGAGAGGCACTCTCGTCCTTTCCTTGCCAACTGCAGTAGATGCCCACATCACTAATCAGACAAAAGAAACCTGGGTCATAGTTCAAAGCTTAATCCCGCTGTGCCAGTGAAGCTGGCTGAGGAAGCTTTGAATTTTCCAGTATAAAATATAGGTTCCCATTGGGAAAAGTCTCTCTTAACAGGCAACGTTTAGAAAGAAATTACAAACCTTAACTAATGTGAGTGATGAATTCTGAAACAGCTGTTGGAGACTGGTGGAAATTCAAAATACAGATCGTAGTGACCTTTACAGAGGAGCAACTCAGCCCCATATAACAAATTTGCACCAGATAATTAAATACCACAGGAAATGAAGCTAAAAAGGTATCTAGGCCCCAAAACGAAAAGCATGCTTATTTGTGTTCTTACGCTTCCTAGGCTTCTGGGCAGGCAGAAGAATATGGAAAACCTTATGATTGCATGCTGCACCCCTGCTCATCAACAGAATTTGAAAAACACACAGTTAATAGGTAGATTGAAAAATATATGCAGCTCTATCAGGATAATATGCATCCATTGCCAACTGCAAAAACCAAGTATGAGGGTCTAAAGTTCTGCATGAGACCTGCTGGATTGGGAGTAAATAGGCTCCTCAAGGGATTCAACCCAAGAGGCTTCTCCAAAAAGTGAAGCCAAAGCAAAGGGTGTCAATCTTGCAGAGGTCAAAATGGAGTGAAGAGACTAACATTGGCCTTGTTCACTTTCCCTTTCTGTATGAATTTAGGAATGAGGGGGGAAAAGTGGGAAAGCACATAAGAGACCTAGAGGGCATTGCTGGACTAAAATGTCCCTCAGCTATTGGTCCAGTAGGTGGATTGGGAAAACGTTTTTGCTGCAATTCATAACAGTTATGCACAAGGCTACTCTTGTTAGTGGAAGTATGTCTCTGCTAGAACCCAGCTCAGTTGTGTGACATCAGAAAGCACATGCTAAACATGCCTAATAAGGACTTGGATCTGTTCAGGGATGAAGACACTAACTAGGAAGGTGATCTGAATACATTGTCCACTGCCATAACCTCAATACCTCTTGACAGAAATAACAGGAGGGAGCCCCCCCCCTCTTGCTATGTTACTGCCTCTAACCATTCGGAATACTGGGGCTCTGAATGCTATGCCATGTACTATGGAGACCAGATGGCAGTAAATTTGGGCTTACATATACCAAGTCCAAGACTGCCATTTCTCAAAACATTCCCTTTTCCCCATGGTATGGAGATCACACAATTGGTATTCATTTACAAGCTTGGGGGTGTCGGGGGTTGGACCTCACATTGGGTGATGCAGAGGATTTGCCTTCTGCAAAAAAAAAAGTTAAAAGTTAAAGAGAAGTACTCAATATTTACTCTAGTCCTGTAATTTTGCTCTTTTTACCAGAATACGGATGTGCAGACTGGCCTTGTTCTGTGATTGTGCACCTTGAACCTTGCACCTTGAACCTTACACCATTTGTTTGAAAATGTAACCCTCTCACCCATGGGTTAAAGCATCACTGGTGGCAGCCAACACAGAAGTTCGGAATTTGAAAGGGACTGCTTTGAAAAAGGCTGGAGATAAGAAGCCACCATGACAGGTGCCACCAAATGTCTTGGAAATTCATAACTGAACTAACATCAGGTCTGAGCACTAGCTCTACTGGGTCGGTTCAGTCACCTGGAAAACTCATGTGACACCTTGAAAATGGTACCAGAAAAATCATGGCCACCATGAGCCCCCAAAGCCTTGAGGCATGTAGCCACAGGGACTCTTCTTGAATAACATATTTTTGGACACTATCCAATAATGTCAAGAACACTGCCTGACGGAGAGGGTGACCAGTCTTCTATAGAAGGTTGTTCAGTTAACAGCCTACATGTTACTGCCTGCGTGGGGTGCATCTGAGACTTGTGAATGCTTACTGTGATCCACAAGAAAAAAAATGCTGCAGAAAGAATCTCTAACAAATACCAACGTTTTTGACACTGAAGCAGTCAGGACCCAGTCATCTAGGTTTGAAAAAAAAAGTTTCTGACTGCTCGCAGCCTCTAGCTCACTGCAGCTGCAGCAATGCACTTCATGTACACTCTTGGGGGCTGTGGATAGTCTAAAAGAAATAGCACAGAACTGACAATGATAATGGGTACCTGCTATGCAGAAGCAGAGGAATATCCATGACTCCCTTAAGGCATCATGGCTGTACAAACAGCATACCCAATCTCCTCTTGACATGCAAGAAAACGCATACTGCACCACAAGCATCTACAATCTGTACTTTGGTATAAACTGATTAAGGATGCTCAAGTCTAGAATGGTTCCAAGGTCTTTGGCTCCAAGAAAGATCTGGAGTAATATCCAAATTCTCGACTGTCTTGGGGGGAACCTTCTGTATGGCTCATTCTATTATTTGATTCAAAACCTCACTTAGTGCTGCCCATTTCTGAGGGGTGGGATGCTGAAAAGTGGAAGTGTTTGTGGCTGGAGAAGGAAGAAGAAAGGGATTATGCAACAACTAGCTATCATGTCAAAAATCCTTCTGCTGAGTGTGATGTCCTCTCATACTGGTGGCATTCTGAGGTGCAAACCTTTTTTCAGAGTTTCTACAGCGAATACAGAATCCACAGTGGGATTCTGCACTCAGCCTTTCCTGATTCTGGCAACAATCTCCGCCAACACTGGTGTTGGCAAACCAACAGCATCATGCCCCAAAACCAGTTGATAATAGGTTAGCAAAGTCAATCAGGCCCAAGGCTCAAAGGCTGAAAACTTCAATCTCAGAATCAGCACTGAAAAGGTTGGAAGTAACATCAGTAGTGGAATAGTGGGATAAAGCTCTGACTGCAGCCCAGGTGACCTGAGCTCTAATAGCAGCTCAGGCACTTGACAGCACAGGCAGGGACAAGGGGCATACCCTATCCAGCAGGGGAGGAATCAAGCTGAGCAGTCCTTTACTGACCTCTGGAAGATGCTGTGCTCAGAAAGAATGTTTAGTTGGTGGGGCAAGAGACAGTAGGCATAGCTGCACTTTGGGCCCTGGGTGGGTCACATGCACAGGTTACTCCTCATCACTCAACCAGCGTGGACTATACCTCAGCTCATGGGGGGACTGGTAACTGAGGTTACAAAAGGCCCAATGTCCCACTCAGGATGACAGCAGCTTGATCCTCATTTTCGGGGATGACAGAAGATAAACCAATTAAAAACCACGATCACTCATAAAATCATCCAAGGCCAACTTTGAGAGAAAAATCGCAAAAGACACAAAAGACAATCACAAGGCATTCTTTAGCTATGTTAGAAACCTGGGTGGAAACTCCCAGACATGCTCAGAGTTAGTCCAAAATGACACAAAATACACTGAACCCATCGACATTGCCAACATTCTGGCAGACAGGTTCAGTGCAAATTTCTCCTCCCCCTCCCCCCCAAAAGGAGAAATAACTATCCCAGCAGAGTGTAGCCTCCCTAACATCTCAGATGCCCAGGTGAGAGCTGCCCTCTCTAAAGCTAAAAACACAGCATCAATGGGACCGGACGGTGTCCCGGGCTGTGTGCTACATGAACTCCAAGAGGAACTAAACCCACACATAAGGCTGCTGTTTAATCTTAGCCTTACTACAGGATACGTACCCAAAGAGTGGCGTACGGCAACAGTGGTCCCACTTCACAAAGGCGGTGCTTCTACGGACCCTGGAAATTACCGCCCCATAAGCTTGATGAACCTGGTCTGCAAAGCTATGGAGAGGATCATTATGGAACTCATAAACAAAGACATTGGGGACCTACAGACATTGGATCCTACCCAATTTGGCTTTGTCAAGGGCAGATCCTGCCTTTGAACTTGGTCGACTTTTGAAACAGTCACTAAGGCCATTGATGAGGGTAAGGCAGTTCACACAGCCTACCTTGACCTTGCAAAAGCCTTTGACACAATACCCCACTCTGGCATCATAGACAAACTCACCAGCTTAAATGTAAACCCATATGTCACAAGATGGGTTGCAAACTGGCTCAAGGACAGAACCCACAGGGTCAGAGTTGCTGGAGCTATGTCAGACTCTAATCCAGTCACAAGCAGTGTCCCACAGGGCTCAGTACTGGGACCCCTCTTGTTCGGCATTTATTTTTCCAAGGTACAGGCAAACATAGGAGGATTGTGGCTGACATAGTTCGCAGATGACTGCAAACTGGGCGCCATAATTGATACTCCAGCGGACACAAACATCCTTCAGAGAGGCCTCATAGAAACGGATAATTGGTGCCAGAGTCATGGCCTTAAGCTGAACGCCAAAAAATGTATAGTCATACCCTTTGGGAAAAACAAGGTACCCACAAATTACCACATAGGTGGTAATCCATTAAGTACGGAAGAGGTAATCAGGGACCTAGGGCCCCAGGTTGACAGTAACCTCTCATTTGACACTCACATTGCCAAAGTGGTTAGAAAGACCTTCTATATTGCCCACCTTATCATGAAGGGTTTCACATCTAGAACAAGAGAGGTCATTGTGCCCCTGTACTCTTCTCTTATCAGGCCAATGATTGAGTACAATGCCCCATTTGGGATGTATCTTACCCGACACCTGCAGCAGTTGGAAAGACCCCAAAAGTTCCTCACCAAGAGGCTAAAGGGTCTTAAACATATGTCATATGCTGCCCGACTGAAAAAACTCCAGCTCTATTCAGTCGCATACCGCCTACTCAGAGGTGATCTGTGCCTGACGTACAAGGCCATGTCCAATCCGAATTAATGGACATGCTCCACCTCAGAAAATCCAAATCCATCAGAGCCACGAGCAAGAGACTTAAACCTCAACACAGAAATAAATAGGACGTGCTGGAGGGACAGATTCATAACCCAGAGGCTCCCTACACTCTGGAACAGAATCCTAATCCATGTTAGGCAGAGCCCCTCACTAACTCTATTCAAGAGAAATCTTGACGAGTGGATGGGAGATCGTAGGTTTACCCCGGGGGGCATCTCTGTGTCACTACTAGACAGAGGCACAGTAAACTAAACCCTAAAAGGGCGTAGTATTCTCATCCTAAGGGGTGGTGAAAGCCACACACACTCTCTGGCTAGGCTTATAAATGCCCTAGGGCAGATAGCCTAGTATGAACCTATGAGACAGCAAACACCTAAGGTTAAAATCTTGAAGGTATACTACCCAGAGTCAATTGGGGGATTCTGGAGATTAGACAAGCCTACACAATGGCCAAAAGACTGATATCTAGAGCATATAGAGCAACAGGTGGTCTGAAAATTAGGGTCCTTAAGTCTGAAGATTACCTGGGAAAAGATGCTTAACAGGAGTAATACAAAACATAAGTGAACAAGACCTGCACACTTTCATAACAGGTTACAAAATCATACAAGTTTAGGATATTTGGGTGGAAATGCTTGCATAACCATTTTATGCACTGGTAAGACTAAACAACATTTCCAAGAGTGGAAGGCACATGTTCGAAGTGTAAAGCAGGGCTGAGGTACAACTGTAAGTGTGTGTTCTGGATCTGCCCTAAGCTGCATGGTTTTCAGCAGGACCCCCAAACTCTGGTGGAGGAGGTTATGGGATGCAACTACCAAGTTACTATTTAAACAATCAGTGATGTCAGAAAGCATTAACAAATCAACATTCACATAAAACAACACACCTTCTTAAACATACATTGCTATAAAATTCAGTACTAAACTTAAAACCTTTCAACTCAAAGACATAAAAACATTTGGATAAAAAAAAAAAAACTATATTTATTTATTATTTATTTAACATTAATTGACCAGGTTTGTCCGACTGAGCTGAAGAGTCCTTTTTTAGCGGAGGCCCAGAGAGAAAAGCTCCAACGTATTATACAATTTTCATTATAAATTAGCATTAAACAGCAATGTTACAGGATTACTACAAGGCATTAAGTTAGCAATACAATGTTATACAGTGTCAATAATCAGGAGTACAGCATAGCTATTTCAAGATGTATAAAAAGAAATATGTCATTAAGATGAATACAGTTTTTGGGGTAAGTGGTTACAAAAACCCAGTTTTATCATAATGTAGTTGCATGAAGGCAAGACAGTTACAATAGAATGTTTCTCTGAGGCAATTTGCTTAATAGGTTTCAGAAGACAGTAGAACGAGTAGTCATGGAAGATTAAGAGAGCTAGTGAGAAGAGCGAGTTAAGGGCAGAAAGCAGACTAAGGTATGGGAAGTAGGGGATGTTTAAGGAAAGAGTGCGCAGTGGCAGGACCAGTGACTTTTAAAGTGCTCTTTGGTGGCTGTCTTAAATTGTTTAGGATGTGTAAGGGTCCTGATTTCTAGTGGGAGCCTCTTCCAGGCAATAGTGGGGTGATAGCTGTACATGTTGCATCCAAATTTAGACTTGGGTTTGTAGACTTGCAGTAGGTCTTGGTTAGAGCTTTGGAGAGGTCTGGACGGAGAATAATGGGTGACGAGAGGGGATAGTGCTGGGCAGTAGGAAGGCTGGTATAGAACAGAATGGATGATCTGGAGCTGAGAGAGAAGAAGCTGGTGGGGTAATTCAGACTAGTTTAGGTGTTTTAGAGAGAGACAGTGATTGGATATGTAGGTTTGTTGGGCAGCAAATCTAGCTACCTTGTTATAGGAAGATTCGAGTTTGTTCAGGAGTGTTGAGTTAAGATTTGTGAGAATTTGAGAGTTGTACATTAGAATGTGTAGAAGGTAGGTAAGCGAGAGACTAATCACACACACACACACACACACATATATATATATATATATATATATATATACATATATATATGTATATATATATATATATATATATATATATATATATATATGTGTATATATATATATATATATATATACACACACACACACACACACAATAAAACATTAAAATTAATGAGGCAGCTTCCTAGTCTTTAATAAGGGCTTCAAAGACACTTTGCCATTTAAGCCAGGAAAAATTAAATGAATAGTCATAACCTCTAAGACTGTAACTCAAACTTATGTCCTGGACCTTCTTCAATAACATGTTTTGCTAACACACTGCGTTCACCCAGTTTCCAAATATAATTAACATGTTCAAGTATCCTATCCTTGAGACTACGATTCATTTTACCAACATAATAAGCTTGGCAGAGACAGCACTCAGCATAACAGATCACAGGCTGCATAAAAATTAAAATCAACACGTTTGGTGACAGGACTAACAATATGACTGGTAGTCCATATGTATGTAGAAGCTGAACAGCCTCTACATGGAAAGGTACCTATATGTTCTGAAGTAACAACATTACTATGTGTTTTACAATAATATTAACATAACTGGTGGTTAACAGATCTGCTATTCCTGAACGCAAACTTCTGTCTAGGACCTACTATCTGACTAATCTCTTCATTGGCTAGCAACACCAGCAAATATTTCTTAACAATGTTACAGATGTCTGTTGTACCACTAGAAAAAAATAAAAACTAATCGTAGGTTATCATGACATTGTCTAGCAGGACTGACATAATGTGCACCAAAATAAGGTTTAGCAACAGTATCTCTATGTGACAGCACAAACTCACTCGTCCTCTTGACGTCAAGCATAGAATAGCCTCTAGAAAGCAGTCATTTTTCACCTGCAGAAACAGCTTGTTCAGCTAATATATCATTACTATGTAAATGCATTTCTTTCAACAACTGTCCCTTAACAATATTCCTAGGGACTTGTCTTGGATGTATACTCGACTTATGCAATATATTATTCCTTTTACATTGTTTCCTAAATATCTTACTTTCAAAACCTTGTCCATCCTTATTAATAGTGACATCTAGGAAATCAATAGAAGAAAAAGAATAAGTACACTTCAATTCCAACTAGGACGTCATGCTGTGCAAATATTCTAAAAACTCATCAAAACTATATGTAGTACCTTTCCATAAAATAAATATATCATCAACAAAACGTCTGTAAAAAACTAAGCTGTCCAAATATAAATTATTGTTGTGTACAATGACAAACAGAGGTAGAGATGTTGTAGACAGTGCACTTATATTACAAGGAACCAAATTTTGATGCTAGGAAATATCATGAAAAGCAAAATTGCATTTCAGGATGGGAACTGCACCACAGTGTGTTCTACTGTGCAGGATTGCCCAGCATTCTATGTTGATAAACCTGAATGTGCCTTAAGAACATGCATCTATGAATACACTTACAACACTGCCAACAAAAGTGAGAACAGTGCCTTGTTTAGATATTTCACTGAGTGCAATGGTTTTAATACATTTTGTTTTGGTGTACTGGAAAAAGATAAAACTGGATCCTGGGGGGGGGGGGGGGGGGATTAATTGGAAGCTACTTTTCCCCCTGGGTTGAATGAAAATGTGTTCATTGCACCAATTTTAAGAGTAAAGCCAAACAAATTATAATTGTAAACTTATTATGTGTATTAAATTCTGGTATTTATTTAATCTAATTTTGCGTTGGTACGGCGGTAGCATTGTTACCTCACAGCAAGAGGTTCTCCCGTTCGATTCTCTGGCTTGGCTTGGGAGTGCCTTCTGTGTGGAGTCTGCATGTCCTCCCAGTGATTGGGTAGCGTTCGAAAGACATGCGTGCGTAATGGGTGTGCCTTCGTTGAAGGTTGGGTGTCGAGCTGGCACCTTGGCGTTTTGTATAAATCTACTGCCAATCATTAGCAGACCAGAGTTCCGCTGTGGCAACCCCTTACCGGGAAAAACCGAAAGACAGACAACAACAACATTTCATCTTATTTTTGGTTCTTTAAAAAAGATATGGCATTATTACTATCAACCAACCAATGACATTTGCTTTAATTTAGTATACATTGACTCTGTGTTGGGACTAACTTATTCTGATGAAGTCTCTTTTATGGGACAAAAGTATTGAATGTTTTAAAGATTTTGTTTTAATAAATGATTTTTAACCACATTTGGACCCTCTGTGGTGTTAATTTCTACTGGTTCTTGGTTGTATTTCATTGACCCTGCACCATTTATTTCTTATTTTCTGCAAGTTAAAACAGGATGGGGGATTCTGAAAATCTATTTAGCTTTTTGCTTCAGTGTTTTCAATGAAACAAAAATTAATGAAAATGCGACATATGTTCAAATACAGATGAGAAAAGTACAGTTTTGTACCTACCATAAATGTAGATGTTCGAAGATCCACATTGCTGCAGTCATAACCTGTGGGTAGTCCGCTGTCCTTGGTCGGCCCGAATACCAAAGTATTAGGCTGGCGTCGGTCATGGGCGCTCAGATCTGACGTCAGTGCGTCCCGGTATTAAAGCGCATGACCGACGTCATATCCTCAGTCTTTTCTTGCCCCAGATGTCTGAAGGCCCAAAAAGAAAGGCCACAGCCTAAAATAGAAAAAACCTCCAAAACCCATGTACAAACAATATCTACAACCTAAACAAACAAACACTCCAAACTACAGAGGGAAGGAGGGAGGGTAAATTGGACTGCAGCAATGTGGATCTTCGAACATCTACATTTATGGTAGGTACAAAACTGTACTATGTTCTTCATCTCACATTGCTGCAGTCCTAACCTGTGGGTAGAATCCCAAAGCAAAAGTAAAGGGAGGTTGGCCAAATCATAAAGCATTGGGGGCTGCTAATAAGCCCTGCAAGACTGCAGTGGCAAACCCAGCCCTAGATTTGGAATAAAGAGGGAGATGGTAATGTTTAGAAAAAGTGTGCACTGAACTCCAAGTAGCTGCTTCCAAAATATCTTTGGTAGCTACTCCCCTCAAAAAAGCAGTAGAAGTGGCAGTAGCCCTAGTGGAATGAGGTCTGATTCCAGCCGGAATCTCCTTACCATGATGAGAATAACAAAAGGCAATACAATGACCAATCCACTTAGAAATAGTTTGTTTAGAAATAGGTTTCCCCTGAGAGCTCAAAGCAAAAGAAACAAATAACTGTTGAGACTGTCTGAAACTTTTAGTCCTGCTCAAATAATAACGCAACTGCCTGTGAATATCCAAAGTGTGCAAAATTTTCTCCGCTTTATTTTGGGGATCAGCATAAAAAGTAGGCAAATGAATAGATTGGTTCAAGGCCACATTTGAAACCACTTTAGGCATAAAAGTAGGGTTAGTACGCAGAGATACCCTATCCTTATGAAAAATCAGGAAGGGTTCAACTGCCATTAGAGCCTGTAATTCAGATACCCTTCTAGCAGACGTAATGGCCAACAAAAAAGCAGTCTTCCAAGACAAAAACTTTAACTCAGACGTAGCTGCAGGTTCAAAAGGAGGTAAAGTAAGTTTTTCCAACACAAAATTGAGATCCCAGGAAGGAGTAGGAGCTCTACGTGGGGGTCTTATGTTCTTTGCTCCTCTAAGGAATTGTTTAAACAAAGGATGAGAGAATAATGGTGGGTCACAGTCATAGTGAGCAGAAATGGCTGCAGCATGAACTTTTACAGAGGAGAAAGACAAACCTTTGTCTAATAAGTCTGTAAGATATTGAAGAGAAACACTCAAATTAGGCCTGGAAACATCAAAACTCCTTGCTGTGCTCCAAATAAAAAATCTCCTCCATTTATCAGCATAAACTTTCTTGTACTAGGCCTTCTGGCCTCCAAAATAACATTCAAAACTTGTTGAGGAAGCTTCGACCCTCCAGGTTCTAGAACAGAATATGCCAGGCTGTTAGATGCAGGGACTGAATCCTGACATTGAGGAAATGATTGCCCGCCTGGGATAAAAGGTGTGGAATTGAAGGCAAAGGCCAAGGAGGCTCCCGTACTAAACTCCTCAGCAGAGGGTACCAGTGCTGTCGAGGCCAATTTGGAGCTATTAGAATCATGGAGGGCTTGTCTTGTCTGACCTTCAAGAGCACCTTGGGAAGAAGAGGCAGAGGAGGAAAGGCATAGACGTGAAGATTGCTCCAACTGAATGATGGAGCATCCACTTTCCAAGCTGTGGGATGAAACATCTTTGTGCAAAACTTTGGCAACTGGAAATTTAGTGGAGAAGCGAACATATCTATGTCTGGAGTCCCCCATATCACTGTCAACTGTCGAAATACATGAGGATCCAACTTCCACTCGTGGGGATCCACCATCTATCTGCTAAGGAGTTCTGTGCTCCTGGCAGAAACCTTGCCTGAAGAGTGAGGTGCATACTGAGAGCAGTCTCCCACAGAATCATAGCTTGTCTGCAAAGAGGGTACGAATGGGTTCCCCCTTGCTTGTTGATGTACCACATGACAGTTGTGTTGTCTGTTTGAATCAACACTTGTCCCGGGTGAAGTAAATCCTTGAAAGCCATCAATGCAAATTGGACTGCTAACATCTCCTTCAAGTTGATATGTAAATGTTGAAGTCTGGCAGGCCACGTGTCTTGAACCCACTTTCCATTGATGTGTGCTCCCCAAGCCTTGTCCGAGGCATCTGTCGTTAAGATCTGACTCGCCTCTGGTCGGGTCACAGAGAGTCCCTTGTTTAGGTGACATTCCTGAGCCCACCACAAAAATTCCTTTTGAATGCAAGGTATTATTTGAATGACAGTGTCCAGATCGTGGCAGTGTTGTGTCCATACATTTCTGAGATACAATTGTAGCTTCCTCATATGCAGTTTGGCATTGGGAAGCACCAGAATACAAGATGCCATGAACCCCAAGGCTTGAAGGACTGTCCTTGCAGTCAGCCTGGACCGTAGAGACAATTGCTGGAAGTAAAGTGTAAGGTTTCTTTGCTTGTCCGGGGTCAAAAAAGCCATCTGGGAAGCTGTATTCAGTCTCACACCCAGAAAGCACATTTCCTGAGAGGGTACTAGACTGGACTTTGTTTCGTTCACAGAATACCCTAGGCACCTTAACACTGCCATAACATACTGTAGATGGTGAAGAAGCTTGTTTTCGTCTTGAGCAAGAATCAGGCAATCGTCCAAATAAGGATAAATTTGTATACCTCTTAACCTTAAGAAGGCTATCACCGGGCCAGAACCTTTGTGAACACCCTGGGCAGTAGATAAGCCAAAGGGCAATGCAGAGAACTGATAATGTAAAGTCCCAGCCTAAAACGCAGGAATCTCCTGCAACTGGGTCTGATAGGAACATGAAGATAAGCCTCTTTGAGATCCAGAGTTACCATCCAGTGGTCTTTGCCCAACAGAGGCAGAAGTTGCTGCAACGTCAACATTTTGAATTTTGGAATGTCCAGATATGTGTTGAGGATAGATAAATCCAAAATTGGTCTCCAAGTGTTTCCTTTCTTTGGTACAAGAAACAGGCGAGAATAAAATCCTAGGCCCACTTCTGACATAGGGACCTGCTGTATAGCCCCCATTTGAAGAAGTAAATAAATTTGTTTGTGAGCCTCTACTCTTTGCTGAGGAGGAACGTCTGGCATGCCTTTGAAAGGAGGCAATGTGTGGAAATAAAACTTGTAGCCTCGGTTTATAATGTCCAGCACCCATTTGTCCTGGGTGACTAAAAGCCAGTTTTGCTTGAAAAGTGCTAACTTTCCTCCCAAAGGAGCTGCCAGACAGGAGGGATCTGGCAGCTGAAGATGCAGGTCATTGGGCCTGTTTACGAAAGGACTGGCCCCCGCCCTCACTTGTAGATGGTCCAGGGGAACTCCACGTTCTAGGCCTGAAAGAACCCTGAGCTCTGCCCCTACCACGTCTAGATCTGCCCCTAGACTGTAAATCAGAAGAAGGGTAAGCCCATCCCTTAGTAGGCCAATTTCTGCTAAACGTAGGGGGCTGCACCTGCAAAAAATCTTTAACAGTCTGCATAGACTTAGCCTTGTCTTCCATTTTCTTTAAGACAGACTCCACAGGAGGACCAAACAAAACTTCAGGCTGTAAAGGAGCATCCAAAATTCTAGCTTTAACATGCTCTGACAAACTCTGATCCTTAAGCCAGGCATGCCTGCGAATAACTGATCCAGTGGCAGCCACCCTGGAAGAAGCCTGTAAAGCACCGAAACCACACTGCAAGGAATGCTTACCCACCTGATCAGAGGCATGAACCAACTCCTGTAATTCCTTACACTCTATGCCCTCTGCTAAAGCATCTACCTTAGATTTTAATTGAGTAAGAAGAAAATTCTGGTACTTTAACATATGAAACTGGCAATTCAAAGCCCTCATTGCTAGAGTGGAAGAGGTGTACACTTTTTTACCCCACCTATCCAAAGCTCTAGAGTCTTTATCCATAGGAACTGGATTCTTTACAACAGAAGCCCTGACACCCTTAGGTCCCTGACTAATAGTTTCTGGGTCAGCCCTTGTGCTCTTATACAGATATTTATGAGCCTCAGGCACCCTGTAATACCTATCAGGTTTAACTGGCGCAGGAGGCAAAGAGTCTGGATTAAGGGAAGCCTCAGAGAAAACATCCTGAACAACATCCAAAACAGGAGGTATAGCTAAGGGCCGATGTTGAGGCAAAACAAAAATTCCTAAGCCTCTTTCGAATCCGAGAAATCCTGACCTTCCCATTTAAAATGCTCCCTCATAGAATGCAAGGTTTCTGAGAAGGAAAAATCCTCTGGAGGAGAAGCAGAAGGACTGGAATCCTCTGCGTCGAATCTGAATAAGGAGGAAAATCCTGAGTGTCTTCAGCCGAAGACTCTGAGTAATCTGAAGCCTGTTCCAAACTTTCCACTTCTGGCTCCACCCTAGGCCTCTTATCTGGAGGGCATAGAACCCCTGATTAAGGAAATTAAATCTTCTACCATTTTAAGCATGTGTTTTTAGGCACAGAGCCTGCAGAACTAGGACTGACACCTGAGGAAGGCAAACCAGGCCTGCCCTTAGAAGGTACCTTAGAGACTGAAGGAGAAGGCCTAACCACCTTAGGCAAAGAAGGGAGTACAGCAACCTGAGAGGCCCCTTCAGCCTGACCTGACTCCTGTGAGGCCACATCTTGCAAAATTAATGTCTCCCCCTGAGACTCAGCTGAAACCTCGGCTGGATCTACAGATTCCAGCGTAGTTTCTAAAGAACCGGCGTCCGGAACGGACAACTCATCCTGCTTGGACCTTAACGACTTATCCTTGCGCTTCTTAGCAGAAGCGGCCGGAGGATCCAACGGCATATTGTAATTACACCGCTTCCCAAAGACAAGCCTAGCAATCTAACCTACGCTTAATGGTACACTTATTAAACCTAGCACAAAGCGACACCCGACGCCGTGCTCAGGCCCCAAACAAGGAATACAAAGAGAGTGGTAATCCCTATGCGGTATTTGTTTCCCACAAGAAATACAATTATTCACTTTTTCTGACATCCGGAATTAACTGAGGCAAGAAAAAACAAAAATATTCCCCAACGGGGTACGTAGCCCAACTTGGTTTCGGTCTGAAACTCGAAATACGAAAATTTCAGAACGCCGAACGGCACTTGCAAACGCTGCTTCTGCTTCGGACCATGCGGCAAAAAAGACTGAGGATATGACGTCGGTCATGCTCTTTAATACCGGGACACACTGACGTCAGATCTGAGCGCCCATGACCGACGTCAGCCTAATACTTTGGTATTCGGGCCGACCGAGGACAGCGGACTACCCACAGGTTAGGACTGCAGCAATGTGAGATGAAGAACATCAACTGCATAACCTTCAGTCTGCCAACATTTGCTGTATGGATAGACAACAGAAACATTTGCTTGAAAGGAGTAAAATCTATATGTAGACAGTCCTGCTATGCATAACCAGGTGACCAGACTAAAACATTTAAATGTCACTGACTGATCAGACTGCAGCTGTGATCATATTTTCAGAAACTGAAACAATTCAATAAGACACTCCAGCGCTAACACCAAGTCCTTTAAAGATGAGGCAGCTAACAGACACTCGTCCACATACAGAATCATTTTTGCCCTTGCAGATGCAAATCTGCATAGTGGCAAACACGTACCTGGTGAGCACATAGGTGTTTGTGATGAGACAAAACAAGAAATTCTGGAAAATATAATGACTGGTTGGTGGTAGTTATCTAGCAGTTCAAAAAGCACAATTTTCTTCTGTTTAGACATGGAAGGATGGACTGCACTAAGACCATCTGAAATGTTTCTCCTGTAGTGTGTGTGCATTGAGGGTTGATTAAATCCAAAGCTCTCCTGATGTCCTTTGCCCTTTTTGGCAATAAAACGGCCATACTGTAACATCCAGAGTCTCTCTGGTCTTATGGGAGCTGTTGGACGGCTCTTTTACATAAGATGCTTAGGACCTCTGCTTGTACCACTTTCTTCTAATGGATGTTGATGGGTGGGATGCCTGGCCATGGAGGTAAAGGTAGAAAGAAAATATATTCTGTAACCCCTGGATAAACGACCACCAAATGCCTCCAAGGATTAACAGTTAAGCAAGGTCTCAGGGCTGCTGCTGATGACCACCTGCAGGTAGCCAATGGTTGGCCAATGTCTCCTAAGAACCCTGTCATGGAACCTATAACCTCTGTGGGAAAGCCATGAATCTAAGAATTCATTCCAGTTTCTTTACTATGCTGATGCCCCATGCTTGATTCAAACTTGATGTGGTTTCTCCATATGTGCTTTCGCTTCCAAGTTCAAACAAAACTGGTCCCTCGGATGGGGCAATCGTGATGATCACCTTGGCATCCCCGATGAAGTTAGTTAACCTAAAATGATGTGTGCTGGCCAACAGCTATACTGGATCCTGTGGCAATGCATGAACCCCTGTCACTATTATACACATCTCTCAACTGTCCAAAATTTTACAGAATGTCCAAATCTTTCCTCGTATTTTGGGTGTGTGTTTCATAAAAATGTGTTTTTTTTTTTTTGGTAAATCAAAGAGTGAAGACACTAAATAATGACAGGTAGCAATCTACCAATCTTCTAAGTTTATAAGAGCAATATTTAAAATTTAATGGCGATTTTGAGCCTCTTTTCTCATATTTTGGGTATATGTTTCATAAAATGTGTGTTTTTGTTTTGGTAAATCAGAGTGAAGACACTAAATAATGACACACATTTGTGTTGTAGCAATCTACCAATCTTCTAAGTTTATAAGAGCAATACTTAAAATTTAACAGCGATTTTGAGCCTCTTTCCTCATATTTTGGGTACGTTTCATAAAATGTGTGTTTTTGTTTTGGTAAATCAGAGTGAAGACCCTAAATAATGACAGACATCTGTGTTGTAGCAATCTACCAATCTTCTAAGTTTATAAGAGCAATATTTAAAATTTAACAGCGATTTTGAGCCTTTGCCTCCCCCGGCATTATTTTTTGCTTTGTTCAGAATTCATGTGCTAAGAAGTTGAGAGGTATGCTACTACTACTATACATATGCCATAAGGTTGGTAGAGTATACATTGCTGCCAGATTAGATTTTAAGTTTCTCCTTTACTGGTCCTGCAGCTATGTAGCCTACAACTTGAGGCATTTCATCAGATACTTCTACCTTTTGAGGCAACTCGACCATTTGAGCTAAATAGTTAAGCATCTTCAGAGAAAAAAGTGGAGGATGCATATATGCTTTTCCAAGTGGCCAAAAGCCCTACACTTCTGAGCTGGAGGGGTGAACTGCAGAGTTCCTAGGTGTTAGAGCCGGATCCCTAGTGATATGTTTGCACTACATATTCAGAATGCTGACCCACCCCCCCCAAAAAAAATAAAATAAAGATCAAAACTGCAGGAGAAGAGCAAATCTTGAGCATTACTCTTCTCCTTTAAACTTATTTTGCAGGGGGGGCAAGTCTGCTACAATCCCCAAACTTATATATACTAACTCGAGATTGCCATACCTCAGAGAAAAGGGAATACCCCCAAGAAATGGTCATCTCAGACTCATTATGTGCGAGTCCCTTTTGTTTGACTATTCAATCTACATGTTTTGGGAATCGCTCTACCAGGTCCCAAAATCTCAAATGGTTACAGCTGGAACCATTACGATAGCAGCAGTTAGCATAAAAACATCTGGCTTGGGTATGTACAGCCCATTTTATTTTTTAACTGGGGCTAATGTACCTAGTGTCTCTCAATCAATCTTTGCAGCAATTGTAAGTATGATTGTCTAATAAAGGGGCCACCCATAAAAACTGCTAGGTGAACTGACAAGCCTACTGCAGCATTTGCTGCAGGGAGGACAAAAGGTCAGTTGGCCAGCCTCCTCTATTACAGAACATTTCCAAGACCTTCCCAAATTTGGGGTTGGTTGAGTAGTAAACAAATCAGTGTCCTTCTCATCCAAATTGGCTATAAGGGACTCTGTGGGGGAATCCATGTGCTGCTTCTTACATGTGCCTTCCTCTACATCTTGACTGGTGTTGCAGAAGAAAAGTTTAGTTTAGTTGATGATGTCAGAAGCCAAGGCAGGAACACTGAATAAGGGCTGAAAATCCTACTATTGGAACTCTCTGGCCGGAGACTGTCCACCAAAGCTGACAAAGGCAAATGGTGTCCTACCAATAAACTTGAGCAAAGCTAAGTGGATCACAACAGGCCCTCTACTTCCCACCTTACAACCCACGATATGATGGTGAGATAAGCCATGACTTTCTAGAAAGAGAAATGAGACAAGTTCAGGACACCAGAACTCTCACTGCCCTTTGATGAGAAAATAGAGAACAAAACAGGAAAAAGCATTTCTTTGGAAAATGTTACCTACTTTTAAGGGGACAACGATCCCCATATATCTTTTTGCAAAAAAAGGCAAGTGGTATTTCCGGTGTTGTCATTTTTAGTGAGGGCAGTCAAGTTGGATGAATAAGCCAGTACAGACATGAAAAACTGTCAGAAAATACAAAACTGCATCTCAAAATCTGTCCGGAACTCATTCACTCCAATGGAGCTCAGGAAGTTTGCACTGTAACTTCCAATGGACGGAGCCTATGCCTTTTCACCGAATCAAATTATGTCTTCACATTTTAAACAAATGTTCGTATTCCTGGGACTATAGGGGTTATAAAAGTATAAATGGCAAATTTTTCATCACAAGCTGTTTTTATAGTGGTAGTATTCATTAGGTTCTAGGTCTTAAACTGAATTTTGTAAGTCACAGCAAACAGTAGATGTTACATTTGTAATATTTTGTAAACTTGCAATATTTCAGCAGCCACTCAAGTTACACACATACTGTCAACAGCATTTTATTCATCTAGCTGAGAACTTTCATATGAGGCTAAGGAGTTCTGTCTGTGTTACTTGGTTGTTGAGATATTTAGAAACATCTGAAAATTATATCTATATGAATTAATATCATAAAAACAACAGTTAATATCTATGTACCTGCACTAGACAGAGGACAAACATTAATGCAGCTGAGTTTGCCACTCTGTGAGATTTAAGATGAAATCTTTTAAAACTTTGTACATAGCATGGTTTTGGAATTATTGATGCAAATATGAACAAGCAATATTTGACGCCTACAGGCATCAGTAGGAGATAACCACAGATGCACCTGGAGGCATCACTGGTATATAATACAAGCAAATGAAGTAAATGCAGTGCTCAGCTACCTTATTGCCTCCACACCACAATGGAAGAACTGACCCTATGATGTGTTTTCTATTTCACAAACAATCATCACCACAGAAGAGCTCTAAAACAATTATTAAAAAAACTAAATAAATAAATAAAATGCAAAACTGAGAGCTCTGGGCAGTACTTAAGAACAAACACTAGTGCAAAAGAACTATGAAAAACTGGGCACAATTCACCATGAGGGTACTTCCACATCAATGATTACAGGAAAAAAAACCAGCCGGGTCCACAGAAAACCCTGCTGGTAAATTATCAAGGAAAACATAAGCCCACTTGCCATAATTACCTCAGTAACGATTATTTATCCCCAGAAAAATTCCCTACAAACACGGCACATCAAACGAATGAACCAATCAGCATGGCACACAATGAAAACCTCGTCACTCTACAAGCCTTGCAACTGAACACTGTGTGCCCAGTAAAGGAGCAACTTTCTAATGTTCAGATAAGTAAACTGAACACCTCGGTATTTGTGTGTTTTAGTATATTAAATTAATCAATATATCAATAAAAACAGAAGTAAAAAACTGTAAAGCACTAGATGAATTAAAAAAAAGTAAAGTGAGTAAAATGTAACAGTGATAAGTTCCGGATTCAATTTACGCTAATTCCAATGCAATATTACTTAGTTTAAGGGATACACATAATAGCAAGGTACAACCATGGTAAACACAAATTCTATACTTGGCAAAAAGCACAAGACTATGCTTTTTACAGAATTTCACATCTTAAAAGATAACTTTGTGCATGTTTTTATTTATATTCATGTACATCATATGGAATCATTTGTAAACACTTGCTTTTGCTAGTATAAAACAGTGGCCAAGACTGTAGAAAAATTACAGTCATGCAAGTAAACTTGCAATAACAGCAAATGTTCTAATAGATCAATGTTGCTGAAATCTACAACATCTGGGTTATATCCCGCCAGCTTTTCAATGTTTCATAGCACCTTTCACTTGCCCTAACTGCTGGGAGCATAAGCAAAGCCACATAAAAGGAGCAATTTGGGCACCAAAACCTTCAGGGCTTTCTTGCATCAAGAACAGAGGCTACAACCCTGAAAGGAAAATGGTAGGAAATCAAACCCAAAATAAAACGTGTGTCACTATACAGGATGGTGGCTACTGCAACAATGATCTATTAGAACACCTACTGTAATGGCAAGTTTACTTACATAACTGTACTACATTCAACATTAGATCTCTGTTACAGTAGCCTAAACTGTTTAGGCAGATGACACAGCTTAAGAGGAGGAAGGAATTCAAGAACCCAGAAGCCTCATGTAGAATTGTCCTAGCAAAGATTTTTTTCTGGAGCTAGAAAAGGAATCCAGTTTCTAATGCTGTGTAGGAGTGATCTCTGACCTTGGCTTGGTAGCGACTTACTATGTTGACATTAGCAGAAAGAAATAGCATGAGACAAACACATGGAAAATGTCTGCTTTAACATTGGTTATCCTTTCTTCTTAATTACACAAGAAACAAAAAAGCTGAGTGGCCTTCCTGAAGGATTTAGCTCTGTCAAGTAGTATCTGAGCTGCCTATGGACATCCAGTATGTGTGCAGGATTCTTTCTCCCTTGGTTTTAGGTTCTGGATGGAAAACAGGGAGATAAACACAGACTTATTCAGGGTAAACTCAAACAACTTTAGGCAAAAAATAAGAATTTATTCTCAAAGAAACCTGGTCTTTGTGGAAAATGAGATATGACTGACTCACTGCAAGAGCCTGTAACTTAGACAGTCTTCTTGCAGCAATAAGGAAGACATTTTTTCCAAGTTAAGAACATCAAATCAGCATGATAATCAGGTTCAAATGGAAGTGTTAGCTTTTCAAGCAGAAAGTTAAGATATCAAGCAGGGGCCACCTGTTTTCTAGGCAGACGAAAATGTAAAAACCCATTCAAAAAGGTGTGTGTGTGTGTGTGTGTGTGGGGGGGGGGGGGGGTTCTAAAGGCTGACAAGCAAAAAAGGACAAAATATGAATTTTGACAGATGAGCAAGAAATGCCAGAGGATAATAACTCCCAGAAATATTCTACAACCACAGGCATCCTGGCCTTCATTTACACATATGACTTCCTAGTACTATTTTTTAGGTCTTGTTTAGTACCTGCACATCCTCAGAGAAATAGTTTTAAATGTATAATTCTGGCAGTCAACTAAAGTGTTTTCAGGTTGGGATGTATTCAACAACTCCTGCCTTGTCAGTAAATCCAGTCTGCAAGAAAATCCAATTGCCCTTGGCCATTTTGAAAAGAAGTTAAAACCAATGTTGCCTGGGCCAAAAGGGAGTCACTGCCACAACTACGTTTGAGGAGTCTATCTGGATCTTTTGAAAGAACCCTGGATATCAGTGGAAAGAGTGCAAAAGCATAGAGGAAACATTCCTATCCCTGGGAATGACAAAACATCTGTCTTCCAAACGTGTGTGCAAAAAAAACAGGAGCAGAAATTCTTGGAAGAACCACAGGTGCAGTTTCCATTGGTGAGGGTCTGTCTTGGTACTGCTCAGCTTATCTGCTATAATGTTCTGTTGAGGTAAGTAGCTACCTCACAGGCTACTATGGAAGACTGCAAAGAGGTTAAGATCTGGTACCCACTATGTTTATGTGTACCACATCATTTTGATGATGTCTGTGATTATCTGAAGAGGTCCTGTGACATGCCTTTAAAGCATTTATTACTGCTATCATCTCCTTAACGTTTATGTGCTTTTGTCTTTCCTGTTTATTGCAAAGACCTTGCATTTTCACCCCTTTTGATAAAGACCTCAAGTAAAATCTGAGGCATCTATTGTGACTGACTGAGAAAGAGGCATAAGGGAAAAGGAGAGACCAGGCTTCAGAGAAAACTGGTTTACCCATCACAGTAACTTCCTTCTGACTGATTCCAGCAGAAGCATAGCTGGCTGTACCAGCACCCTGTGCTGGTACCATAAACCAATGACCAACCCACTCAGATTAAAATAAAAAAAAGTACTTTACTGTATTAAGCTGACTGTCAAATTGTAGTATTACATATTCAACCCCCCAGCTCTTTGAATGAAGAGCAATAAAAAAAAATTATATTGGCACACCAGCCAGGTAGCCAGATGCACAACGTCCCCTCCTACCCAGCCATTCAGGTCCCGTTTCTGTCCCTTGCTTCCAACCATCCTCTATTTCAGTCAAATATAATAAAATAAATAAATAAAATACATTGTTTTTCTTGTAAACTGTAGCTAACTGTTGGCTACAGTTTATACTCTGCCTGCATACAGCTCGACTGCGCTCATGCCTTTTGTTAAAAAAAAATATTTAAACTGAAGCAAACTACTTGTTATAAATGTAGCATACAGTTGCTATAGTTTATACTCTGCCTGCACACAGCACTGCTGCACACGTTTTAGTTAAAAAAAAAAATATTTTAAACTGTAGCAAACAGTTGCTACAGTTAATACCCTGCCTGCACGAAGTGCTATGGCACTCATGTTTTAGTTTACAAAAAATTATTTCTTATAAACTGTGGCACACTGCTTCCTACAAATGTAGCAAGCAGTTGACACTGTTTAGACCACACACAGAGTGCTATACAGCTCATGACTGACTTCAAATGCAATATCAGGTCTTAAAAGTTGGTACTGCATTAGAGAATGGGAATGGCTGATTGCATCCCACCCCCACACTTTGTGCCTGGGGCAGTTGCAACTCTTACTCTGCCCTAGCTGTGCTACTAGATCCGAGCACTAGAATTTGAAAAGATAAAGGGTGAAGATGTTGAGACCATATTGATGGGAGAAGCCACTGAATTTACTTCATGTCAAACCTGGACGAGATAATCATGACAATCACAGAAGCCGTGAAATCCAGAATACAAAGAAATTCCATGACAGAAGGCAGGGACTGGCAGGAAAAGGTCGGAAGTTTTTTGTTTGTACATTTCTACTCTGTCCTCAGGTAAAAAAAAGCTAGAAGGCATCCTAGAAAAAAAAACTATTCTGTGAGACAGGATGAGACGATTTCTGTGCAGTCAGTTCAAAGCCTAGACTGAAAAGAAGTTTCCTGACGCATCTTAAGACAGTCTCAACAACTGCAGAAAGAGTCTGCAAATATAAGTTGTCGAAATGATGAAAGATATGCATTCCTTGAAATCTAGAATAAGTGATTATTGGAGCTCAATACTTTGTAAATATCCCTGGTGCATGGTGCAGTAGACAGACCATAAGGCAAGGCAGAGGGCTGGTAATTCAAGCCAGATGCAAAAAACAAAAAACAAAACAAAATCTGAATTCCTTGTCAAAAGGAAACTCTAGTGTGACACTAAAACTGGGGGGGGGGTTACAAGGACAGCATTATGAATTTTGGAACCTCAACATAAAGAAAAGAAAGGTCTAGATCTGGCCTCCAAGATCCCTCCTCTTTCACTGGCAACAGAAAAACCTGTGATTAAAAGCTTTTGCCCATCCAATCGGAGGATGCTAATTCTAGGATTCCCTGAAACAACATGTGACACAAAACTGGCGGAAATTGAATGTTTGGTTTAAAGGATGAAGAAGGGGAGCCTGGATATTATTGACATTTATGAGGCTGAAGTATTATCTTAAGAGCAGGAGCTTGAGTGCGAGGCATGCTGCAAGCTGTCAAGTGTCCTCTAAACCTGACAAAACAGGGGGGACAGCTGCAGGTTGCAGGATATCCAACTGCAACAAATCATAACATACAGGATTTTCCAACCTGATAAACGTTGGATGCTGTACAATATAGGAGGATTATGACCAGGTCTCGGATCATAACGGTGTTATGTACTAGAGACAAGGATGCCAAGAAATTCACTGTGAAAGTGAAGCTCGAGAGGTGAACCTTAGGATTCACATCCAGAAGCACCTACAATTAAATGAGGCTAACCTTCCTCACAGTTCTTAATAATCTAGCTCCTACCAGAAAAGTTTGTGCTAGGACCAATCCCCTCCCATGCCTAACCAAAGAAACCAAACTTCTAATGAGACGTAGAGACAAAGCCTGATCAGCTTATCATACATCCAGAAACAAATCTGACTTCCTTAACTACCAACAACTAAGTAACAACTAAAAAACAAATAAAAAGAGACAAGCAAGTATACTTCCTATCCTGTCAACAAAACAAAGCTCAAAAATTATCTCTTTCCATTAACCAATTCGTAAATCCAAGACATACCTCTACCTCCCTCCTGCTACCTCAAACGACCCTGTCCCTGTCTCTACTCAATTCAATACCCACTTCATCAACACCATCACCTCCCTTCTACACAACCAAATAACCCAGCCACTCACCCCCACCGCAGCAACAGACAATCTCAGCCCTTTCTCCTGACCCATACAAACTAAGTATATACAAAAACCCTAGTCCAAACCATGCTGCACAGCTGTAGATAAAACTTCCTAATGAATTTCTGAAACTTGCAGCCCCATCAATCGCATACCCAATTTCAATTCTGATCAATCACTCTATTAAAGAACAATATGTCCCACTCATATGGAAAATATCTCTTATTATACCTCTCCAAATAGTTGGCCTCTACAAAGAACTATCATCATCCCATAGCCATACTTTCTCCCCTCGCAAAAATGTTAGAAAAATGCATCCACTACCAGCTCATAAACTACTTCCTTAATAACAACCTCCTTTCCAATTCTCAGCATGGTTTCAGGCCTAAGCGCAGTACCAGCACTGCCCTCCTAACCTTTACTAACACCATCCACCACCTCATGAATGAAGGCCTGCATGTCTCCTCCATATTCCTAGACATGTCCAAAGCCTTTGGACACCATATCCCACTAGCTTCTACTAAATAAACAGCCTTAGCATATCCTCACTAACCTGGTTCCACAGCTATCTTTCTGTCAACAGGATACAAAGTGGAAAAACTCTCTTCCGTCCCAATCCCCATCTCTGTGGGTGTACCCCAAGGCTCCATTCACAGTCCACTCCTCCATCATATTCACAAATAACCTCAGTACAGCAACTCAACATGCCTCCATTGTACAGTATGCAGATGATGCTACCGTTATCTGTTCGGCTCCCTCACCCCAAGAACTCCCAACTAAAAATGCAATCTTCTTTCCAGGATATTGAATCCTACCACTCCCAACACCTACTCATTTTAAATCCCAACAAAACCAAAATCATAGTTTTCAGTAATAATAAACCCAAGACTTCCCAACCCTTTCTATCAATCATCTCTGCTAACAGTACCAATATCACCCCTACTAAACACACAAAACATTTAGGTGTTACCACAGATGACAACCTCAAATACATACGTATGGCCCAATCCATCAAAAACGTCCACATCAAACTTATGTACCCTTTACAGGGACAAACCATTTCTAACTCCCAACGCCAGAGTAGCCACACACACACCTTCTATCTACCCATCTCTAGGACTCTCATATATACTAACCTTCGAAAATCTGACCTCCCCAATCTAGAATCATGTTACAATAAGATTGCTAAATTTGCCACTAATCGCCCTCACAGATCCCACCACTACTCATCTCTTTCTATATTAACCTTCTCTCAATCAACTATCCTTTGCCCATAATATAATCTACCATCCCAACAACTGCCCTGACATTTCCTCTTTAGTTCAACCTAATACTAATAGCAGATCCCTCGGATCTTCCAACAAACTTCTACTAAAGGGTATCCAACTCCCACAACCAACACTGACTCCTTGTATTCACACCAAACAGCCAAACTCTGGAACACCTTTCCAGACACTATAACAAAAAAAAACAGTACATAATCAATTCAAATCACTCTTAAAGGAACACCTTATAAAACAATGGTTGTGCTCCTGCCACTCCCCAGATTAATCTTTTCCCTCCACCCTTTTCTACCTCTCTCACATTGCCTTCTAACTTTATCCTGCTTATTATCTAGTGTTTTTTGCTTATCTGTCCATTAATTGTACAGACCTACAGTTTGTATTGTATCTTCTGCCACTGGCTATTACTTCAACAATAATTGTTCAATTTTACTGTTTGTATTATATTTACTGCTACTTGATATGCGTTTTGAACTACTGATTTGTCTTGTACTACTGTTGAGTTTTTTTTCCTCCTGGGTCTTCAATATTTACAGGACCCTGCATTGTACTGTCTCCGGATGATGTAAATAATTCTGTTGTATTAATATTTGCTGCTACTATATTTTTCTTTGTTGTATATATTACTGTGGAGCTTTTCTCCCCGGGTCTCTGCTGAAAATGGGCCTCTGGCCCAGTCAGACATGCCCTGTCAACAAATGTAATAATTAAATGGAGATGCAATCACAGTTCCTTGCAGTGCATCGAGATTTATCTGCCCCATGTACTACTAGTTACACCAGAGTAAAATAAAACATGATTGTCTTGTGCTGGCTTTGAAAGACAGTAAAGTAATTGGGAAGGTGTTTATGTCCTTAAGTATTCCCTGTCTAAGGGAACCAGTTTGTTCCAAAATTGTGGGTGTAATTTAATACACAGCAGGCAGAAATGGAGTTGAAACAAAGACGTTTCATGTTCTTCTGCTGTAGTTTACTGGCCACAGCTGTCAGCTTTTAGTGACAGATGTGATCTTAGGAACGTGAAGGGGTGTTTAACAACTGTTAAGCAACGTTCTATGCATTGTTAAGGTCAGGTCTCAGAATAGAGCAGCTCTGAATCAAGATGTTATTTAACTGTTAATGCAGCAAAATCAGGGTGTTCCATGTACTACACAGAACTTACTACCACTTCCAAACATAACAAAGTAATATTTTGACAATTTGTCACACATTGCTTCTATTTTTTAAGAATACCGGCAATACAAACTAAAACTACTTGTTACAGGCTCTTTTCTCCTTACACAACAAACAAAAAAGAACATGTATACTGTTTGCATTTTGCACATGATTAATAGGAAACAAATTTCAATAGGAAAACTGAAAAATCCCAAAACCAGTTCAAGCCTAAAATCTTGTTTCAGTATCGCTAAATGCATGTGATAGACTATTTTTCCTGTATTAACTCTCCTCTCTCGCACTTCATTGTTTCTTTCTAATACATATAAAAACAAATATTAACCATTTTAAACAACATCTTTGCAAACCACACAAACAAAAAGATGACCTCATAATACTGACATTTATTTACAGACGCCTCTACAGGAAGTAGTGTCTCAGAACTATGATGCTGGTTCTCACTGCTGGAGCCACAGCCTTCACTGGCAAAGCACTGCTGGTAGGAACGACATAGCAGCACCGCAGCTCTGTTGCTACAGGGAAAATGTGCAGGAAACACTAACATAACAAAAGAAGGGTGCAATTTGGTAGAAAAATGGGAAAAATGGGAAGGACAGAGAAAGAGAAGGAAAAAGAAGGAAAGTTCCAAATATTTTTAAACATGAACTGCTCCAATTTTTAAGAAGACAGCAAAGATAGCTTTCATTTCAGTAAGTGATGTTAATAAATATGTTATACTGTAAAGTAAATTATGCAAAAAGTACAGTTGTAGGAGTATGATCACCATAACAGTAGATATTTGAGTATAACTGGAACTATGATTCCCTATCAATTGGACATAGCCTTCTTTCCAGCACTTTAACAATGTCCCCACAGATAAGCTGGAATTCTCCAAGCCAAGCATCAGTCAATGCCAGGCTCAAAGGGAGAACAGCCTGCACTATTCTCAAGTCTTTTGTGACTTAGGCTAAGTAGGCTTTTTAGAGGCAAATAATACCCCCTCTTGTCCTCAGTTTATAGAGTCCTTGAATAATGAATGTCTTGCTTTTCTAATTTCTGCAGTTTCTAAACTTGTATGTCTAAGGCACTGGTGAAGACCAATGAATGAGACTGCCCTGGGTAATATAGCAATGTATTACGGAACTGAAAAAAAAACACTTTTTACATCCTTTTGCCCTTTCCTTGCTGCCTGCAACCATCATCCTTCTGCTAACCGTCCATGTATTTCTCAGAGTGACAGAAAGCGTCAGAGCAAGTAATTTACTCAACCAACACTTATTTATACATTAAGGGTGATGTAGGTACCTGAACCACTACTTTACCCTTCCTCTGCATATCAGCACTTCCATCCACATGCAGACAGATGCCTACATGCCTTGGCATGCCAAGCCCTCATCACAGGTTATGGATGTTTTCTTGCAAGCCTCTACATGCATATTGTGAAACAGTCACTGGGTCATCAGCCCCTCCTTCAGGACTATAAGAACCACCATTTGCCACTCACTATCCTCCTAACCAGCTTTTTTTCCCCAGAGTCTGAGATGCTAACTAAACTTGGGTCATCTTGGTTATATTGAAGGCTTTATCCCTCTGTGATACGGAGCCCAGCAGAGTACTTTTTTTTTTTTGGGACTCACTGCCTCCTCCAGCTTCCTGTCAGCACTGGATGACAGGTTCCAGACAAGGAATAAAGCAGGGTGACAGCTTATACTGTAGCAATAACCCTACTGGAACTTCCAATGCAATGGTGGTTATATTTGAACTACCCTTATGCTCAGTGTAAGGATCAATGTAGTACATATGAGGGGTCTGGCACACAAACTATAGGACAACAGAAGCAAATCCTGCTCTGCTGTCAGACTAAAATATCTAGCCTGCAGTGCCAAGAGAAGGTATGCAATACTGTATGTTAGACTGACACACATACGCTGATCTTGTCATTCTTAAATAATGTTGTGGTAGTGGGTCCCATCCTGGCAGAGTGAGCTCCTACAGGACAGTCGCTTCCCTGGCTATTATACAAAAACATAATATAGAGTGCTAGCCATTTGGAAAATGCTTGGAGACAGTCCTACTACAAACAGCTGTTCAAATTGCCTAAACTTTCTAGGCTATATATAAACTATGTGCATGCATCCAGAAGGTATAAAAAGCTTTCAATCTTGTATGGTGAGTTGAGACCGAAAACTGGTAGCTGAACAGTCTAGTCACTTGCTACTGTGGATACCTGATCTAAAAGGAGGAAGAAATCTAAGGGTCTCTCTCTGTCTCTATGTAAGAGAGTGTACTGCTCTTAGATCATCAACGCTTGAAATGCAAGAGATCTTCCTAGCTGGAATATAATCAGCCAAGAATAAGTTCTTCCAGGAGGGCTATCATAAGTGACATTGAGGAATTGGGCTCAGGCCTAGGTCTTAATTTCAACATTATGAGATTAAGGTCCCATGAGGTGGGCAATGGACTTCCTACATGGTTTGAGGTGTAAAACTTATTTGAGGAATTAAAAGGGAAGGGTCACACAGAAAGGCAAATTGCAACAACAGGTGCACTGTGACTCACAGGACAGATTGCACCAACAGAGTTCTATGAGGTACTCTAAAGACTTCTGGCTCTGTACCACATAACGGTAGGATAGTCCTTGGTTCACACTCTGAGGGCACCTTATATGTTCTACTGCACCATCTTCTTACCACCATTTTTTCTAAAAAAACACTGCCACTGAAGAGGATTAAGGTAAGAGCATCCATGCTGCTACATTCAGGTTCTTGATGTTTGAGTATAGCAATGACACTTCCTGAGTCAGAAGACTGCAGATCTGTGGCCTCTGAATTTGTTGTTCTTTGCATAGCAGGACTAGAAAGAAGAACCACAGTTGCCTTGGCCACAGAGGGGTTACTAGAATGAGCCTGGCTTAATCATTTGTCCTTCTGACATGGGATAAGAGAAACTGGCAGGAATATGTAGAGAAGTTTCCCTTTCAAGGAGATAAAGACTTAATTTGCTGAACATGCGTTTGGGAAGGGTGCCTGTAGTAGAATTACTTCAGCTTGCAGTTCTTCCTCAAGACAAACGAGTTTATCACAGGTGTTCCCCAAATCATCAGGTTTTGAACAAAGTGGGAATCCCATTTCCCCTGTGGCTGCTGGATCTGGACCTGCTCAGTTTCTGCACTACTGCATTCAGGTCTAAGGGAATGTAAACAAAGGCAAAGGGGAGAGGCAATGTCACAGGCTACCACAGATGGTCTGCATAACTGGCAACAGCTCACACTTCCTTGCTACTTTACGTACCATATCTCAGAGGTGTTGTCAGTAATTACTTGCATAGCCCCTGTATGCCAGACTGTTCTGACAACTGTTATAGCTAGAGTAACAGTCATCATTTCTTTCAGGATATGTCATTTGGTTAGGAAGAGTTATCATATGCATTGCACCTTGAAATGAAGACTACTGGCGCGCCCCAGCATCCATCTCTTGAAACAGATGGTCAAGGCCTGCATGCCTATAGGGACTACAAATCGCATCCCATGATTTCTCAAAACTTGGGGGGGGGACCACGAGTTGAATTTGTTTTAAAGGGAATTTGGAAGAGTATTTAGTTCAGTGAATGAGCATGCAGTTCTCCAAGGCTTTTTTAGTTACCACTGGTTATTGCCTTGTGAAGCCTGCTCCACTGGCAAACCTGGTTCTACTAACCACTCAAGTACCTGCATGGGACATGTGAAATGACAACACTTTGCCTGCTTACCAGTCTTCAGGTGTGGGAAGACAAACTGTATGTCTGTCTGGGAATGCTACCAACATTAAAATTAACTGGGAAGACTGGGGATCGTGCTGAAGGTGCTTTCATAAGAGCAGGATCTTTTGAGTGCATCAGGCATGGAAGAATGGATGTACATCATGGTGGGACATAGATGCTATGCGCATTCACACTAAATAACAAGGGACTAGGAATTCCATCCACAACCACAGCAGCTCCCAAGCTATTTACAATACAATGACTATTCCTGGCCCTTTCACCCACTTGTCATCATGGCACACTACTGCTTTTCCAAGCCACAAGGCAATTTTATCTGAAAAGATGGCCCTATCACTGAAGTGGAGAAAGAAGCAGGACATTCCTCAAAGTAGCAGTGTATCCCAGGCAGGACACAGCTATGGTGTGAAGGTGATGGGAGACTACATTAATAAGTAGCTTTCTCCCCTGACATGTAACAACAATCAAGCCACTTGAACAAGAGTGGTGAGTGTGACGTGAATCACCAGATACAAAATAAATAGATCTGAAAAAAAGATTTTTTCCTTCTGTGATACCTTACCAGCTAGAGTCACCATCAGGATGGAGGCAGTTGTGTTGACTTGGCTAAAATTCAGGTCTAAGAAAGTACAGTTTTGTACCTACCATAAATGTAGATGTTCGAAGATCCACATTGCTGCAGTCCTTACATATGGGTAGTCCGCTGTCCTCGGTCGGCCCGAATACCAAAGTATTAGGCTGACGTCGGTCAAGGCGCTTAAAACTGACATCAGGACGTCAGGGTACAAAAGCGCATGACCGACGTCATTTCCTCAGTCTTTTCTTGCCCCAGATGTCAGAAGGCCCTAACAAAAAAGGCCAAAGCCAAAACCAGCAAAACTAAGGAACCATCCGTGCACTAACCATATTTGCAATGTGTACGGCTCAAACCACACCACCACCTTCAACAACAGAGGGGAAGGAGGGAGGTAAGTGGACTGCAGCAATGTGGATCTTCGACCATCTACATTTATGGTAGGTACAAAACTGTACTATGTTCTTCATCTCACATTGCTGCAGTCCTTACATATGGGTAGAATCCCAAAGCAGAGGTAAGGGAGGATGGCAAAACTATAAAGCATTAGGAGCTGCCAAAATGCCCTGTAAAATTGCAGTGGCAAACCCAGCCCTAGATTTAGAGTAAAGTGGAAGGTGGTAATGCCTAGAGAAAGTATGCACTGAACTCCAAGTAGCTGCTTCCAAAATATCTTTAGTAGCCACCCCCCTTAAAAAAGCTGTAGAAGTGGCAGTAGCCCTAGTGGAATGAGGCCTAATCCCAGCTGGAATCTCCTTACCATGATGGGAATAACAGAAAGCAATACAAAACCAATCCACTTAGAAATAGTTTGTTTTGAAACAGGTTTGCCCTGAGAACCCAAAGCAAAAGAAACAAACAACTGCTGAGACTGCCTGAACCCTTTAGTTCTGCTCAAATAATATCTCAACTGTCTGTGTATATCCAAAGTGTGCAAAATCCTTTCCCCTTTATTTTGGGGGTTTGCATAAAAAGTAGGCAAATGAATAGTTTGGTTTAAAGCCACACTAGAAACCACTTTAGGCATAAAAGAAGGGTTAGTACGCAAAGACACCCTATCCTTGTGGAAAATTAAGAAAGGCTCAACTGCCATAAGGGCCTGTAATTCAGAAACCCTTCTGCAGAGGTAATGGCCAACAAAAAAGCAGTCTTCCATGATAAATATTTCAACTCTGCAGATGCTGCAGGCTCAAAAGGTTGTAGAGTGAGTTTCTCCAACACAAAATTGAGATCCCAAGCAGGAGTAGGAGCTCACGTGGGGTCTTATATTCTTCGCCCCTCTAAGGAATTGCTTAAACAAAGGCTGAGAAAATAATGGTGGGTCACAGTCATAGTGAGCAGAAATTGCTGCAGCATGAACCTTTATAGAGGAGAAGGACAAACCTTTGTCCAATAACTCAGTAAGGTATTGAAGTGCAACACTTAAATTAGGTTTAGAAACATCAAAGTCCTTTGCTGTACTCCAAAATAAAAATCTCCTCCATTTATCTGCGTAAACTTTCCTTGTACTAGGCCTTCTGGCCTCCAAAATAACATTCAAAACTTGTTGTGGAAGCTGAGACCCTCCAGGGTTTAAAACAGAATATGCCAGGCTGTCAGATGTAGAGAATGAAGTTTGACATTGAGTAAATGACTGTTCTCCTGAGACAGCAGGTGAGGAATCAAGGCAAAGGCCATGGAGGCTCCGTACCAGACTTCTCAGTAATGGGTACCAGTGCTGTCGAGGCCAATCTGGAGCTATTAAAATCATGTTTGGCTTGTCCTGTCTGACCTTCAGGAGTACCTTTGGGAGGAGAGGCAGAGGTGGAAAGGCATACACGTGAAGATTGCTCCAATTGAATGAGAGAGCATCCACTTTCCAAGCTGTGGGATGAAACCTTTTGTGCAAAACTTTGGCAGCTGGTAATTTAGTGGAGAAGCGAACAGATCTATGTCTGGAGTTCCCCATAACACTGTCAATCTCTGAAATACATGAGGATCCAATTTCCACTCGTGGGGATCCATAATTTGTCTGCTCAACACATCTGCTAAGGAGTTCTGTGCTCCTGGCAGAAACCTTGCCTGAAGATTTAGCTGTAAACTGAGAGCAGTCTCCCATAAAATCATTGCTTGTCTGCATAGAGGATAAGAATGCGTTCCCCCTTGCTTGTTGATGTACCACATGACAGTTGTGTTGTCTGTTTGAATCAACACCTGCCCTGGAAGAAGTAAATCCTTGAAAGCTATCAATGCAAATTGGACTGCTAACATCTCCTTCAAGTTGATATGTAGATGTTGAAGTCTGGCAGGCCACGTGTCTTGTACCCATTTTCCATTTAGATGAGCTCCCCAAGCTTTGTCTGAGGCATCTGTCGTTAAAATCTGACTCGCCTCTGGCCAGGTCACAGAGAGTCCCTTGTTTAGGTGACATTCCTGAGCCCACCACAAAAATTCCTTTTGAATGCAAGGTATTATCTGAATGACAGTGTCCAAATCTTGGCAGTGCTGTGTCCATACATTCTTGAGATACCATTGTAGCTTCCTCATATGCAGTTTGGCATTGGGAAGTACCAGAATACAAGATGCCATGAACCCCAAGGCTTGAAGGACTGTCCTTGCAGTCAGCCTGGACTGACGAGACAATTGGTGGAAGTAAAGAGAAAGATTCTTTTGTTTGTCTGGGGTCAAAAGGCCATCTGGGATGCTGTATTCAGTCTCACACCCAGAAAGCACATGTCCTGAGAGGGTACTAGACTGGACTTTATTTCATTCACAGAATACCCCAGGCATCTTAACACTGCCATCACATACTGTAAATGATGAAGAAGTTCGTCCTTTCCTTGGGCCAGAATCAGGCAATCGTCCAAATAAGGATAGATTTGTATTCCTCTTAGCCTGAAGAAAGCTACCACTGGAGCCAGAACCTTCGTGAACATTCTGGGCAGTAGATAAGCCAAAGGGCAATGCAGAGAACTGATAATGTGAAGTCCCAGCCCGAAACGCAGATACTTCCTGCAACTGGGCCTGATAGGAACATGAAGGTAAGCCTCCTTGAGATCCAGAGTCACCATCCAGTGATCTTTGCCCAGCAGAGGTAAAAGCTGTTGTAACGTCAACATTTTGAACTTGGGAATGTCCAGATATGTGTTGAGGATAGATAAATCCAAAATTGGTCTCCACGTGTTTCCTTTCTTTGGTACTAGAAACAGGCGAGAATAAAATCCTAGGCCCACTTCTGGCAGAGGGACCGGTTGTATGGCCCCTATTTGAAGTAGTAGAGAAATTTGTTTGTGAGCCTCTAGTCTTTGCTGATGAGGAACGTCCGGCATGCCTTTGAAAGGAGGCAAGGTATGGAAATAAAACTTGTAACCTTGGTGTATGATATCCAATACCCATTTGTCTTGGGTAATCAACATCCAATTTTCCTTGAAGAGTGCTAACCTTCCTCCCAAAGGTGCTGCCAGGTAAGAAGGATCTGGCAGCTGAAAAAGTAGGTCATTGGGCCTGTTTACGAAAGGACTGGCCCCTGCCCTCACCCGAAGATTGTGCAGGTGAACTCCTGTTCTAGGTCTGAAAGAACTCTGAGCTCTGCCCCTACCACGTCTAGATCTACCCCTAGACTGAGAATCATAAGAAGGATCGTCCACCCCTTAGCAGGCCAATTCCTACTAAACTTGGAGGCTGAACTTGCAAAAATCTTTAACAGCCTGCATAGACTTAGCCTTGTCTTCCATTTTCTTCAAGACTGACTCCACAGGTGAACCAAACAACACATCAGACTGCAAAGGAGCATCCAAAATCCTTGTCTTAACATGGTCAGATAAATTCTGATCCTTCAGCCAGGCGTGCCTGCGAAGAACTGAGCCAGTGGCAGCCACCCTAGACGAGGCCTGCACAGCATCAAAACCACACTGTAATGAATGCTTACCCACCTGTTCAGAGACATGCACCAAATCTTGTAATTCTTTACACTCAATGCCTTCCGCCAGAGCATCCACCTTAGACTTCAATTGAGAAAGAAGAAAGTTTTGATATTTCAACATATGAAACTGGCAATTCAAAGCCCTCATAGCTAAGGTAGAAGATGTATAGACCTTCTTTCCCCATCTATCCAAAGCTCTGGCTTCTTTATTTAGAGGAACCGGATTTTTTACAACAGAGGCCTTGACACCCTTAGGTCCCTGACTAATAGTTTCTGGGTCCGCCCTAGGACTCTTATAAAGATATTTATGAGCCTCAGGCACCCTGTAATACCTATCCGGTTTAACAGGAGCAGGAGGCAGAGAATCAGGATTAAGTGAAGCCTCTGCAAACACATCTTCCACAACATCCAGAACAGGGGTATAGCCAAGGGCCTATGCTGGGGTAACAGCAAAATTCCCTAAGCCTTTTCCGAGAATCAGAGAAGTCCTGACCTTCCCACTTAAAATGTTCCCTCATAGAATGAAGTGTCTCTGAAAAAGAAAAATCCTCTGGAGGAGAAGCAGAAGGAGTGGAATCATCTGCATCAGAATCAGAATAAGGAGAGTACTCCTGCAAGTCTTCAGCTGAAGACTCTGAAACATCCAAGCCTGCTCAAAACTTCCCAACTCTGGCTCCACCCTAGGCCTCTTATCAGGAGGGGCAAAGAACCTCTAATCAGAGTAATCAAATCTTCTGCCATTTTAAGCATGTGCTTCTTAGGCACAGACCCTGCTGAACTAGGAGTGACACCAACAGAAGCTAAAACTGGCCTACCTCTGGGAGAAGCCTTGGAAACAGAAGGAGAAGGCCTAACCACCCTAGGAAGGGAGGGAGTACAGTAACTTGAGAAGCCCCTTCAGCCTGACCTGCCTCCTGAGAGACCACCTCCTGCAAAATCAAAGTCTCCCCCTGAGACTCCAGAGAAGTCTCCGTGGAACCACCGGTTCCACTGAAGCCTCTAAAGAACCGGCGTCCGAACGGACGACTCATCTTGCCTGGGTTTAACTGTTTTGTCTTTGCGCTTCTTGAGAAGCGGCGCCGGAGAATCCGACGGCATATTATAATTGCACCGCTTCCCAAAGACCAGCCTAGCACAATCTAACCTTCGCTTAATAGTGCGTTTATTGAACCTAGCACAAAAGCGACACCCAACAACGTCGTGCTCAGGCCCCAAACAAGGAATACACAAAGAATGATAATCCCTATGCGGTATCTGTTTCCCACAAGAAATACAGTTATTCACTTTTTCTGACATCCGGTAAAACACTGAGGCAAGAAAAACAAAATATTCCCCAACGGGTACTTAGCCAACTTGGATTCGGTCTGAAACTCGAATTGAAAAATTTCAGAACGCCGAACGGCACTTGCAACGCTGCTTCTGCATCGGACCATGCGGCAAAAAAGACTGAGGAAATGACGTCGGTCATGCGCTTTTGTACCCTGACGTCCTGATGTCAGTTTTAAGCGCCTTGACTGACGTCAGCCTAATACTTTGGTATTCGGGCCGACCGAGGACAGCGGACTACCCATATGTAAGGACTGCAGCAATGTGAGATGAAGAACATCTGCCCAGACTGGGATGTTCTGGATAATGGCAAGAAAAGCTTACTCTATTTGTGCTCCACAAGATTCCAAATAAAATGTTTATTGCTCATGGTGTAAGGATTGACTTGGGTAGGTTTAAATATCCAGGCTGGTCAGGCAGTGGACAGAGTTCTTCAGGACACTTTACATTTCCTCCACCGACGCAACCTGAACTACAAAGCCATCCATGTATGTGTACAAATAGAGCCACTCAGTCCTGAGGTAGACAAACACTGGTGATAAGCATCAGGTAACAATATTGGGTGGTATGGACAGACCAAAGAGAAAGAAGGTAAACTGGAAATAAATATGTCCAGCCCTCAACCTCAACTACTGCCTTTGGTCTTTGTGCACAGGGATGTGTAGATAAGTATTCCCAATTCTGTGGCTAAACAGTAAGTTCTGTCTCACACCTCTAGGTTCCAGGTTCAGTCCTGCCTGCTGGTCAATGTCTGTGTGCAGTTTCCATGTTCTTCTTGAAATTTCAGTTTCCTGACACTTCCAAAAAACATGTTGGTTGACTATATAATCTACATTGTCTCTGTATATTACATTACATTTCACCATTGCCCTTGTCTTCAGGGTTTGGCTAAAAAGGGTCTGAGGACAACCTCAATTACATGGTTAACAAATAAATTAAATCAAAAACACCTGCCAACTTTGAACTAACAAGCAGTTGCAGGCTTTGCTGGTGTGGTGCTTGGGCCCTTAATGCTTTCTGATTGGCTTTAAGAATTTGTTAAAGTACATCAGAACTAAGAAGCTTGCATATGCTTTTGCTTTATACTGCATGTCAGCACACATTTTCACTGCAAGTAGGTAAGCAGGGAACTGCCTGTTGGCAAGTTCATGTCATGCATACGTGTATCACTAGCTGTACTTCAATAGTTAACTGGGGGCAGCCAGCTCCATGGCATACACAGACAAAGCCCCATGACCCAGCTAACCAGAGGCTGAACAGCAGCTTGAGCATCTGATGAAGCTAGAGAGAGGGTGGGGAAGGAATGACAAAGCTATGCCTGCTTAACCTTTCTTGGAGGGGCACTGAGAGATGACATGCAAATGGGCCTGTACTACTTATCAAGCTTTGGTGGAGATCAGAGCACAGAATGGTGGCTTAATGGAGTCGTCATGTGGGCCTAGTAGAATGCCCAGCCTTAGGCCCAAGTGGGACCATTCCCAAATAATCACCCCTTAATGCTTGTTTTCTCCTTCAAGGAAGACAGTAGCGCATAATAGATAACAAAGAGATAGCGCCACAACCACTCAAGCTAAGTCTGCCTCTCCAAGCAGCACTAGCAGCTTCCACATCACCACTAGTTTAAGGGACGAGTCTGGTCACCTCTGCTTGGAATGTTTACTTACAAATGGGCGAGAGGGTACTTAGCAAAGCCACTCTGCAGGTGGAGTATGTACAACTTCAATAAGTCTAACCTCTTGCAATAAAGAAATAAAAATTTAGATGAGGACACAAAAAAAGACATCAGTGAAGTTCTGTTTGTTCTGACAGTACAGCTTATTGATTCATACACTTGTTGCATGTAATTTTTTTCCTGTTTAAGCAAAGTTAATAAGACATACGGAAGATCATAATAAAAGCAACAGTTACTTGGTCTTCTACATTACTATAAGCTATGTTAAGTGGAAAACAAAGCTATGACTATGCTAGAAAGAATACACAACTGTTTTTCCTACTGCTCTGTGCCTTACCTCTCAACTGGCCAGATTTTTGCCTTATATTTATGATGTTTGTCAAAATGTTTATGGTTTTCTGTGAAATTAACAATGACTGAAGTTACAAATAATGACAGACATTTGACTTTCTGACTTGATATCCTTCAGAAAATTAATGCTAATGCATGACCTGTTATTCTAGCAACTTTCTAATAACTGTCATCCAACAAAAAAACAGTGCTGGTAAATCACTCTTTGCCAGCACCATTGCCAAAACCTGGAACACACTACCAATCCATATAACTTCTAGCACCTCCTTCAATCATTTCAAAAAAACCCTTAAAACCCACTACTTAACTAACTGGCTATGCTCATATTACACTCCAGGTTAATCCATACCAATTTAATGGTGTGTCACATGTTCAGATAAGTATAAACAGATTTGCCCTAAAAAAGCTTGTAGACCCAGATACTGGTTAAAAAAATAAATAAAAAAAAAATAAAACCTTTTTTTTTCAAGTTTTTGACTATGTGCCTCAATGTTTTTACTATGACTGTCTACTGTACTGTCTAACTAAAACTGTTAACGTCTAACCTATTATGTATTAAAATCAATTGTATGTTCTATATTTCGTTCTCTCATGTACTGCATTCTATTGTACTGTGGAGCTTTTCTCCCCGGGCCTCCGCTGAAAATGGACTTGGACTTTCCTGGTAAACAAATGTAAATAAATAAATACATTTCTAAGTTTATAAAAGCAATACTTAAAATATGTCCCCCTCTTATTTTTAGCTTTCTCCAGATTTGTTGCAATATGATGTTGAGAGGTACACTCTGTGCAAATTTCTTTTACAGCAGCTATACATCACTGTAGCTTTGCTTTAGGATTCTATAGTGTTCCTGCACTTCTGTTCACTTAGGGAGGCCAGCAAGGTCCTTGTTGTAGGACCTGCTTGCATTCCAATTCTATTTAGGCTTTGTGGATATGTTTAATTCCACTAACGCTTCATAAATTTCCAATTAACATGGGGAAGACATGAAGGCTGCACCTAGTACTAGAAGTATGCACAGCAGTCAGTTTATATGCACAGTGTCAGCATCAAGATTATACAAACAAAGAAGCTGTGAGACTGTGGTTTCACATGCGGTCTGTATTGTACCATCAGGAAATAGCCTCAAATCAAGTTTGTGTGTCTTTTGAAATGGGAATACTGTAAGATAAGAACTTGTATAAGCACAAACAATTGGGTCAGATTTCATTAGTAGACTATTCAATGTGAAAATTGCTTTAGCTCTGAAACATCATTGTATCGGAGTGCTGGTGTCTTGGCTAAACAGTACACAGACCACAGTGCATATTCAAATATCAAAGGAGAAGAAGAGTCTGTACAGTGTACAACAGAATGTACAAACTAGGCATCTTACTTGTTAGGAGGCAGCCCTGAACATGCTAAGTCCCACTTTTTCACTATCCTTTTAGTTAGCTATGACCATTAATGGCATTGCACAAATTGGTCCTTTGCTTAAAGTTACTGTTTCACAACTATTTACTCACTACCAGCAATGTTGTTTATCTCCATCCAGTGTTATTACCAACTTTCTATAACTATTTATCAAGCTGAAGAATTGTGCGTGTAACTGCTGGGGTCAGGCCTACCTGTATTCCACATTGCTGAGCAGCGAGCTGAAAGACCGCAATTATTTGATCCTGTTCTTACTGAATCTACAGTGATGCAGTTTACTCAAAACAAAGACATTATATAATAAAGTCCTTCACTTTGCAATACCTGCTTAATCTTATTCAAGGCTGAGGAGAGCCAAATCTTTTAAGAAGAGCAATGACCACAAGACAAGCTAATCCTGGATGGGATCCTTGTCCATTTTAAGTAGCATGCACTCACTGTCATATACCGGTGTACAAATTTGTGAACCACCATCTCTGGCACCATGGGGTACATGGAAAAAATCTTGATTATGACCCACACAACCAGAGACTGACTAACAGCTCAGATGTTGAAGAGGTGGTAAGGGCAGGATATGAGTTTATAGCTTACACTAGCTCACCCATCCTGGGGGGAGAGAAATGGCTGTCTCAAGTTAGTCAAAATTATTCTGAAGCAAGAGAGGGCTTTTACGACAATAATATCTGAAGCATCAGGGGATGTGGGTTTGGTGCTCAAAGCTGGTGACAGTAGCCCCTGTAGGCACGTGTGCGTGTGGGGGGGCATGCACAAACTAGGGGAGGACACTGGATGTTCCCTTAGTGACAGTCATGCTCACATCAGCCACTGGAGGACAGAGTTAAGAGATGTAAATACAAAATCCTCAAAGGCTGCTTGTTAATGGCTCATGAGAAGGAAGGGCTGACAAACAGGAAACAAGGAAGAAATAAGACACCCAAGACTGGAAGATAACAGAAGAACCACAATATGCGAGGAAAGATACTAACTGTTGTGCTGCTGTTATACATAAAACACAAATACATGGACAAAAACAAGAGCTGAATAAAAATGACATCAAGAAACCATGTTATTAATAATATTCTGATTTCCCCATGATGGTGATGGTAAATATCATCTACACTAACACATTCTCCTGAAGGTAAAGGATACTCTACTTTGTGGAAGCTGAGAAGAGCTCTTGGGAAATATCAAAGATTAAAGCAATACTCTCTTTCGGCTTTTCCCGGTAAGGGGTCGCCACAGTGGAACTCCGGTCCGCTAATGATTGGCAGTAGATTTTTATGAAACACAGAGGTGCCAGCTCGACACCAAACTTTCAACTAAGGCACACCCATTTACGCACGCATGCCTTTCGAACACTACCCAACCGCTGGGAGGACATGCAGACTCCACACAGAAGGCAATCCCAAGCCCAGCCGAGAATCGAACGGGAGAACCTCTTGCCGTAAAGACTGAAGCAATACTAATTTCATGAATTGTAATCATACTCTGTGTCTTGAATGGGGTCCATTCCAGTCACAGTATGAAAAATGTAAAACACTTGGAAAAATTTAAAAAGGGTATAGAGAGACTTGACAAAACATGCCAAGCTATTTCTGGGTCTGCAAGGCCAAGAGAGGTATAGCAGACAGCTGTAAAGACTTAGGAGGTTGAAAACCCAGAGCTACTTGAACAAGAGGCCAAAAAGTTAAGTCAAGTCATACATCATGCAGGAGTGGTGTGCGGTGATTCTCGGATGGGCAAAGGAAAATGGAAGAGAACCCCAGTAATAAACAGAAAACCAGGATGCAAAATAAGTATGACAAAATGAGATGCTACTAGCAAGAGAAGAGGCAAAAGAAAGGCTAGGATTTGTTTGGCTAGAGACTGAAGCAAGTGCCAAAGGAGGACAGTGATATGGGCAGGGAAAGAAAGACAGAGTAAAAACAAGGCACCTCAAAGAAAGTACAGTTGTGTAAACTTACCATAAATATAGAAGTTCGAGTGTATTCACTGTTGCAGTCATTACATTTGGGTTATCTGCCTGCAGGTAGCCCTCAGTCGGCCTGAATACCAGAGTCTTGGATTCCTGCGTCGGATGCTGTCTCTTCTTCCATGACGTCAGGAGTATAAAATATGCAGCCAACGCCATTACATCAGTATTTCTTGCCCCAGATGTCAGGTGCCCCCACAATGGGAAGCAATTATATGTTATGGTACACCTCCATCAAAAAGCAAATAGACCAGAAAGCTTAGATACACCAAACAAAAAGGAAAGATAGAGCCAAGAGAAGTCAGGGCCCTGGAGGGAGGGTAACCAGGACTGCAACAGTGAATACACTCGGACATCTACATTTATGGTAAGTGTACACAACTGTACCATGTTCTTCGTGTTTCACTGTTGCAGTCATTATATTTGGGTTGATTCCCAAAGCTAAGGAAGGAGGAAGTTAAAGACATTAGGACCAGCTATTAAGCCCTGCAAGACTGCAGTGGTAAAACCAGCTCTGGATTTAGAAAAAATAGGCATGTGGTAATGCTTGGGGAAGGTATGTACAGAGCTCCAGGTAGCAGCTTCTAGGATGTCCCTGGTAGGGACTCCCTTGAGAAAGGCTGTAGAGGTAGATGCAGCCCTGGTGGAATGTGATCTTATCCCCTGAAGGGTAGGTTTTCTATGGTGCTTATAGCAGAAATTAATGCAATGGGCTATCCATTTAGAAATGGTTTGCTTTGAAATGGCCTTCCCCTCTGCCCCTACAGCAAAGCGAACTAGCATCTGTTCAGATTTTCTGAAAGGTTTAGTCCCGTTCAAATAAAATCTAAGTCGTTTGTGCACATCCAAAGAGTGCAGTATTCCTTCTCCTTTGTTTTGTGGAATCGGGAAAAAGGTAGGCAAATGAATGGACTGATTTAGGGTCACACTAGACACCACCTTGGGCATAAAGGAAGGATTGGTCCTGAGGGAAACCCTGTCTGCATGGAAGATAATGAAGGGCTCCACTGCCAAGAGGGCCTGTAATTCAGACATTCTTCTTGCAGAAGTGATGGCTAGAAGGAAGGCTGATTTCCAAGAAAGGAATTTCAACTCTGCAGTAGCAGCTGGTTCAAATGGAGGAAGAGTGAGCATTTCCAATACAAAGTTAAGGTCCCAGGCTGGAGTAGGGGCTCGCCTGGGGGGGTCTTAAATTTTCGGCCTCTCTGAGGCATTGCTTTAGCAAGGGGAGAGAGAAGAAGGGTGGTTCAGTATTATACAGTGCAGAAACGGCAGAGGCATGAATTTTAATTGATGAGAAGGATAGGCCCTTGTGGAGCATTTCTGTTAAGTACTGAAGAATATGAGGTAAACTGGGCACTGTTGTGCCCATCCCGAGACTGGCTCCAGGAACAGTATATTTTCTACTTTTCAGCATAGGATTTTATAGTACTAGGCCTCCTTGCCTCCATAATGACATCTAGCACCTGCTTACTGAGGGATGCTATTGGAGAGCTCAAGGAATTAGCCAAGCTGCAAGATTCAGGGTTTGAAGCTAAGGGTGCAAAATCTGGCCCACCTGCTGGGACAGCAGGGAAGGTATCTGAGGTAGGTGCCATGGCTTCAGCAGTATCCTACTGCGCAAGAGGGGGTACCAATGCCGGCATGGCCAGTCTGGTGCAATCAGTATTGTCCTTGGCTTGTCCTGTTTGATCTTTAGCAGAACCTTCAAGAAGAGAGGCAGAGGGGGAAAGGCATAGACAGAGAGGCTTTCCCAGGTAAAGGACAGGGCATCCACTTTCCAAGCTTGACTGGGGGGAGTCCTTGTGCAGAATTTGTCCAATTTGTAGTTCTGAGGGGAGGCAAACAGGTCTATCTCTGGAGTCTCCCATTTGTTCCTCAAGAGGTTGAATATTTCTGGTTCCAGTTTCCATTCATGTGGGTCCATGAAATTTCTGCTTAGGTCGTCTGCCAGTGAATTTAGCTTGCCTGGCAGGAATTGAGCTTGTAGGTGCACTTGTTCCACAGAGCCATGGCTAGTCTGCAGAGAGGGTACGAGTGGGTTCCCCCCTGCTTGTTTATGTGCCACATAATTGTGATGTTGTCTGTCTTTACCAATAAATGTCCTGTAAGGATGTGGTCTTTGAAGGCTGTCAGGGAATTCTGCACAGCTAACATTTCTTTTTGGTTGATATGCAGGTTCATCTGACTCGGGTTCCATTTGTCCTGAATGCACTGCCCTGCCAAATGAGCCCCCCATGCATAGTCTGATGCATCTGTTGTTAGGGTTTGGGTGTCAGGGTGTACAGTGAAAGAGAGCCCTTTGTTGTGGTAGCAGGCCTCTGTCCACCAAAGGAACTCTGTCTTTATTCAAGGAATAATAGGAATCATTGATTCCAGGTCCTGAGAATGCTGGCACCATAGGCTTTTTAGTTACCATTGTAGTTTCCTCATATGCAGTCATGCATATGGAATTAGTAGAATGCAAGATGCCATGAACTCCAGGGCTTGCAGAATTTTCCTTGCAGATAGCTGAGTCTTTGTGGCCAGTAGTTTGAAGTAGGTTGTCAAATGAACTTGTTTCTCTGGAGTGAGGAAAGCCATCTGGGAAGTTGTGTTCAAGCTTGCTCCCAGGAATACAATCTGTTGGCAGGGTACTAGGTGATTTTTATTTTCGTTTATGGTATACTCCAGTGAGGTTAGAAGCTTCTTTACGAATGCCAGATGTTTTAACAGCAAGTCCTGGCTTTCTGCCTGAATCAGACAATCGTCCAGGTATGGGTACATTTGAATATTTCTCTTTGAATATTTCTCTGCCTGCAAAATGCAATGGCGGGAGCTAGACACTTTGTGAAAACCCTGGGCACAGTAGATAAGCCAAAGGGAAGTGCAGAGAACTGATGGTGCATGGACCTGCCCTGAAGCGTAGGTATTTCCTGCAAGATTCCCTTATTGGAATGTGCAGGTAAGCTTCCTTTAAGTCTAAGGTTGCCAAACAGGCATCTTTGCCTAGCATAGGAAGCAGTTGTTGAGAGTGTTAGCATTTTGAATTTTGGGGTTACCAAAAAGGTGTTTAGAATAGAGAGGTCCAGGACAGGATGTCAGGAGCTGTCTTTTCTGGGTACGAGGAAAAGTCTTTAATAAAAACCCTGTCTCCTTTCTTCTGCTGGAACAAGTTGAATAGCCTTGATATTTAGAAGAGAGAGAACCTACTGGGTGAGCCTCTGCTCACTGATTTGGGGTTAGTTCTGGCCACCGTTTGGGTTTGGTAGGGAGTGGAAGTGGAATTTGTATCCTTGGAAATCTATATTTAAAGCCTATTTGTGCTGGGTAATAAGTTCCCAGTATTTTGCATGCAGGGCGAGCTTTCCTCCTAAGGGAGCAGGAAGGGTTAAGGTTAAGTCATTGTGGCATTTTTCCGTAGGGGGATGTCTTACTACTTACAGCTTTGGAAGTGGGAGCCCCCCACTGCTTAGGCCTGTGTGTTGCCTGAGACTGTAATCTAGGTGGTCTGCTGTTCCTGGGTTTGGACTAAGGCGGCCTGGAAGAGACTGGAAAGGACTAATTCTTTGAATGCCAATCCCTACTAAATCTGGGAGGCTGTACTTGCAGGAAATCTTTAACAGTTTGCATAGATTTAGCTTTTGCCTTCATCTTTTTAAGGACAACTTCTGCTTTGTTGCCAAACAGGCGGTCTTGGTTCAAGGGAGCATCTAGTAATTTAGCTTTAACATGATCTGGCAAGTTTTGCTCCTTAAGCCAATCATGCCTTCTAAGTTCAGACCCAGTGACAGCAGCCCTGCAAGATGCTTCTAAAAAGTCAAAACCATATTGCAAAGTATGTTTACCAACTTGTTCAGCAGAATGCATTAAATCCTGTTATTCTTTGTGTTCAGCACAGTCAAGAATCAACATCATTTTCTGTTTAAGTAGCCCATAATATGCTGCTGGTACTTTAACATATGAAACTGGCAATTTAAAGCCCTAATGGCCAAAGTAGCAGAAGTGTATACCTTCTTGCCCCATCTGTCCAAGGCTCTAGAATCTCTATCTGAAGGGGTAGGATTTTTGGCAGCAGTAGCCTTAATGCCCTCTGGACCTTGGGAAATGGTCTCTGGATGCACAGTAGGATTCTTGAAGAGGAACTTGTGAGAGTCAGGTACTCTGTAATACCTGCCAGGTTTTCTGGGAGCTGGAGGTAAAGTGTCCGGGGACACGCTAGATTCCAAGAAAGCATCATCTACAATGTCCAGAACAGGAGGGATAGCTAAAGGACTGTGCTGAGGAAGGAGTAAGAATTCCCTAAGCCTCTTTTTGGAGTCAGAGTAATTCTGGCTTTCCCAGCAGAAATGCTCCCTAAGAGTGTGCAAGGTTTCAACAAAATAAAATTCTTCTGGAGGGGAAGCAGAGGGAATGGAATCCTCTGCATCAGAATCCTCATAGGCAGATAAGAGCAAATCCTGGTAATCAGAAGAAACAGAAATATCTGAAACCTGATCAGAAGGAAAATCAGTTCTAGGTCTCTTAGAGGGGGAAGGCTGGCTTCCCCTAATTAAAGCAATAAGGTCTTCAGCCATTCTAAGCATTTGTTTTTTAGGCATATGGGCCTGACCATGCGGTTTGGACATTGGTTTTCTAGGCATGGGTCGAGTTTTAGGCCTGGATGAAGAAGATGACGGTTTAAAATGCAAGTCTGTAGGCCTGCATACACCCTCAGAAGCCGGTGCCTGCACAGCAGCTCCGGACCCATCCAAGGTAGAGACATTCGCATGTTCTACAGTAAAAGAAGCATCTCGCGGCATATTGGACTCCGAATGGGTCTCAGTAGAGGCCTGCGAATCTGAAGTAGCGGGTATCAGGGCTGCAAAAGCATCTCACAGAGTACCGGCAGACTGGCGACTAGCTTAACGGAAACATCGTCAGCAGTTTTGGACCTATGCGGTCTGTCTCTGTCTTTATCCTTACATGTTTTTTGGAATATCGGTAGTCGGATGGCTTAACAAAGCCATTTCTGGATAGTTATAGAGAGTACCAAAATAATTTGCTGAAAAAATAGATGGACGAATCGTTTGGGGGTTGAATAAGGCACAAAACCAACAGTGAGGGATGTCATGGTCTGGGCCTAGGCAAGGAATGCAGTACGAATGAAAATCTTTATGAGGTATTTGCTTTCCACAAGTAAGACAATTGTTAACTTTTAACTGACATCGATTAAGAGCAAGAAAAAGGATCCCCAACGGGGTACGTAGCTTTTTTAAAGACTTATGTTCTGAAACTCAAAAACGAAAATTTCAGGAGTCGGACGAGCGGCACTTGCGAACTACTTCTGCTTCGGGCACCACACGTCAAGAAAGACTGATGTAATGGTGTCGGCTGCATGTTTTATACCCCAGACGACCTGATGTCATGGAAGAAGAGGAATCCGAGAATCTGGTATTCAGGCCGGCTGAGGGCTACCTGCAGGTAGATAACCCAAATGTAATGACTGCAACAGTGAAACACAAAGAACATCAGGAAGACATTAAACATAGCATATATTTTGAGAATAGGGACAGTGGTATATCTAAAAAAGGAATTCTACTGGGAGAGAAGCAACTGTTTAGTCTAACAATGTGAACTGTCAGTTATCCAGAAACTGGGCACATAAGCAGCATTAAACTTCAGCAACAATGCTTTTGGTTCAACAGCTCACTTAGCTGGGTCAGGTTTGTCAAATTCTGTCAGAAGGATCTTTATCTTTTCTGGTAGTGAATGAGCCGTTGGGATGGCATTTAAGATAAAAACATGGTTAGATGACAAAGTATTACTGAAGTGCATGCAGACAAAGGGTAAGACAAGACACGACAGTGTAAGAGGGAGGTGAAATATTTGGACTCTACTAAAAAATTAATGTAGCAGATGCAATCATATATCTGAGCCTCTTAGATCAAGACGTCCAGACAAAGCCAAGAATAATGGGGGGACAAAAGTCCAAAATCAGGAACAGATTTTAAAAATCGCTCTTAAAAAATTAAAAAGTTGCTAGAATAACGTGCACTTTCTTAACGATATGAAGTCTGAAGCTGATATGCCTGTCATTATTTAGTGACGTCAGTCCTCACAGACTTGCTAGAAAACCATAAATGTTATTAGGGAACAGACCAAATATATCAGGAAAATTTTTGGCCGGTCTGAGAATTTCTAGACAGTTAAGATTTATGGATGCAAACAATTCAAGGACAGTCATAAACCAGTAATGATATGCCTTCACTGTTGATCAGGGAGCTAAGGGGAGGGGTCCAGTTCACAAACAGTAGTTTTAATGAAACAAGCTCCACTTAAACTGAGACAGCTAAATATACTTTTTCCACACAAAAAGGAGTTTCTTTTATCTTAACTGCCTTGCTTTCAGGCATTGTCAATGCAATTACAATACCAATAAGTCCTAGAATATGGAAATTTACATTCTACTACTCAAAAGAGGAGGAATCTAGCAAATGTGCTCTTAGCAGAAACAGCCTAAGGGGTGTGTGGAGAGGGGTCCTCTTGTTAAGCTGGTCAAAGTGGCTGGAACACACCTTTGGCTCAACATCTTCCCACGTAGACAAATGACAAAGTTTCTAACCAAGGAGTTTTTGAGGGGTTTATGATTACTATTAAGGTTTTTGGGGATGAGCAGAGAATTGACCATCAGCTTCGCAGAAGTCAAAACTGCACGTAGAGACAGACAATGACAAATAAGGGAGCATGTACATATCATGTTCAGTCCAAGGACAAAGACAAATAAAGGAAACAACAGACAATTCTAGGCTGAGATTTAGCATAGGGTAGACAAAATAAGAGAGTTGCTGATATGAGACATCACGTGGCAATAAGCAGAGGTGGAGCCCTTCAGGTGCATCACTGCTGGTACAGAGTTTACAAATGTTTATGGGTGGCTACAGTACTAAAACGACCAGAGCAGTGACCAAAAGGTTGCAGCAGAAACCAAACTGCTAAGGGAGTCCACTGACTTAGACACAAGGCAGACTAAAAACATCCACAGACCAATAAGGTTTATTTCTTAAAACATTCAAATTAGTAGGGATAAACATTTTATTAAGATCTTTCAAATGCAGTTCTGAAGCTTGAGCTGCAGAATAGACCAGAAGTATCCATACTTCGTATAAGAAACAAAAAAAAAAGCAAAATGCAACCATATGCATTTTCGTTGGCATAGGATTCCTGCATCATTACATGGAAGTGGGCTCCTACTACAGACACAGGCATACGCCACACTGTAAGCAAGCCAACATTGAGACAGTCATGACAATGGTTAATCAATATGGGCTGCCCTACACACGTGACAGGCAAGAAATCAGGGATAACAGCTCAGAGATGGCAGCATAATGCAGTGAATACACAGCATGTCAGAAATTGCCACATTAAAATGGCAAGTTACATCAGTGTGGTGCGCTGGCCTCTGGCAGCTTTTGTGGGGGGAAAAAAAAGAAAGAAATTTCTGGCTTAGGCTGCCTAAGGGAGGTATGGTGCTTTGAAAAAAAAAAATAAAAACTGTCTGAAGATAATGGTGTAGCTCCTGATTGTCTTTCACTGTGGAAGTGACTGGGGATCCAATGCACAATTCAAGCATATATACTCTGGACTGCTCATTTACCTGTGTAATGTGCACTGCAGGTGCCCTTGCAATTACTTGTGTTTTAAGCCACCATGACTTCAGCCTTTTGCTGAATGGTATGCAGTCCACATGCAGAGCATAGAATACTTGTGAAGCCCACCCTATAACATTTATTTTCTGTTGTAAAATGTGAGTCAGATGTCAGGGCTTGGGCTTTGGGCCATTCCTTCGTGTATTACTGCAACTATAAGGGCCACACCTTCACAGATGTCAGCAATTACCTGCTGTTACAAAAGGCTAATAAGAATATAAGTTTCTAATGTCAGGTTGTCCAGGTGCACTGGTTTGACACCACAGCCAAGCACAGGATGCAATTCTGTACACAGTCAAAAAGACAAAGGGAAGAAAACCCCAGCAACCAGTCTTGACTTCATTTCAAGCTGGTGAAATCATTTAACTGTTTAACTTTGTTGCTCTTAAAAATACTCAAGTCTCTTTTGGGGCAAATTAAGCTATGGTGGTCATAATGTCTAACAGGTTGATGAATGGCAGCTTGATGGGAAAATATCATACAGTGCATGCGATGCATCTATAGCTGAGAGGGTGATAAATTAGTAAATAATTTTAAGTGGTCTCAATACAAAATATACACTGACAAGTACCTGAAACCCCATCTAAGCACTGAGGATGGAGTGCACTTAAAAGAGGAGGGACTGCAAGTCAACAATGATGTTAACCTTTTCAGACTGTGGTTAGACAGAAGGGAAACAGAACTGCAGGTGAAGAAAGGATAACATCAGAGAGCTAACAGGAATGGTGGAAATGGACAACTTGGCTCCTTGACAAAATAGGATGGGCATGGACACCCCCTTAAAGTACTATATTCAGTGCAAAAAAAGTGCAAGTTATGGAGCTTTCTAAATGGAAAATCTTTGTAAATGGCATTGGGCACCCATTGGAACGGTGTCCTACAATGACGTTCCAAGGCTCCAAGGCAGGGTGTCCTTTTCGTGGAGTTTTGCATGCTATGCTTTTCAAGTCTGAATTTTTGTTAATTCCGCAGCTCAATTTGATCTAAATGTCTTAAGCATACAAACAAGATGGTAATAATTATAAATGAAAGGCTGCAGCTGGTATGCAACAAAAAACTGGTCAATGCTTTCTTGCAAAGATAAGCACACAAGTCTGTTACAGCAGGTGGAGATTTGTTGTGGGAAGAAAACTGGAGTTGGGAAGGGTGGATTGGGTATGAGACTAAGAAAGAAAAATGAAGTGTTCAGAGGAGCCTGATAGGAGAGAATAAGAAGCAGAGGGATATTGGAGGTAGCCTACGCTGCTCTGATTAGGAAATAAACAACCACAGGCAAATTTAGCTACTTCAGAACCTGCCAAGCCATCTTTACTATTGAAGCTGAGGAATATATTGCTAAGACAGGGACAACACCTGATGATGCCAAAGGGTGATCGTACCAGAAGCCTGGGATGGAATTCTTATTTTGTTTCTTCTCTTTTTAAGCAATTTTTAAAAAGTTTTTGCCTTCCTAGCCAGTACTAGCAGGCCAGTACTACAGGCAAAAAAGAGGCTGTAACAGACAAAGTGAAGAGCAGGCTTGGAAGGCACAATTTTAGATGCCTCAGAAGTGTGTAAAAACTCAAAGGGATGGCAGAGCTATCCCTATAATGTACTACATTTGGTGCAAAGAACTTGTACTGACAATGTCTTGTGAAAAGGCAAGGGATACAAATCTGTGTGTCCTATAATGAAACGTCACTTAATAAACAATGCAGCCCTCCTTCGTGGTGCTCTGGATACAGTGTGATGTCAGCTCTTCTTGTATCTCATATCTGGCTATTTATTTGCCTCAATTTAACAACAGCACTGTAAACTGGCTAGGCAAATGCAGGTAACACCCTTAAAACATAGAAGTGAACTTCAAAGCATGAAAATCTACTCAATGAGCTACATACATAAGGAGGAAGCTAATGAGGTCAACTGAGAAAATGTCTCACTGAAAATGCTTCCATTGTTACTCCAGTAAGAACCACATTCTGCACAACTCTGGCTGAAACATACATTTTTAACATTCTGTAAATCAGTAATTCATGAGAATACAGTGTGCATAGGGCAGTCATTTACTCTTTACACAAGTTCTGCAAGCATTTTTTCTAATATTAACTACCATCACAAAGTAATAAATAAGAGACTGTCTTTGCACAGTATTTTATTTAACAATAATATATGAGCAACTCTGAAAACTGCAGACTGTTCCTAACATCTTCTGCAAAGAAGTAAATATGACTGCAGATTCCTGTTGCCACTCTTCACCTGCAAAACAGAAAATGGGGCTCAACCAGAAATTTAATTCACTTGAAAATAGTGCAGAATTGGGGGAAGATGCAATCTCTAGCAATACAATTTATACATTTGTTAAAGGGATTACAGCTCTGCAGCTATTAAACATTTACTGAATCCATTGTACCCATACTTACCTATGTGCCGGCTGGTACCATCAACACTAGCAAACTCAATGTAATCCTCACGTGCATCAGCCCAATATATCCTGTTGTTGACATAATCCAGGGTAAGTCCATTTGGCCATGTGATCTTACTGTCAATCACAACACTACGGTTAGAACCATCCATTCCAATTCTGCCAATTAAGGAATGATCACCCCAGTCTGTCCAGTACAAATACCTGCAGAAGAGTGTGGAAGTCAAATAAATGCCTCTGCATTAAACTGTTACATATTAAACACGAGATGTGCTATGGTGTTGAAAGCATAACATTTTTAGAAAGCAACAAAATAAATTCTTTAACTCAAATGGCCAAACCACAAAAATAAAAATTTAGCAGCAGCAACAATGATTATACATTAAAAAAGAAAAAAAAAAAACAGCCAAACACTGCTTTAAATAATGGCCACTGACGACAGGTTATGACGTCCTTGCATTGCTAGTGGCCCAATTTCAAGAAGAGAACTAAGTATCAGAAGCCTAGATGAGGGAAAGGAAGGAAAGATAAAACAATGGCCAGGTCACCTCTTCTTTCCTGGAAAGAGGATGAAAAATCCAGTCTAAAAGTACTGAAAGTAAGTGGAAACTAAGAAAAAATGCAATGAGTGCGCTGAACTACAGCAACAAGTTACAATATTAGACATCTGCGTTGTTCACAAATATGCAAAGTTCAGAAGGTTTTGGATTTTTGCTTGAAAGTGCATGCATAGATGCTTTTATATCACAGACTTTAGAGAAATTTTCCTCAGATATACAGCAAATGGAGGTGTGATGGGAAAGTGAGAGGTAAATGGAAAAATGTGTTTCTGGAATGTAATGAGTTGGGAAGTTTAAAAAAATTCCCTGCAAAGTATTTTGTCAGAAAAGTTGGGAGAACAAATGGTTGTACCTAAGGAAATTATTCTTCAGATACAGGAACAAAATTGTCTAGGCATAGGATGGCCTTACTAAGTTAAATGCAACTGGCTGCCAGAAAAGCATATCAAAATCTATACCAACTGTAACTTAAATACTGAACATTGATCAGATCATTACAAAAGGGAAGATGAAAACTAAACAGAAATAAAAAATAATTTGTAGAAACAACACATGTAGAATAATGTTTAGGAGGAGGAGGTGTGAAGTTTAAGGGAAGACAGGAATTTAGCAATTATTTAACGCTGGGAGTGAATAATCGTTAAAATTATTATGTTCAATCAGGTATAGAAGAAAATCCAAAAAAGTACAGTTGTGTACACTTACCATAAATGTAGATGTTCGAGTGTATTCACTGTTGCAGTCATTACATTTGGGGTAATCTGCTGGCAGGTTGCCCTCAGTCGGCCTGAATATCAAAGTCTTGGGTCCTACATCGGTTGCTGTCTCCTCTTCCATGACGTCAGGTTGTCAGGAGTATAAAACATGTAGCCGACTCCATTTTCTTTAGTTTTTCTTGCCCCAGATGTCAGGTACCCCCCAAATGGGGAGCAAATATAAATATATATATATATATATATATATATATATATATATATATATATGAATGTGATTGTAACAACATAAACTTTACCTTCCTCTAAAAGCAAATACACCACAAAGGTTGTAGGATATAATGAAGGAAAAAGAATTCTAGAAAACAGGGGGATGGCGGGTGGGTAACCCGGACTGCAACAGTGAATACACTTTACACATCTACATTAGTGTACACAACTGTACTATGTTCTTCATGTTTCACTGCTGCAGTCATTACATTTGGGTAGAATCCCAAAGCTATGGATGGGAGGCTGTAACGACATAGCATTAGGAGCGGCTATAAGGCCCTGCAGAACTGCAGTGGCAAATCCTGCCGTGGACTTAGAGAAGAGAGACAAATGATAATGCTTTGTAAAAGTAAGAACAGAGCTCCAAGTAGCAGCCTCTAGCATGTCTTTGGTTGGCACCCCTCTGAGAAAAGCTGCTGAGGTAGATGCAGCCCTGGTGGAATGCAACCTGATTCCCTTGGGTACCGGTTTACCATGATGCAAACAGCAGAAACAAATGCAGTGGCTTAAACACTTTGAAATAGTCTGCTTTGAAATTGCCTTCCCCTCTGAACCTGCAGCAAATGCCACCAGTAGCTGCTCAAACTTTCTAAGAGATTTGGTCCTGTTTAAGTAGAATCTTAGTTGTCTGTGTACGTCCAAGGAATGCAGAATCTGCTCCCCCTTGTTCTGCGGATTTGGGTAAAAAGTTGGCAGGTGAATAGTTTGGTTAAGAGCCACAGTGGATACCACCTTAGGCATAAAGGAAGGATTGGTCCTGAGGGACACCCTGTCTGGGTAAAATGTAATAAAAGGCTCCACAGCTATGAGGGCCTGTAGTTCTGAAACCCTTCTTGCTGAAGTGATTTCCAGAAGGAAAGATGTTTTCCAAGATAAAAACTTTATATCCGCAGTAGATGCTGGTTCAAATGGAGGCAGGGTGAGCTTTTACAACACAAAATTGAGGTCTCATGCAGTAGTTGGTGATCTTCTGGGGGGGCCTTAGATTTTTGGCCCCCTCTAAGATACTGTTTTAGCAGAGGATGAGAAAAGATGGGAGGCTCTGTGTTGTAATGAGCCGAGATGGCAGAATGGATTTTTATTGATGAAAAAGATAGGCCCTTGTCAAGCATCTCAGTCAAGTATTGTAAAATCTGAGGAATATTTGGCTTTGCTGTGTCAGTCCCTTGTGCTTGGTTCCAAGCACAGAATCTCTTCCATTTATCAGCATCAGATTTTCTAGTACTAGGCCTTCTGGCTTCCAAACTGATATCCATCACAGATTTACTGAGAGGTGTTGTTTGAATCATTACATGATCAGTCATGCTGCCAGGTTCAGAGTTTGGAGCAGATTGTGCAGAATTTGATTGCTCTGCTGAGACAGTAGATGAGATATTTGAGGCAAGTACCATGGAGGGAGTTGAGACAGATTCCTTAGAATTGGATACCAGTGCTGGCGTGGCCAGTCCTGGGCAATTAGGATCATTTTTGGTTTTTCCTGTCTGACTTTTAGTAAGACCTTGGGAAAAAGAGGCAGAGGAGGAAAGGCGTAGACTGATAGGTTTTTCCAACTGAAGGATAGAGCATCCACTTTCCTTGTCTGTGATAAGTGATTGTGCAGAATTTGTCCAGTTGATAATTCTGGAGAGAGGCAAATAGATCTATGTCCGGACTCCCCCATTTCTCTGTTATCATGCTGAAGACTTGTGGATCCAGTTTTCACTAGTGAGGGTCCATAAGATTTGTGCTTAGGTCGTCTGCCAGAGTATTTTGTTTTCCTGGCAGGAACTGAGCTTGAAGATGTACTTGGTAAGCCAAGGCTGTGTCCCACAATGCCATGGCTAGTCTGAAAAGGGGGAAGGAATGTGTACCCCCCTGCTTATGTACCACATAACCGTGGTGTTATCCGTCTTTATCAGTAGTTGTCCTGGATAAAGTAAGTCCTTAAAGGCTGTCAGGGCATTCTGAACAGCTAACATTTCTTTCTGGTTGATATGCAGATGCATTTGTTTTGGGCTCCATATGCCCTGAATGCATCTCCCCACCAGGTGGGTACCCCAAGCATAGTCTGATGGTCTGTAGTTAGGGTTTGGGTGACAGGGAGTGAAAGACCGTCCCATGTTCTGGTGACATGTCTCTGCCAACCAAAGAAACTCCTGCTGTAGGCAAGGAATGAGAGGAATCATTGTTTCCAGACTGTGACAATGTTGAGTCCATAAACTTTTTAGATACCACTGTAGTTTCCTCAAATGCAGTCTTGCATATGGAATTAGTAGAATGCAGGATGCCATGAACCCCAAAGCCTGCAGAATTTGTCTTGCAGATAACTGGATTTTTGTTGCCATCTGTTTGAAGTAAATAGTTGCCTTTGTCTGGCATAAGGTAAGTCATCTGGGCAGTTGTATTCAAGCTTGCACCCAGGAATGTAATCTTTTGAGAGGGTACCAGTTGTGATTTCTTTTCGTTTATTGTGTACCCTAGGAGTGTTAGAAGCCTTTTTACAAATGCCAGAGGATCTATAGAAGAAGAATGTCCTTGTTTTCTGCTTGAATGAGACAGTCGTCCAAGTAAGGATAGATTTGTATGCTTCTTTGTCTGCAAAATGCAATTACTGGAGCCAGGCACTTTGTAAATATCCTGGACAGAGTAGATAAGCCAAAGGGCAGTGCAGAGAATCGGTAATGCATAAAACCAGCCTTGAAGCAGAGGTATCTTCTGCACGATTCCCTTATTGGGATATGCAGGTATGCCTCTTTTAAGTCTAGAGTCACTAGCCAAGCGTTCTTGCCCAGCATGGGCAGAAGCTGTTGTAAAGTCAGCATTTTGAACTTTGAATGTCCAAGAATGTGTTCAAAATCGATAAATCCAGTACTGGGCACCAGGCATTGTCTTGAGTAAAACCTTTGTCCTTTTTCCTGTTCTGGTACTGGCTGAATAGCCCCCATATCCATGAGGGATGTAACTTGTTTCTGTGCCTCTGCCCATTGATTTTTTTGGCAGATTTGGCCAACCGTTTGGAATTGGCAAGGTATGGAAATGAAATCTGTATCCCTGGGATACTATGTTTAATACCCACTTGTCCTGGGTTATTAACTGCCAATTTTGAGCATGAAGTGCTAATTTTCCCCCTAAGGAGGCTGCCAAAAGATAAGTGCTTGGTGATGGCAGAGGGAAGTCATTGAGACTGTTTACTGTTGGGTTGTGCTTTGCTTCCTCCAGATTTGGAGGTAGAGGCACCTCATTGCTTTGACCTGTAAGAACCCTGTGATTGGTATCTAGAGCCTTTTGAGTGCCTGGATTTGCCCTGTGAGGCTCTGTCGGACACAAGAAAGGACCAATTTTTTGTAGGCCAGTGTCTACTGAATCTTGGTGGCTGCACTTGGTAAGAAGTCTTTTACAGTTTGCATAGACTTAGCGTTGTCTTCCATTTTCTTTAAAACCTCTTCTGCCTTATTACCAATCAGAGTATCCTGCTGTAAAGGTGCATCCAACAATTTAGCTTTAACATGATCAGGCAAATTTTGCTACTTGAACCACCAGGCATGCCTTCTAATCACAGATCCAGTAACTGCGGCCCTGCAGGAGGCCTCCAAGGAATCAAAACCACATTGCAGAGTATGCTTTCAACCTGTTCTGCTGCATGCAATAATTCCTGTAATTCTTTATTTTCCACACATTCAGAAATCAACATCATTTTCTGTTTCAATAATCCCATAACATGCTGTTGATACTTAAGCATATGAAACTGGCAGTTTAAAGCCCTAATTGCCAAGGTTGCAGACGTATAAACCTTCTTTCCCCATCTATCCAGCGCCCTGGAATCTCTATCAGAGGGGGTAGGATTCTTAGCTGTTGAGGCCTTCACACCTTTGGGACCCCGTGAGATAGTTTCAGGGTCAGCAGCAGGATTTTTGAATAAAAATTTGTGGGAGTCAGGAACCCTGTAATATCTATCTGGCTTACTAGAAGCTGGAGGTAGGGAATCTGGAGCCATGCTTGATTCCGAAAACACATCAACAATGTCTAATACAGGAGGTATGGCCAAAGGCCTATGATGAGGAAGAAGGAGGAAATCCCTAAGCCTCTTTTTTGATTCGGAGAAATCCTGACTCTCCCAATGAAAATGTACCCTCAAAGTATGCAAGGTTTCTCCAAAAGAATAATCTTCAGGATTAGAAGCAGATGGGATGGATTCTTCTGCATCTGAATCCTCATAGGGTGGAATAAAAAATTCCTGATCAGAAGAGGAATCAGAAGAAATAGAAACCTGATCTGAAGATTCATAACCAGTGTCTTGCCTAGGCCTCTTAGCAGGGGGTTGGGAACCACTGATCAAGGTAATTAAGTCTTCAGCCATTTTGATAATCTGTTTTTTGTATATAGAGGCCTGAGCATGTGGCTCATGCGTCAGTTTTTTAGCCTTAGAAGTTGCTTTTGTCTTTGTTTTTGAAGCAGGCGTCAGTTTATATAGAAATGCTGAGGCCTGAAAACACCCTCAGAAGCCGGTGCCTGCTCAGCGGCTCCGGACTCATCAGAGGGAGAGACATCCACGGGTACAATACTCTGAGAATCTCGTGGCGTGCTGGACTCCACATGGGTCTCAGTAGAGGCCTGCGACTCAAAAGTAGCGGGTATCGGGGGCTGCGAAAGTGCCTCACTGAGTACTGGTGAACCGGCGACTGGCTTAGGAGAAGCTTCACAGTCTGTTTTGGACCTCGACTGTCTGTCTCTGTCCTTTTCTTTGCATTTTTTGTGAACTCCAGTAGTCGGATTGCTATCCAATGACATTTCAGGGTAGTTAAATCTGTTTCTAAAATATTTTGAAGCAAAGATATACCAATGCTTAATAGTACGTTGGTTAAATCTAGCACAAAACCGACAGCAAGGCATGTTATGATCTGGGCCTAGGCAAGGAATACAGTACAAATGGAAATCCTTATGAGGTATTTGCTTCCCACAAGTAATGGAATTATTAACTTTTACTGACATCGGTAAGGAGCAAGAGAAAGTTTCCCCAACGGGGTACTTAGCTTTAATAGAAGACTTCGGTTCTGAAACTCGATTGCAAAAATTTCAGGAGTCGGCCAACCGGCACTTGCGAACTGCTTCTGCTTCGGGCACCACGTGGCAAGAAAGATTGAAGAAAATGGCATCGGCTGCATGTTTTATATCCCTGACGACCTGACACCATGGAAGAGGAGACAGCAACTGAAACAGGACCCAGGACTTTGATATTCAGGCCGACTGAGGGCAACCTGCCAGCAGATTACCCCAAATGTAATGACTGCAACAGTGAAACACGAAGAACATCTGGGAATAAATCTCTATGTCACCTGCTGGATTGCCAACTGACTCACAGACAGAACACTAATAATCAAAACAGGGGAAGTTACCTCCACAAAGAAACCAGCTGCCAGTGGTTCTATGATGGGACCTATCCCGCATGGTATCTACTTTTATGATGTAAAAGCCAAAATCAAAGGGCTCTCGCTAAAGTTTGCAAATGACTGTAAACTAGGTGCAGTCATTGAATCCCCAAATGACTTTGCCATTGTGCAGGAAGGTTTGTCTCAAAAACTAACTAGTGTCAAAATCATGGTCTGAAATTAAATGCCAAAAAATAAATTACTGTATCACTTGGGAAGTCATCTTTCCCAGGGAGCTACCACACTGCCCACACTCCCCTCAGAGTTGACCCAGTTGTTCAGGTTTTGGAAACTTATATGGACTGTGATCTAACATTTTACCAACACGTGTCCATTGTAAGAAAGTCTTTCTATAGTGCATAGCTTATAAACAAAGGGATTGTGTCCAGATCTAGGAATGCTATTGCTCCCCTTTACTCGGCCCTCATTAGGCAAATCACTGAATATACATGCCCCCTTTGGCATGCATCTGTCCAGACACATGTAACAACTGGAATGCTCACAGAGATAACTTAATAAAAAGGATACAAGGCCTAAACATGTCCCACATGGACCGACAAAGTCCTGTCACTATACTCAGTATCCTATAGACTGCTAAAAGGTGACCTGTGTCTGGCATACAAGGCATTCTCCAACTCATTACTGATGGATTTACCACACATCAGCAAGTCAAATGGCATCAGAAATATTCAGTCCAGGGACCTAAACCTCTTCTGCAACATCAACAGAACAGCTTGGAGGGACACGTATATTTCACAGAGGATACTGCTGCTGTGGAATAGACTCCCCATCCATGTAAAACAAAGTTCATCCCTGTCCATTTTCAAATGCAACATAGATCTATGGATGAGAAACAGAAAACATACCATAGGACTGCCCCCTGTACTACTAATGGACACAGGCAGCTCCTACATGCTTTATTCCATGCATGGATCCCCTCAAATTATATATGGTATGATCCCAGTTATTTTTAATAGGGATAACATGCAACTATTGACCATGGGAAGGTCAAGGCCAATCTATAACCAAATGGGATAGGTTATTTCAAGCGCAAAAAGGGAAAGTGGATAGAATTAAAATGGCCAGCAAGGGCAGTTTGGAAAATAGAATATGCTTTAACTAGCTACTCAGATGAACCGATAAAAACTGCAAAACTCAGAGGCTGGAATGAAGAAAAGACAAAGCTGGCCATATATGAGACTTCTCAAGAACAACTCTTTCAAAAATAGTAGTGCATGAATAGAGAACCTAAGATTTTTCTGCTGTACCAGAGAAATTGGAAGGAACAGACAGCATTCATTTTATGAAAGCACAAATAAGCAACTGGTCTGGTATTCTACAGCAGGAGTTGCTAACTGAAAGGGTACATTGAGTGCATACTACAAATCTGGCCGTGAGAAAGCAGCAGAGACCTGTATCAGTAAAGACAGTCATACCAGCAGAAAGAATCTATCCTGACAAAACTATGGCAAAAGGGAAAGGTATTAAAAATTGAAGACAGCAGAGTTTTTGTGGAAAATGATTACTCACTGTACGCCATGCAGAAGAGAAGCAAATTTATTAGAGAATGTCAAAAAGCAGAGTTGAGATTCAAGCTGCTGTATCCAGTTGTCTTTATAATATTTTTCCAGGAGGATCAAAGACATTTTTGGATGCAGAACATGCTAAGGAGGAAATAAAGTTTATTCAAAAAAATGTAAGCAAACAAACAGAAAGTGAATGCTTACTTCTCATTCTTCTGACAACAAAGCTCATAGAATAGACTTTGTCAGTAAAACATTTTCCAATGCTCCAAAGGAAAATACTGGAGAGAGAGAAAAAAGCACAAGTGTTGATCAGAAGAATCAAGATTACCTTGGACTTGAACCAGAGTCTGATGTTAGGCAGATGGGGATAAACAGGAAGATCACTAGGAACACTGAAAATAGTGAGTAAATGGGAGACTATAAAGCATCAATCACATTTGTGAAATATGGCTCTGCAAGATAAAGTGACTGAGAAAGTCTGGACTTCTCTTGATTATGTTAAACTTGTGGGTGGACTGTAAAGCATATATCCCACTTTATGCCATTAATGTTTAGAAGGACACTAAAAGGGTGGGCAGTAACTGTAAGTAAAACCACTTTTGTTTTTATAAGTATTCGTCAAAAAACAATTCATTATATAAACTGCATGTTTTATAAATTACAGCAGTTTGTGTAGTGTGTAGAATGGGTATTTATAAATGTATGTGTAGGGCAGTCTCTTCAGTGACTGCTGTATATGTTAAAGATATTAAAGTAAAAACAATTTTTTAGTTGTAAGAAATACAGGCTTTACAGTATAACAAGAGAAAAAGACTAGACAAAGCATGTTAATGTTAACAAGCACTGATCTTGGGCTGCTGAAGTTGGGTTGCAGTGTAACAGGGCACAGATTACATTATATGTAGAATTAAGATACTTTCTCTTATTTTTGCAAGGGTGAATGTCTAGCTTAATGCCATTGGTTAAGCTATAAACAAATGTTTTTTTTAGCAATAAAGCTTGAAAAATAAGACAAAATGAAGAAAGCCACAAAATATGCCAAGCTTCTCACACCTGCAAAGATACTGCCTGTTTTTTTTTTTTTTTTCCATTAGCAAATGTGTACTGGGAATTAAGAAGTCTGCTACTAAAGCAAATGTATATTCTATTCTGAGTGAAAATTAAAGATTAATTACTGGCTACTTTTACATGAAGACAACCTGTCTTTAGGTCCAAACAATTAATCTTGAGAGTTCTGAGCATTCTTTGCAGGGGGTAATGTAATACTTAAAGATACACTGGCAAGTAGTTTAGTGAAAAATAAAGTCTGAAATTATGGGAAGTGAATAAAATACAGCAGCCTCTGTAACAGTCTTAATAATTTAATGTGTCTAATAGAACAGTGTACAATTTAGATTGTGCACTTTTTCTTAGGGTCAAGAGATAATGTTGTCTAAAAGCATACAAGCTGTTCTCCCACCTGGGCGGGGAAAAGTGACAAGGTAAAAACAGACAGCAATCAGTGCAAGTGGGAAGACAGACTGTAGCATGCATTTTAGCACAGGTAACAATTTAAAATTAGGCAATGCCTGTGGGTGTAACTGTTGATTTGGAGCAACTGCCTATCTGGAGGATTAATTTTAATTTTTTGAAGATGTACACAGTTTTGTGCGTCTGTTCTAAATTAATAGGATATGGGGTGTTCTGAAAATATATTTAGTTTTTTGTTTGAGAGTTTTCATTAAAACAAAAAATACTGAAAATGTGACATAGGCTCAAATGGAGATGAAAAGGAATAAATATATAAAACAGCCTGCCAAAACATCAGTGTGTGACTGTAACATGAAAATTGGAAATACACATTCAAAAACTGACATGTACAACAGGTAGAAGGAGCAGCTTATCATCATAACGGCTTCACTATACATAACGTAAAATGTAAATGGCATTAGAGACATAGACAAAAAAGAAAAAGTACTGAATTACATTAAGAAATGCAAAGTGCAATCAGCAATTCTGCAGGAGCCCCATGTGGAAAGAAATGAGCATGTGAATTTAACAAAGGGATTTCAGGATGAACATCCAGCAGAATATCAGGGTCAAAGGAAAAGGAGAGGAATTATACTAATTGCTAAAGGGTTCCAATGGTAATAGAAAAGGAAAAAAACACAATAATGGTAGACTTGTGGGTGGTAGTAAGGGGCTATTGGCAAGGGAGGAGGACTACACTGGCACGTATTTAGATTTCATCAAAAACATATTTTATGGAGCTTAAGAAGAATTTGAGAGAGAGAATCAGCTTTTGGCGGGGAATATTACTTACAGGTAGGGACTGAAACTTAACTTGCAAAAGTGAAAATATATCAGGGGTCCTGGAAGGGAAAATATAACAACACAGTAGTTTAAAGAAATTTATGAAAATATTTGGTATGGAAAATGTAAATTCAGTAGTTGAAACTTGGACGGAATTTACATATTATTCCCCAAACTGCAATAACTGGACTAGACAACGCAGAAGTTATATTTCACAGAAACATGTCAGTTTGATTGAAAGCTTTAACAAACAACCAGCAAATATTTCAGATCATACACAGAAAAAAAACAAGCTAAAATGTACGGTAATGAGGAAAAATACAGCAATGGAGCGTTAAAATTATTCAAGAGTTATTAAGGAAAATAGAAATATCTTCAGAAGTTACAGCTAGTGAGTGGAATAAAACGAAAATGGGAGTTTAGGCACTGGGCAGAAATAAAAGGGAAAGAGCTGGGGTTACGGAAAAGAAATTGCCTCTTGGGGCTGACAAACGTACTGCAGAACAAGCGCAAACTCACCTACAAAGAGAAGGCACAAACGCAGAGTGCTAAAGAGGAAATAAGGGAGTGTCTGGATAATTTCCGAGTTCAGAAAGACTGTTGTTAAGCAACTATTTTTTTTACTAACTCCAGAGCCCAAAAACTTTTAGCACAATGACTTAGGCAACGGAACGTAGAAAGGGTCAACATCAAAGATAGGGAACCTATAACAAAAAAATAACTAAAGATCCAGTAGAGGTATTTGACATACTTAAACCATTTTACGAAAATTTGCATAAAACACAGAAATATGGAAAAAAGAAAGAGCACAAATGAAAAGTCTTTATTAAAGACCTAACTATGCCAAATTTACAAGTAGATGAGGCTCAACAACTAACAGCTAAGCAACAAGATGAGATAAACTGGTGATATATAATCCATCTTCAGAAAAGTCTCCAGGAACAGATCTGTTCTTGTGAAGTTTGGAAGTTATAAGAGGGAGGGAACTGATAAAGATCTGGAAAATTTTACTTAACACCTTAAAAGGAGGGGAAGCATCAACATCTGAAGAAAGCTGCTAACTAAAGACGGGTAAAGCCCATCAGATCCAGCTCCATATATATACTTTTTTACTGGCCTCAAACAGATGCTTTACGCATACCGCCTCAAAAAACTCCAGCTTTACTCCGTCGCACATCGCCTACTCAAAGGTGATCTTTGCCTAACATACAAAGCTATGTCAAACCCAGAGCTGTTGAACATGCTCCACTTAAAGAAATCCCAATCCCTCCGAGCTACACACTCTTGGGACCTAAACCTTGTCACCACAATAAATAGAACATGCTGGAGGGATAGATTCCTGTCCCAGAGACTTCCCATACTCAGGAACAGACTACCTATCTATGTCAAACAGAGCTCCTCATTAGCACTTTTCAAGAAAAATCTTGATGATTGGATGGGTAAATAGGAAATTCACCCCGAGGATCACTTCTGTGGTTCTGCTTGACAAGTGCACAGGAAAATACTTTTCTTGGGTGGCGAAAGTCAGGGTACCTTTTTGGCTAGGCTTGTATAGACCCCTAGGGCCAATAGCCTAGTACCTACCTATGAACATATATATATATATATATATATATATATATATATATATATATATATATCTTCTTTCGGCTTTTCAATTTTAAACAATGATTATAAAGTGTTTATGTCTATACAAGCTAAAAGAATGACAAAAGTGTTCACAAAATTGACAGGTATGATCAATGTTTTTTCTTTGGAGGGTAAGCAAACTTCTGACATTAACAGAACAATGATTATCCAGAGGGAAACTACCTGTAAGAAAATACCAGTTTTTAGTGGGTCTTGATTCAGAAAACATTCAATACAGTAAGCTGGGATTTATTAGGCGGGCAATGGAAGCAATTGACATTGAAGAAGTCTATAAGCAACACAATGTACTAGAAAGGGAAACCGCAACAGAAGACGAATGGAACCTCCTGTATGGACCCACAAGAATGATGGGCCAAAATATGTCTGCCACATCTATTGATACCATCCAGACAGAAGCAAAATGACCACAGAGAGACCTTCTGGAACACAACATACAGAAGTACTGAATGAAGTTAGAAAGTCCCAAGATGAGAGAGATACAGTCTGTCCACTTTGAACTACGAAAGAGGGGGGACTAAACCACTAACATTGTCTCTACAATCCTTCTGGCAGTGAAGTCTTGAGTCTGTCACATGAGCTCTGCTGATATGGGCGGGTCTCTTAACAGACCTCTGACAAGTGATAAAACACAACCATACACAAAACTAATTGCTCCTCAGGGATGTCTTTCAAAACTGTGCCATAACTGAAGAATTATCATTGATACTCTGTGTTTAACTCCTAGCCTAGGGGGTTTGTCTTGCCATACAAGTGTTGCATCTTGTGTTATTTCTGCTAAAATATCTGAGCTTTGGCTGGCTAAGACCTACCTGCAATCAACCGGACGTATAAGTGAAGTACACTTTTATCTGCACTTTTTCATATAGTACTGCATTTTATTTTTTTCCACTGGATATAAATTTAATTGAATATTGTGGGCTCTGTGTCTCTACAGTTAGTTCTCCACCCTCCCTCCCTGTTCTTGTTTTGGTGTTAATCTTGGTGGCTTTGAAATTGCCCGCCCCTCTTGTAAATTTGTATTTGGATACTCCTTCTGGGCCCATCTCATTTGCTCACTCAACTGAGTGCAGTGAGATCATATTCTGATTTCAGGCACTCCTAATATATATATATATATATATATATATATATATATATATATATATATATATATATATATATATACACATACACACACACACACACACACACACACACATACAGGTCCCCTTCAGTAGATTGAACTTTTACAAGTTAGAAACCTCATATGGCCGAGACCATATGTTCAAACTTGTAAAAGTTTGATCAGACTGAAAGGAGATTTCCATACAGAGTGGAAGGGAAGATTTCCCTTTTCCACAATGTAGTGCGATCTCAGAGTTGGTATATTTAAGTGGGGGGTGCAGGGGGTATAGCCCCCTAGCTACAGGCGTTTAGTTTTTTTTTCTTCAGTGTTCGAACATTTACAACATATGGTCACAGCTATATGTGGTTCGAACTTGTAAAAGTTTGATCTACTGAAGTAGATCCACGCATAAATATATATATATATATATATATATATATACACATACATACTTTATTCAGCTGTCTTAGTCTCTCTCTCTCTCTCTCTCTATATATATATATATATATATATATATATATATATATATATATATACATACACACACTTTATTCAGCTGTTCTTACTGTAACAGTCTTAGTTTGCTGTTCTGCATGCTATCTGTTCAGTTGCTCTTACTCTGCACTTATTACTGCTTGTTAGTAGCCTTCTAATTTACTGCCTTCGGCACTTGTTTTCTAGTCATTTGTTAATTTAATTGCATTTACTTAAACTGTATTTGCCATAACATTGCTACACACGCAAGTGTGCTAGCCTACACTGCATTTGAATTATATTTACTGCTGTTTTAGTTGCTTTTCTGTATAAAAAAAAATTTCTAAGCTTGTTTCCTGCCTTTCCTGTAACTAGTCTAGTCCAGATACAGACTTGCTGTATCCAGGACTGTTGGAAAGCTTCTGAGCCCCCATAGCCTTTCTGTGTTGGAGGGAAGCCTTCTAGCTTATTAGTGGGAGTGGTAAGCATTAGGTAGCCTATCTACCACAAGAGGAGTGGGTTTTGGCCCAGAAATTATAGTTTATTGGTCGTTTGGGCAGTTGTTCCATATTTTTCAACTTTCTGGTTTAAAAGCCCGCATTTGCGTTTGTTCCCCGCCTTTCCTGTAACTAGTCTAGTCCAAGTACAGATTTGCTGTATCCAGGACTGTGTGTAAGCTTCTGAGCCCCCAAACCTTTCTGTGTTGGAGGGAAGCCTTCTAGCTTGTCAGTGGGAGTTTTAAGTACTAGGTAGCCTATCTACCACAAGAGGAGTAGTTCCTGGCCCAGAAATTGTAGCTTATTGACCGTTTGAGCAGTTTTTTCCATCTCTTTCAACTTTCTGGTTTAAAAGCCCACATTTGCACTTGTTTCCTGCCTTTCCTTTAACTAATCTTATCCAGATACAGATTTGCTGCATCTAGGACTGTTTGTAAGCTTCTGAGCAGTGTCAAAGTCTGCTCTTCAATTTTTCCCTTAGATCTGCTAGTTCTCTCCTCTCCTGCACTTTTACTAGTTTGTTAGTTTAGCACTTTACCAGACTTCTTGTAGCAATTATTGTAGTACACAAAAGTGCTACCAGCACTAAATGTTCTACAAGGAAACAGCTCCAGTATTTATTAATGCCCACCCCTCCAGGCATGTCTAAAGGTCAGTTCCCTGTGCTTTCTCCTATTAACCTGGTGAACGTGGGCATCCTGAGGCAATGTGGCAACTGCCTCATGTACAATGACAACCCTCTCCTCTTACTTATGAGATGCACTTATATATCCAAATTGGAAGCCATGCACTCTCCAGCCAAGACTGGAATAGCTGGTCAAGAGGAGAAGGTCAACACTTGCACCACACCACATAGCCCTCCAGAACACACACCAGTATTGCCTTCACATAAAAACACAAACCACAGACCCACCTTCGCGGAGGCTCTCAATAAAAATCTAACCAAACAGCAGAGACCTCCAAGGCAGAAACGCACTTGACCACCACAACACAACACTAATCACGAGACACACAACTCTCCTAAACAGTGCCCCACTCAAACAAAGCCCCTGAGGCAAAACAGCATGCCTAACACACTAGTCATAGGTAACTCGATAGTGAAGCACACGGATGTCCCACTCACTAGGTTGAATAAGGAGAAAGTAACAGTCAGCTGCCTGTCAGGCATCAGGATCTGCCACATAATGCACGCACTCAGGTCCCTCAACAACAGGTACAAATATGACTCTGTCATTGTACATGTGGATGTGAATGACCTGAGACGTACCTCCCTGGACTACATGAAAAGAGACATGGAGGAGCTCTCAGATTATGTAGCCCAGGCGGGTAAGACCCTAGCCCTGAGCAGCATCCTACCATCACCCAGAATGATACCACAGTACAAGCAGAAAATTATTGATTTCAACAACTGGCTAAGTTTCTGGTATCATTCTAAGGGGATCCAGTATCTGTCTGCCTGGGATGACATGACTGACAGACCTCGATGCTTTGCCAGAGATGGCCTGCATCTGTCACCCCTGGGCTTCCGGATAGTGGCCAAGGCTTTTGCCACTCCTATAGTGCCTTTTTTAGGCAATGTTCCAAAGACCGAATTACCACCGTAACAGCTACAAACAAATGCAATCTGAGGGTCATACTGCTCAACGCTATAAGTCTAAATCTCAAAATGCATTTGCTCGAAGTACTCCTTAAAATGGAGAACATTGACATTTGTGCTGCAACAGACACCTGGTTCAAGGCAGCAGAAAGCACCCCTCCAATACCAGGCTACAACTCATTCCACACCTTTCAGCCCCAGAACTCGGACCGAAGATCCAAAGGCGGTGGTGTTTCCATATTCATAAAGGATGCGCACACCTCCAGACTGGTAGTCCAACATAATGCATCTGAGATACTTCAGGTGCAGCTAACACTGGGTAAGACAGCGATTTGGGTCGTAGCCTGCTATAGGTCCCCAACCATGTCCCAAGATTCACACTCCACATTCCTAAGCACCCTGGAGAATATTAGGGTCCAACCTAACACTCATACTGGGCGGCTTTCAATTACACCTCTATTAACTGGGAAAACTACTCATGTACCGATACACTTGACCAACATTTTCTGGAATTCATTAATTCCAGTGCCCTGGACTAGCTCATTCTTAACCCCACTAGAGGTAGCAACACCCTTGGCCTGGTCATTACTAACATGGGCGACCGTTGCTCTACACCAATAGTCAACTCCTCCCTGGTTAGATCCGATCACAAGCTAATCACCTTGGAAATCCACATCCCTCCTACCACCCCAACAAAGGAAACCACCATGAAAAACTTCTCCAAAGCTAACTTTGGGCTCCTAAAAACAGACGTAACTAACTTCACAGCAACCAATCAAATGGAGAATAGTTGCATGACTGCCAAATCATACACCAATGTACTGTACGAACACGTACACAAATGCATGGATCTCGCCATACCCAATAGAACTAAGACGCTCTCCTCAAACAAAGGAAGCAATCTGGTGGTCCCCTGCCATAAACAAACTCTACAACTGGAGGAGGAAACTGATGCGGAATAAGGTGAAGTCCCAAAACTGGAAAAACTCCCTTATCAGCCTCAACAAAAGGTTGAGATCCCTCATCAAATCCTCTAAAGCTAGCTATGAAAACAGAATTGCAGCAGATAGTAAAGATAACCACAAGGCCTTCTATAGTTATGTAAAGAATCTCCATGGCAATACCCAGATTTGCTCTGAGCTACTGCACAATGGTACCTCCTATACCGAGCCAACAGACACTGCAAATATACTGGCGGACAGATTCAGTGCTAACTTTACCCCCCCCAGGACCAATCACAACTCCAGTAGATTGCCAGGCACCAACTATTACTGCTGCACAATTTACAACAGCACTGTCCAAGGCCAAGAATACAGCTTCTATGGGACCTAACAGTATCCCTGACTGTGTTCTACATGAACTACAGAGTGAACTGGCACCTCACCTGTGTGCCCTGTTCAATCACAGCCTCACCTCAGGCTTTGCCCTACCGAATGACGCACTGCTACAGTCATACCTCTCCACAAAGGAGGAGTGACTACAGACCCCGGGAACTATTGCCCCATTAGCCTGATGAGTCTGATATGCAAAGCTATGGACCGCATCATCATGGACCTAATAAACAAGGATATAGGGACTCTCCAAACTCTGGATCCTACACAGTTTGGTTTTGTGACGGGGAGATCATGCCTACTCAACTTCTTTGAGTCAGTCACCAGAGCTGTGGATGAAAGTAAGGTGGTTCATACAGCCAAACTTGATCTGGCCAAGGCCTTTGATACCATTCTCTACTCAGGAATCATAGAAAAACTTACTAAGCTAGGCATCAACCCCTATATCTCTAGGTGGGTTGCAAACTGGCTCACACACACAACCCACAGTGTGAAAGTAGCTGACTCCAAGTCAGATTGTCGACCAGTCACGAGTGGAGTCCCACAGGGTTCGGTCCTAGGTCCTCTCCTGTCTGGTATCTAATTCTCTGAAGTCCAGGCCAACACAAAGAGACTCTGGCTGACAAAGTTCACAGATGATTGCAAGTTGGAAGCTATTATTAACTCCCCAAGTGATGCTGACATCCTACAGAAAGGCCTCAATGAGACCAATGACTGGTGTCAGAACCATGGCCTTAAGCTCAATGCCAAAAAATGTATCTTCATCCCCTTTGGAAAAAACCCAGTTCCTTGAATTACCACATTGATGGTAGTCCACTGAATTATAGACGGTATTATAACATATCTGGGAACACAGGCTGACAGCAACCTCTGTTTTGACCACCATGTTGCCACTGTGGTCAGAAAGTCCTTCTATGTAGCACATCTCATTACTAAGGGTTTTGCATCCAGGAAGAAAGAGGTCATCGTCTCCCTCTACTCCTCCCTCATCAGGCCAATCATTGAGTACAATGCCCCATTTGGCATGTACCTCACTAGACACCTGCAACAACTGGAGAGGCCGCAAAAGTACCTCACAAAGAGGATCCTAGGCCTTAAACACTTGTCCTATATGGACAGACTCAAAAAACTCCAACTATTCTCTGTCTCATATCGCCTACTTAGAGGCGATCTCTGCTTGACTTACAAAGCCATGTCTGACACAGCTCTGTTAGAAATGCTACATCTAAAGAAATCCCAATCCCTACGCACCACACACTCCCAAGACCTCAACCTCATTACGACAATCAACAGAACATGCAGGAGGGACAGGTTCATAACCCAGAGACTGCCCATGCTATGCAATAGACTTCCCATACATATCAAGCAGAGCACCTCACTGGCCCTCTTCAACAGAAATCTTGATGAGTGGATAGGAAATAGAAAATTCACCACAGGGATCACTCCAGTGGCTCAACAGAGGCACTAGGAACTAAGGTTGGGTGACACAATGTCAGCGTAATCCTATGGGCTAGGCTTGTAAAGGCTCCAGGGTCATTAGCCTAGTACACACCTATGAACCACGGGAAAGTTCCAGATTGTAGTCTGGACTGCTACAGCTGAACCAGTGGAGTATTTCTAATGGCCAAAACAGCAGAGGAAAACAAAGACCATGTGACATTTGATAAACTTTTCTGGACAAGGGTTTATGCACAAATTCCTAAATTCCTAGTTCAGAAAAAAAACTCATCCTTTAGTGGTACATTATTTAAATAGCATCACAATTTTCCAGTTCAGCTTAACAAAGGAAGGACTACACTCAGTAATACTTGAGAAAAAAGAAAAGTATCTTTTATTTATTGCTTTCCTTGACCAGGGTACTCTGACTGGCCCATGGTAGCCACTCTTCAGTACAGGCCTAAGGAGAAAAGCTCCAGTTACAAAACAGTCCGTTTTATACAACAGGCAGAAATGGAAAGCTTAAAGTTACAATATGAACATACAATAACTGAATGGCAGTTGCACTAGAAAAAATCTTGTTTTAATGTAAGACACAGGTATTGGCTACTTCCAAGAATTTTAGATCTTAGATTATTGATATCAACTTGAACACTTATGACTTTTTTAGATAACGCTAAGTTAACTGAACCATTCTTTATCCTAATCCTATGTGTATAAGGTTATCAATATTAATCTGTGAAGATTATCCCTTTTTTCAATTATAAATCTTTATTAAAATTTAACTTAGAAAATTCAACAGCTGCTACATGAACAAACTAATGGTATAACAAAACACAAAATGTAATATATTTAGTCATAATCACATCAACAGTCTGGTATCTCATTACTTCTACTTTATCCGTTTTCATTTCATGAGATTATTTTCATTAATAAAAGCCTTCTGGCTTGCAATTACAATGAGAAAGGAGTTGCCAGCCTAAAGAACAAGGCTTTGCAGGGCTGGTAGAACACATGATTAAAGCTCCAAGCTGTTAATTGTTCCATCTTCATTTGCTTACTGTGTGACTCTGACCAAGTCACTTAACTAGACAGTGCTCCTGAACCGCCTCCCAAAAGGGGCTCCTGTCCCGTGGGCTCAAATGGTTAACAAATAAAAAAATACAAAGGCTCATTTAAAGTTCCCATGTCTTTCTGTTCTTGTCCTTGATAGTAGGCTTTCCACCTACAAACCTGGAGGGACATATTTTATAACTCAGAGCTTCCAAAACCTTTAGAATAAAATGTTCTCAGCATGTTAAGCAGAGTAACTCGTTATTTTTTGTACATAACTTACAGGAATGGATGGTTATCCACAAATTTCCACTGGGATTCACTGGTAATGCCCTACTGAAGTAAAGAGGTGTGGCCTGAGGGTGGGCACTGGAAAGGTAAACATAAGCATATAACTCAACAGCTTTGAAATATCTGAGAATTCATGAAAACCTAACCAGAATATTGATGTATTTTCTGGTTTAGAGAAGAAAAGAAAAGCATTTTGAACTGTTCTTATCTCTATCGCAGCATCTATCTTTTCAAGTACTTTGGTCCTAGTTTTCTTTTTCATCCCTTGCTCTCCAATTCAGAGATCTCACCTATTACTTTAATGATTTTTTGCCCTGCGTTAGCTCCTCTTGCTTTCCATCAATTAGTAGTTTTCTTGGCCACCACCAAAATTAACATGAGCAATGCTTTGTGATATCAAAGTGTCTCTGTGGACAAGTCATAAAGTAAAATGAAACAGTTTTGTCAGACTAAACTTTCTCAAAAACCTCAGAAAAGAGGGTATTTATAAGTGGAGTCCTCCACGGCTCTGTGCTGGGTTCGCTCCTCTTTGGCATCTATTTCAGAAGTCAAGGCCAATGTCAAGGGCCTCTGGCTGCAGATGATTGCAAGCTAGGAGCAGTCATAGAACCCCTCCCCCCTCAGGATAGTAACATCTTACAAGAGGGTCTAACACAGACAAATAACTGGTACCAAAGCCACGGCTTAAAACTCAATGCCAAGAAATGCATAATACTACCTTTTGGGAAGTCAACCTCCCAGGAAAACTACCTCATTGATAAAACACCCATAAAATTTAGACACACTAGTCAGGGATTTGAGGATTCATGTAGATAGTGGCCTGGCTTTTGACCACCCTGTGTCTAAGGTTGTAAGAAAATTATTCTATGACACTCAACTTATAAGTAAGGACATGGCATCTAGGTCCAGGGAAGTCATTGTGTCACTGTACCCAGCCATCATCAGACCCATCATTGAGTGCAATACCCTTTTCTGTATGTACCTGACCAGGCACATGCAACAATTGGAAAGTCCACAGAGGATCCTCACAAAAAGAATATAGGGCATAATCCCAATGTCCTATGCAGATCACCTCAAAGCCCTGTATCTGAACTCTGTGTCCTACCGACTGCAGGGAGGTGATTTATGCCTAGTATACAAGGTATCCTTGGATACTGTTCTGATGGACCTTTTGTATATTCACAAAATGAACAGCATCAGAACTACTAGATCTAAGGATTTAAATGTTGCCTGTGACTTAAATAGGGCACACTGGAGGTTCATGTATGTAGCTGAGAGAATCTTCATTTTCTGGAATAGGCTTCCCATCCAAGTGGAGCTGAGCCCTTCTGTAACCCTATTCAAGTGCAACATGAACCAGTGGATGGAAAATTGGAAATTCACATCTAGTCTGACACCTATGCCTCTAATGGAGAGAGGCAGCCATTAAATTATGCCCTAACTAACATACATACCTTGAAATAATCTCCAAGACACAATAACTTGCAGGATACATTTGGTTTGTATGGCTATGCTTATAAAAGGACCTAGTGGTCTTTAACCTTGTATACACCTATGAACATATTTTAACTCCAAATACATACCATTAAATATGATAAACAGTCCTATCAATTAATGTCTTAGTGGGCATTTATTTAATGATACTTTAAAATTAAGATGGTCATCAAGTCCCACTAAATTATCACATCAGAGTTCAGATTTATCATCACCCACTGTACTTTTTAAACACCCGTATGTTAGGCATGTCCTTTTTGTTATATAAGACTTGCAGTCTCAGAATCAGAACAGAAAATATTAATTTCTTAGAACAAAAAGAGTTGGCCTTATTCAAATGATTACATTACCTAGTATAAATGTGATCTAACTCGTATAGTGTGCCCATGAACACAGTCTGCCCTGCATTACCATTAATGATTTCACTCTTTGAATACTTCTGCCACAGCATCACAATAGCCAGGCTGCAAACTGTTGTAGATTATGTCAAGCGGCACGGTGCCAGGGCACTTCTATGGACTATGCTCATAAAGGCTCCAGGCCCATTAGCCTAGTACACACCTATGAACCTATTGCATTCTGACTGCAAACATTTTCATACTGCATGTAGTCGAGCTTATTTTATGAGCAAGTGACATGCATACAAAAAAAAAAATCTTTTTTGTGGGGAGGCAAGAACCCTCCACCCCGTGATGAGGACTTCAACCGGTCTCCCCTCTTATTTTAGTATTCTCACTTTGAGGTTGCTGTACCAGGGAGAGAGAGAATGATCACCGGCAAACATTGTAACATCAGTTCTGCTCTTTCCGGAGATGCACCAAGCTTGAGACACTCACAAATGAATAACTTGCAAACAGTGCATATTTTACTGCAGTGTGAGGTGAGAAATTTAACATGAACAACTGTCACCTAGAGCTATTGTGCTTAAATAGTTGTAATGTGAGCTCAGATGATCTGAGCAAACGACTGTAAACCATTAAAAAAGAGGATAAAATTCTTAACACAAGTTCAACATATGGAGGGTTCCCACAGCTGGGAACCTATCCATTTGTAGCTGTGCTCAAACATTTTTTCTGTACACAACCTCCTAGATTGTAATAATCATTTCTGTTCCCACTGTCTGCTCCATATTATTGTTTTCCTGCATCTCTAGAACTCTGTTAGACTAGAAACCACTGCTTCTTACATTACATGTATTAATTTTCGTTCCTAAACTGACCATTCCATTGTGATATCAGAACAGTGCGTACTTTTCTAACAAGGATGTAGCCAAGCATACTCTTTATACTCTACTGAGTACATTTTTTTCTGAGAATCATATCAACATGGCTTTTTCAGCACATATTATGTCTACAATTGTCTAAATGATTGCCTTTAACAACAGGTGCAATATTTCTAATCTAAAACGCCTTTTTAATAGTTTTTTTTAGGGGAAACAGCTGAAAAAGTTACTTACATTTAGGGATGTCATTGTTCCTCTTTACTCAGCCCTCATTAGGTGAATCATTGAATGTAATGCCCATGTTCACATGTAGATATCTGTCCAGATACATGCAACAATTGGTATGACCACACAGATACTTTACTAAAAGGATTTAAGGCCTAAACAACATGTACTACAAGGACGGACTCAAAGCGTTGTCGCTGTACCTGATATCCTTCTGACTGCTAAGAGGTGACCTGTGTCTGGCTTACAAGGCATTCTTCAACCCAATATGGATGAATTTTCTGCAAATCAGCAATTTAAAAGGCATCAGAAGTATTCAGTCTAGGGATATAAACCTCTTCTGCAAAAGGTTTGGAGGAACAGGTATATCTCACAGAAGATACCCCCTGCTTTGGAACAGACTCTAAGTTCATCCCTGTCCATATTCAAGCACAACTTATATTTATGGATGGAAACCACAAAATTTACCCCAGGACTATCGCTGTACCACTAATGGACAGAGGCAGTTCCTAAATGCTTTATCCCATGCATGGGTTCTTAATATTATCTATTGTATGGTCCCAGTTATTTTCACTGGGAGTAATATATAATTATCAACCACAGGATGGTTGACAATCTCTAACCAAATGGAGGTGTTATTTTTAGTAGAAAAAAGGGATATTGGCTAGGCTTAAAAATGGCCTGCAAGGGCAGCTAGCCTAGTACTTACTTGTAAACCTATGAACACTTGCACTATAATCTGACTTACTTATTACTAAAGCTTACTAATCTCAGACAGTCTCACAGAAAACAGGCTTCCAACTCCCTCAAGCATCTCAAACAAGTGCTGTTAGTCTCTGCCTGAACATCTTTCCAGATCTACTTGGAGTATAAAAATACATGTGCAAGCATTTCTAAGCAAAGATCTTAAACTTTCTTGCATTTTTCTCATGCCTTGGAGCCATGCATATCTTTTGTCACTGCCACTCCCCCCGCATTCTAGATCTCCAACTTCCTATTACGTTTTAGCAACTGATATTTTTAATGGTACATTTTTTAGAAGCCCTACTATTACATTTTTTTGTGTTTTGTACATCTATCCTTGACTATGTTACGGCTTCTCTCCCCATTCTGCTCTGTGTATTCATCTGCTATAGCTCAATATGAAGCTCAAGGAAACCTAACTGCCCCCCCTCATGTAGGCTAATTTTTTATCACTATGTCCAGAAAGAATACTACCACTCCACCTTTCAACTGCTGCCAATATCATTCCTTCATTTCCACTCTCTAGCATTGTCAATACCCCCTCACTGGCCCTTTTTGGTATAGATTATGGAAACATTTCCTCTTCTCATTCTCTCAGCTTCTTGTATTTCTTTGCATTTTAGGCCAAGTTATGTATCTAAGTACTACTTCTCATGATCTCTATCACTGTCACAGGGTCCAAAAAGTAAGCCTCCTTGCAGTCACATGATCCTGTCGGTGAAAACATTGTATTTTTCCACAATGCCTTATGGTCTGCAGCAAAAAATACAGCCACATCAGTTGAGCTACTCTATAATAGTAGAGCAGAGCTGGTAAGCTTAAACCCTCATAGTATAAAGGCATCAGCAATTATTCCAGTGCAACTCCTGAGTGTTTTCCTTCCATACAGATATTGTAACTCCTTTTTTTGATACCACTGAGTAAGCTTACTTCTAAGGAAACTATAAAGGCCTGTCCTAAACATATGATCAGTGACACTACAAACACTTTTACAGCATGAACCTTAATTCTATTTCCATTAATCTTCATTTTTTATCTTCACTATTTCACTCTTCACCTCTTCCCATGTTTCTTGTAGTAATAAGGGGGCTGCAAGTCAACATGTCTAAGTATTTTTTTTAATTGTATGTCCACCAGGGAAGTTTCCATTGAAGCGTTAGACACACTCAAATACATTGTCCTTAAACCCAGACTGCCCAGGGGGACTGTAAGATTTTTTCCAATGTCTTTTCCAATATGGTGGGCTGAAATCTGCAAACATCAATATGACAAAATAGTTAATTCTTTTGATTTACCTGTTCAGAGTTTTTGACTCTTTGTTGGCACTGAAGCAAAATGGGATCTATCGGACCTGTAAGGTAACAATGAGCGCACACACAGGTCTGCCTGAAAATGTCAGAAACATGGACAGGGTGAATGCCGCCTTGAGAACTACAGACAAAATCAAGAGTGCTTCAAGACTGAGCACCTATGAGGCACTAAAACTTTCCTGGAAAAAATGGAAGGCCAGGAATTATTCAAACTAGTATATGCAGGTGGTATGGTTGAACCAGTGATACTTCTAGCAGTAGTTCATACAGTGCTGCATGTGAAGTATTAGGTTTGTTAATGTTAATTTTGATTATTTTTCTAGAAATGTAAATGTGCCTATATCACAAGTGATAAAGGTGTTAAAAAAATACAAAAAAAAGCAATGTAGATGTAAACAATCTGAAGGCCAGAGGGGCACTTTACGAATCTGTACTTGGGCATCAACCTTCTCACAGATGTGCACTAGGACCAAGATATTTTTCTTTGCAATCAGCAGAAAAGAACTGGTAGATTTTGGGGGTTGGGCATGTAACTTACATGGATGTCACAGTACATGCTGGTGTTAAGTGTGCATACCCCAGATGCGGACACTTCCAAGAAAAATGCTGAATCATGTCTAGCAGAAGGAATGAAAACAATCACATAACCTATCAAACAGTCCCCAGTGTTTTTTCTCAGGATGGTTGACTGGATTTCATCTCACAGTGCAACAACACACGGTACTGACTGACAGCTCACTATGCACTAACACAAATCAGTGAGTGAGTGAAACAAGGATGACTAGACAGCACAATAAGGGATATATGCAGAAATATAGAGAAGAAAGTGGGAGGAAACGAAAACCTCCAATCAGACTTCTACCTATGAAATGAAGTCATGACAACTGCTACTCCATTAAAATAAAAGCATAGGAATTAACTTAGAACACAATTGAAGAGAATACAGTGTACAGCTGGAAGGATAAAGTTGCTGAATATATTTTTGTCACTTAAGAAACTCGCTCTCTGGGCAAACCAATACACCACGAGCAGTAGCAGAATCAAAGCATTTGTATACAGAAAGGTGAAAGTGAACTGGAGGCGCAACAAAAACTGCCTTGGCAACAAGGGGAACAACAAAAAGACTTGACGCTTTTCACATGGTTGGTGAAGCATCCAGATCAGGTCAGAAAAAACAGTAACTATTTTTTAACATATGTGAACCAAGTTTTCAGCACCATCAGAGACAATGGAGTCTCATCACCATATGACACATTAGCAAAACTGTAACAAACCTATAAAAAATTACACTGCCACAAAACACAGACATTTCAAGATGCTTACAGGTACTGAAAAAAATTCTTAGAAAAAAGGCATTGTGTATCAGATTAGTAACTCTTACCCATTCCTCACATCTACAGCCAGAGCTCGAGGTTCTCGCAGCCCAGAGTTTACAAGCACAGTTCTGTAGGCTCCATTCAACTTGGATACTTCAATGGTATCCCTTCCCTTGTCACACCAGTAAAGATTACCACCAATCCAGTCCACTGCCAGTCCATCTGGGTTACTCAGACCAGTACGATGCAGAACCTAGAATCAACAGTCAAATAATTGGATCCCATTCAACTCGTCATCCTTCATATTGCTCTTTGAATTTTGGCAGACTCACAAAACAAACTAATGTAAAATTTCTTTAACAAAAAATGCTTCAACTAACTGAGAAAAATGCATCTCTCATGATTATTCTACACAAAATGCATATTAACTTAGTTTCTGCACAAATAAAATGTTAAATACTTACGTTAAAAATTATATGCAATATAAAATGCATTGTTATGTAAAAGTACAGTTGTGTACACTTAACATAAATGTAGATGTTCAAGTGTATTAACGGTTGCAGTCATTACATTTGGGTAATCTGCTGGCAGGCTGCCCTCAATCGGCCTGAATATCAAAGTCTTGGGTCCTGCGTCGGTTGCTGTTGCCTCTGCCATGACGTCAGGGGTATAAAATATGCAGCCGAAATTTTTTCCCCCATTAGCTGTTCTTAGTCTCTCTCTCTCTCTCTCTCTATATATATATATATATATATACACACACACACTTTATTCAGCTGTTCTTACTGTAACAGTCTTAGTTTGCTGTTCTGCATGCTATCTGTTCAGTTGCTCTTACTCTGCACTTATTACTGCTTGTTAGTAGCCTTCTAATTTACTGCCTTCTGCACTTGTTTTTAGTCATTTGTTAATTTAATTGCCTTTACTTAAACTGTATTTGCCGTAACATTGCTACACTGCAGAAAGTATTATAGCCTACACTGCATTTGAATTATATTTACTGCTGTTTTAGTTGCTTTTCTGTATAAAAAAAAATTTCTAAGCTTGTTTCCTGCCTTTCCTGTAACTAGTCTAGTCCAGATACAGACTTGCTGTATCCAGGACTGTTGGTAAGCTTCTGAGCCCCCCCAAGCCTTTCTGTGTTGGAGGGAAGCCTTCTAGCTTGTCAGTGGGAGTGGTAAGTACTAGGTAGCCTATCTACCACAAGAGGAGTAGTTCCTGTCCCAAAAATTGTAGCTTATTGACCGTTTGAGCAGTTTTTTCCATCTCTTTCAACTTTCTGGTTTAAAAGTCCACATTTGCACTTGTTTCCTGCCTTTCCTTTAACTAATCTTGTCCAGATACAGATTTGCTGCATCTAGGACTGTTTGTAAGCTTCTGAGCAGTGTCAAAGTCTGCTCTTCAAATTTTCCCTTAGATCTGCTAGTTCTCTCCTCTCCTGCACTTTTACTAGTTTGTTAGTTTAGCACTTTACCAGACTTCTTGTAGCAATTATTGTAGTACACAAAAGTTCTACCAGCACTAAATGTTCTACAAGGAAACAGCTCCAGTACTTATTAATGCCCACCCCTCCAGGCATGTCTAAAGGTCAGTTCCCTGTGCTTTCTCCTATTAACCTGGTGAACGTGGGCATCCTGAGGCAATGTAGCAACTGCCTCAAGTACAATGACAACCCTCTCCTCTTACTTATGAGATGCACTTATATATCCAAACTGGAAGCCATGCACTCTCCAGCCAAGACTGGAATAGCTGGTCAAGAGGAGAAGGTCAACACTTGCACCACACCACATAGCCCTCCAGAACACACACCAGTATTGCCTTCACATAAAAACACAAACCACAGACCCACCTTCGCAGAGGCTCTCAATAAAAATCTAACCAAACAGCAGAGACCTCCAAGGCAGAAACGCACTTGACCACCACAACACAACACTAATCACAAGACACATAACTCTCCTAAACAGTGTGCCACTCAAACAAAGCCCCTGAGGCAAAACAGCATGCCCAACACACTAGTCATAGGTGACTCGATAGTGAAGCACACGGATGTCCCACTCACTAGGTTGAATAAGGAGAAAGTAACAGTCAGCTGCCTGTCAGGCATCAGGATCTGCCACATAATGCAGGTACTCAGGTTCCTCAACAACAGGTACAAATATGACTCTGTCATTGTACATGTGGATGTGAATGACCTGAGACGTACCTCCCAGGACTACATGAAAAGAGACAAGGAGGAGCTCTCAGATTATGTAGCCCAGGCGGGTAAGACCCTAGCCCTGAGCAGCATCCTACCATCACCCAGAATGATACCACAGTACAAGCAGAAAATGATTGAATTCAACAACTGGCTAAGTTTCTGGTATCATTCTAGGGGATCCAGTATCTGTCTGCCTGGGATGACATGACTGACGGACCTCGATGCTTTGCCAGAGATGGCCTGCATCTGTCACCCCTGGGCTTCCGGATAGTGGCCAAGGCTTTTGCCACTCCTATAGTGCCTTTTTTAGGCAATGTTCCAAAGACCGAATTACCACCGTAACAGCTACAAACAAATGCAATCTGAGGGTCATACTGCTCTTCACTATAAGTCTAAATCTCAAAATGCATTTGCTCGAAGTACTCCTTAAAATGGAGAACATTGACATTTGTGCTGCAACAGACACCTGGTTCAAGGCAGCAGAAAGCACCCCTCCAATACCAGGCTACAACTCATTCCACACCTTTCAGCCCCAGAACTCGGACCGAAGATCCAAAGGTGGTGGTGTTTCCATATTCATAAAGGATGCGCACACCTCCAGACTGGTAGTCCAACATAATGCATCTGAGATGCTTCAGGTGCAGCTAACACTGGGTAAGACAGTGATTCGGGTCGTAGCCTGCTATAGGTCCCCAACTATATCCCAAGATTCACACTCCACATTCCTAAGCACCCTGGAGAATATTAGGGTCCAACCTAACACTCATACTGGGCGACTTTCAATTACCCCTCTATTAACTGGGAAAACTACTCATGTACCAATACACTTGCCCAACATTTTCTGGAATTCATTAATTCCAGTGCCCTGGACTAGCTCATTCTTAACCCCACTAGAGGTAGCAACACCCTTGGCCTGGTCATTACTAACATGGGCGACCGTTGCTCTACACCAATAGTCAACTCCTCCCTGGTTAGATCCGGTCACAAGCTAATCACCTTGGAAATCCACATCCCTCCCACCCCAACAAAGGAAACCACCATGAAAAACTTCTCCAAAGTTAACTTTGGGCTCCTAAAAACAGAAGTAGCTAACTTCACAGCAACCATGCAAATGGAGAATAGTTGCATGACTGCCAAATCATACACCAATGCACTGTACGAACAAACACGTGCACAAATGCATGGATCTTGCCATACCCAATAGAACTAAGACGCTCTCCTCAAACAAAGGAAGCAATCTGGTGGTCCCCTGCCATAAACAAACTCTACAACAGGAGGAGGAAACTGATGCGGAATAAGGTGAAGTCCCAAGACTGGAAAAACTCCCTTATCAGCCTCAACAAAAGGTTGAGATCCCTCATCAAATCCTCTAAAGCTAGCTATGAAAACAGAATTGCAGCAGATAGTAAAGATAACCACAAGGCCTTCTATAGTTATGTAAAGAATCTCCATGGCAATACCCAGATTTGCTCTGAGCTACTGCACAATGGTACCTCCTATACCGAGCCAACAGACACTGCAAATATACTGGTGGACAGATTCAGTGCTAACTTTACCCCCCCCCCCCCCCCCCCAGGACCAATCACAATTCCAGTAGATTGCCAGGCACCAAGTATTACTGCTGCACAATTTACAACAGCACTGTCCAAGGCCAAGAATACAGCTTCTATGGGACCTAACAGTATCCCTGACTGTGTTCTACATGAACTACAGAGTGAACTGGCTCCTCACCTGTGTGCCCTGTTCAATCACAGCCTCACCTCAGGCTTTGCCCTACCGAATGACGCACTGCTACAGTCATACCTCTCCACAAAGGAGGAGTGACTACAGACCTCGGGAACTATTGCCCCATTAGCCTGATATGCAAAGCTATGGACCACATCATCATGGACCTAATAAACAAGGATATAGGGACTCTCCAAACTCTGGATCCTACACAGTTTGGTTTTGTGATGGGGAGATCATGCCTACTCAACTTCTTTGAGTCAGTCACCAGAGCTGTGGATGAAGGTAAGGTGGTTCATACAGCCAAACTTGATCTGGCCAAGGCCTTTGATAACATTCTCTACTCAGGAATCATAGAAAAACTTACTAAGCTAGGCATCAACCCCTATATCACTAGGTGGGTTGCAAACTGGCTCACACACACAACCCACAGTGTGAAAGTAGCTGACTCCAAGTCAGACTGTCGACCAGTCATGAGTGGAGTCCCACAGGGTTCGGTCCTGGGTCCTCTCCTGTCTGGTATCTAATTCTCTGAAGTCCAGGCCAACACGAAGAGACTCTGGCTGACAAAGTTCGCAGATGATTGCAAGTTGGAAGCTATTATTAACTCCCCAAGTGATGCTGACATCCTACAGAAAGGCCTCAATGAGACCAATGACTGGTGTCAGAACCATGGCCTTAAGCTCAATGCCAAAAAATGTATCTTCATCCCCTTTGGAAAAAACCCAGTTCCTTGAATTACCACATTGATGGTAGTCCACTGAATTATAGACTGTATTATAACATATCTGGGAACACAGGCTGACAGCAACCTCTGTTTTGACCACCATGTTGCCACTGTGGTCAGAAAGTCCTTCTATGTAGCACATCTCATTACTAAGGGTTTTGCATCCAGGAAGAAAGAGGTCAGTGTCTCCCTCTACTCCTCCCTCATTAGGCCAATCATGGAGTACAATGCCCCATTTGGCATGTACCTCACTAGACACCTGCAACAACTGGAGAGGCCGCAAAAGTACCTCACAAAGAGGATCCTAGGCCTTAAACACTTGTCCTATATGGACAGACTAAAAAAACTCCAACTATTCTCTATCTCATATCGCCTACTTAGAGGCGATCTCTGCTTGACTTACAAAGCCATGTCTGACACAGCTCTGTTAGAAATGCTACATCTAAAGAAATCCCAATCCCTACGCACCATACACTCCAGAGACCTCAACCTCATTACGACAATCAACAGAGCATACAGGAGGGACAGGTTCATAACCCAGAGACTGCCCATGCTATGCAATAGACTTCCCACACATATCAAGCAGAGCACCTCACTGGCCCTCTTCAACAGAAATCTTGATGAGTGGATGGGAAATAGAAAATTCACCACAGGGATCACTCCAGTGGCTCTACTCAACAGAGGCACTAGGAACTAAGGTTGGGTGACACAATGTCAGCGTAATCCTATGGGCTAGGCTTGTAAAGGCTCCAGGGTCATTAGCCTAGTACACACCTATGAACCATGGGAAAGTTCTAGATTGTAGTCTGGACTGCTACAGCTGAACCAGTGGAGTATTTCTAATGGCCAAAACAGCAGAGGAAAACAAAGACCATGTGACATTTAATAAACTTTTCTGGACAAGGGTTTATGCACAAATTCCTAAATTCCTAGTTCAGAAAAAAAAAACTCATCCTTTAGTGGTACATTATTTAAATAGCATCACAATTTTCCAGTTCAGCTTAACAAAGGAAGGACTACACTCAGTAATACTTGAGAAAAAAGAAAAGTATCTTTTATTTATTGCTTTCCTTGACCAGGGTACTCTGACTGGCCCATGGTAGCCACTCTTCAGTACAGGCCTAAGGAGAAAAGCTCCAGTTACAAAATAGTCCGTTTTATACAACAGGCAGAAATGGAAAGCTTAAAGTTACAATATGAACATACAATAACTGAATGGCAGTTACACTAGAAAAAATCTTGTTTTAATGTAAGACACAGGTATTGGCTACTTCCAAGAATTTTAGATCTTAGATTATTGATATCAACTTGAACACTTATGACTTTTTTAGATAACGCTAAGTTAACTGAACCATTCTTTATCCTAATCCTATGTGTATAAGGTTATCAATATTAATCTGTGAAGATTATCCCTTTTTTCACTTCTATGGACTAGGCTCATAAAGGCTCCAGGCCCATTAGCCTAGTACACACCTATGAACCTATTGCATTCTGACTGCAAACATTTTCATACTGCATGTAGTCAAGCTTATTTTATGAGCAAGTGACATGCATACAAAAAAAATATCTTTTTTGTGGGGAGGCAAGAACCCTCCACCCCGTGATGGGGACTTCAACCTGTCTCCCCTCTTATTTTAGCATTCTCACTCTGAGGTTGCTGTACCAGGGAGAGAGAATGATCACTGGCCAACATTGTAACATCAGTTTTGCTCTTTCCTGAGATGCACCAATCTTGAGACACTCACAAATGAATAACTTGCAAACAGTGCATATTTTACTGCAGTGTGAGGTGAGAAATTTAACATGAACAACTGCCACCTAGAGTTATTGTGCTTAAATAGTTGTAATGTGAGCTCAGATGATCTGAGCAAACGACTGTAAACCATTAAAAAAGAGGATAAAATTCTTAACACAAGTTCAACATATGGAGGGTTCCCACAGCTGGGAACCTATCCATTTGTAGCTGTGCTCAAACATTTTTTCTGTACACAACCTCCTAGATTGTAATAATCATTTCTGTTCCCACGGTCTGCTCCATATTATTGTTTTCCTGCATCTCTAGAACTCTGTTAGACTAGAAACCACTGCTTCTTACATTACATGTATTCATTTTCGTTCCTAAACTGACCATTCCATTGTGATATCAGAACAGTGCGTACTTTTCTAACAAGGATGTAGCCAAGCATACTCTTTATACTCTACTGAGTACATTTTTTTCTGAGAATCATAACAACATGGCTTTTTTCAGCACATATTATGTCTACAATTGTCTAAATGATTGCCTTTAACAACAGGTGCAATATTTCTAATCTAAAAATGCCTTTTTAATAGTTTTTTTAGGGGAAACAGCTGAAAAAGTTACTTACATTTAGGGATGTCATTGTTCCTCTTTCTCAGCCCTCATTAGGTGAATCATTGAATGTAATGCCCATGTTCACATGTAGATATCTGCCCAGATACATGCAACAATTGGTATGACCACACAGATACTTTACTAAAAGGATTTAAGGCCTAAACAACATGTACTACAAGGACGGACTCAAAGCGTTGTCGCTGTACCTGATATCCTTCTGACTGCTAAGAGGTGACCTGTGTCTGGCTTACAAGGCATTCTTCAACCCAATATGGATGAATTTTCTGCACATCAGCAATTTAAAAGGCATCAGAAGTATTCAGTCTAGGGATATAAACCTCTTCTGCAAAAGGTTTGGAGGAACAGGTATATCTCACAGAAGATACCCCTGCTTTGGAACAGACTCTAAGTTCATCCCTGTCCATATTCAAGCACAACTTATATTTATGGATGGAAACCACAAAATTTACCCCAGGACTACCGCTGTACCACTAATGGACAGAGGCAGTTCCTAAATGCTTTATCCCATGCATGGGTTCTTAATATTATCTATTGTATGGTCCCAGTTATTTTCACTGGGAGTAATATATAATTATCAACCACAGGATGGCTGACAATCTCTAACCAAATGGAGGTGTTATTTTTAGTACAAAAAAGGGATAATGGCTAGGCTTAAAAATGGCCTGCAAGGGCAGCTAGCCTAGTACTTACTTATGAACCTATGAACACTTGCACTCAAGGGCGCCCGCAGGCAGGTGCAAGGGGGTGCACTTGCACCCCCCTGGAACTGGATAGCCGGCGGGAGATTAATTTTCTTTAAAAAAAAAAAAACAAAACTGTTTTCGACTTCTTTGTCTGTGTCAGTGGCATAGCTGGGGGGAGGGGCATAGGCGGGCAGCACTTTTGGGGCCATCACATTTAATTTAGTTTAATTTAAAAAAAGTTTTTTTTTTAAGGGCCTTCGTCTGTAAGAACGGCATGTACCATCACTGTTCTTCCGGTCCGGTCGCCCGCGCAATTTTAAATACAGCAGAGCGGCTTTATTGTCAACGAGTGTTCAGTTCGTTCATGAGAAGTTGTGTGTGTATGTGCGCGAGTACAAGACATGAAGATGAAGTCTGAAGTGGTCCAAAGAAGGCACTGCAATCTTTATTTTTTAAGGGATCCCGAATGAAGATGAGCCCTGCGATTAAAAAACATGGTTAGATTTTTTTTTTTACTTCTTCAGAAAACACTACTGGAAGTGGGAAGGTATGAGTAAGTTGGACAGAAATAGGGACAATGTTTGAAAATGTTTATTTTTATTTGCGTACTTTTTAGCTGTAGTATATTTTCTGCTTAGATCAGTCAAAATGTTCTACAAATTAAATACTTACATAGTTGAAGGTTTTGGTATCCTTTATAGTTTAAAGTGCCTTTTTGATTATGTGATTCTGACAGGAATGTATTATATGACATGTATGCCATTGAGGGAGAGGTAGGGAAGATATTAGGTCTGCTCAGTGTGTTTAATTAATGGGGATACTTTTATTCCTTTTATTTGTAAGCTTTGCGCCAAGGATCACCTATGACATTCCAGGTGATCCATACTTATTGTACACCAAGATAATTCTATTTCTCTTTTTGTGGTGTTGGAGATGAGTAGTTTCCCATTAATACAGTTACTGGTTGATTATCTTAGCTAACGTTACCCATAAGTATATAACTTTGATTCTGCTGTGATTCACAAGTTGGCTGAAGTTGGGACATAAGTTACACACTTGTTCTCCATTGTGGATAAAAATATGCTAGCTTATGGATTTCATTTTAGCCAGCAATTCATCATTACTATATTTTAACTATATTTAACAGTAATGTGTGAACTGATCATATATAAGAATCTAATTGACTGATACCTGTCCTGAGTTTCTAACTTGTTTTGAAGTTAAGTGAAGAGCAGTAAAGTGGCACGGGGTAATGTTTATTTTTTAAAGTGCAATTTGATGGGTTATTTTTCTCTTGCTGCCTGTACAAAGGGGTTTAATTGACCATTACTTTCTATTTGCCCTAATTAGGTACAAGGTAGGACAGAGGTATAACAGCTGGAACATTTTTATAACAGCTTCCATAGTATAATGTATCAAATCACACGCTCTAAAACCATCTGTTTCTATGAGCAGTGAGGCAGCATGACAGTTTTTTTTAAACCTAAGCATTTATTTTGTTTCATTTTGTTGACTGGGTAGATATCATTAAGCCTAAGGCATTTGAGAATAATAATAATGAAAAATACAGTGCTGCATTTTCTGGAATTCTGATGAATATTGTAGTGCATTTTAATATTTGATGATAATGAATTCAGTGCTGGACTTGCTTGGCTTGGCATATCACTTGGTTGTCTGCTTTCCCTCCCCCTTATTTTAAAAGTTAATTTCATACAATTTCTTTGTAACATACAAAAAATATGTAAGAGAATACTTAAGTGTATTTTTGATGTGATGCAACCTCATTCGAACAATTTTGAGAGCATTTTGTAGATGGAACTTTTTTCTGGGCTTAGTGGGTATTCATTCTTCCTGTTAAATTAGTATTCAGATTTCTTTAATATTTAAAGCTAATAACTAGAAAAGTTTATGCAAACCATCATTTCAAGGTAGGAGGATAATTACAGAAGCTGACAGTGGGTGGATACTTGTCTGTCTGTCCACCACATGGAATGGGAATGGGGAATGGGCAGGAGAATCCATGGAGCAGTACAATGAGACAGACCCCATCTCGAACTGTCAGCCTTCCGGCAAAATCATTGCTATTAGGCCCTCAGACTAAAGAGTTCAAGGCTAGGCAGTGCAATTAGCAGTAGTCATAGAGACAAAATTAGATAATTATAAAGAAGCCACTACAACATGTAATTTACAGCTGTTACCAGTTTGTTCTAACAGGCCACAAGGATGCAGGAAATGATCCCCATCCATGTGATGCAGAGCCCATCCCTAACCCTATTTAAGTCTAACCTTGACCAATGAACGGGAAATGGAGAAACTTAGTAACTAGCATACCCCTCCTAATAAACACCCATGTTATATAGGGGCACAACTGGGTTGGATTGCACAGCTAGGCTTATAAAGACCCTGGTGGTCGTTAGCCTAGTATATGACTATGAGCCTATGAAGTAAGATGCCAGAGCCCAGAAGGGCACTGGTGCAGGTTCTTATAAACAGGAAGAATAGCTGAAACACATACAGTAGGTAGGGCAGTAGCAATCCCTGATGTATATCTTGGGAACAGATTATCTACCTCCAAGTCACTATCGTCTCCGTTTCTCTGACTACAAGGTGGCCATCTTAAATTCAAATTCATCCTTGTCCACCTGATCAAATTTATGATTTGCATGCCTCTGCCCTCGTCAAATCTGATTTCTTTCAGAACCAAAATAACATTTCAAGAGAACTGAACAAGCCGAAAGGACCTTTATTCAGCCGTGTGTGTGTCTTTGTAAGTAAGAGGGAGGTGGGAGTGTGTGTAGGGGGAGGGTTCATTCCTCGCAATTATCCAGATTTTTGCCTCATATTTTCATTTATTTGTTTCTCATAAAATTGTGTTTTACTGGCAAATCATTGAGGACTGAAGTCAGAAAATAATACCAGACATTTGAGCTTTAGACTTCATATCCTTCAGAAAATGTATACTAATGCAAAACTTGTTGTTCTGTCCACTTTCCAAGGAAGTAGGGGGTTGTATATGTCATACCTCTCAACTGTACAGATTTTCACAGAATGTCCAGATTTTAGCCTTATATTTTTGGTCTGTTCCAAATAAAAATGTTGTTTTTGTTTTTTGACAAATCACTGAGTTGAACTAAGGATTACAGTCATTAAATAATGACATGCATTTCAGTTTCAGACTTCATATCATTCAGAAAATGCATTCTAACACAAATTCTGTTTTTCTAGCAATTTTCTAAATGTGTCCATAGTTTTGGGCCTTTGTCTCCAACATCACAACCGGCTTTGTATAGATTTCTTGTGTTAGGACATTGAGAGGTATGGTGGGTATGTGTGCCTGTATGTATGCATTATGCATGTAGTTTCAGGCTTCCTCCCCTGCTAGCATCAAGGTGAGTCTAGTGAGTTAGCTTCCAGATATTTCTGTTAGTGGTCCTAGACTTTCTTCAACAGGTTCCTTTCAGGTCCCATTTTCTTGCTGACAGCAAGTTTGGCCCTGAAACTGCTGCCTTTGACACTCTCCCTGGTGGCAGTAACCATCAGTGTTATCAAGACCAGACTGATCAGGGGTCACACTGGCATCGGAATTGAGAATCCACTCTTTAAATGTTAATGTAGAGTTTGCCCTGATAAGAAACATTGTTTGGTGATTTTGGGTATAAGAGCCCTATGAGAATGTTACTGACTGTGGCGATCAATTGTTTACGTCTTCATCTTCCGCATTCGCGCGCGGAATTTGAATTTCAGATGGGCGCCAGCAGAGATGTTGTGTTGTGTCCAGAAATAGGGTATTGCCGTTAGAATCAGAGCAAGCAAGCCATTTCAGGAGCAGAGAAGGATTCCACAAAGGTAGGAGCAATGAGTTTTCCAGCTGTGGCACTTAGAGACCTTCCTTCATAGCTTTGCGCCACAGAGAGGTAAGCGATGTTATCTGCTTTAACATTGTTAATTGGCCTCGGCAAGCCACTTCCCTTTTCCTTGTGCCGGCAGTAGTTTGAACACTGAAATGTGGACACTAGCTTAAAGTCTTCTTAAGAAGGCTGGGTAGGCTCAAGTTTTTACCTTGGTCAAAGCTAACACCAGAAGGATAGAGTGTATTTCTGTACAACGCATATTAATTAACTGCCAAAGTAAATTTCTCAGTGATGTAGCTTTTGTGTATAGATTCTACTAGTTCTGTATGCTTAGAAGTTTGCGTGCTTTATAGTTGCTTTCCTCAGAGCCACTTTTTGAATTGTCGATCATAGGTTGTTAGTCTTCCTGGTGACAGCAATGGCATTGAAAAATACTTATTTTTTAAAATGATAAAAAAAGCAATCGACTTTGTGAAAGTTGCACATATCCTTTCCAGATTGATCAGTCACACCAGAAACGTGAATTTCTTGAGATGTAGACTAAAGTCTTTTAAGTTTAAAATAACTTCATTGCAACTTTTTTAAGGGCTAACATTATATGAATTTAGGAATGTAGTTTACTTTGTGATTAAATTTGTGCTGAGTAATTGGAACATTGATTTGCTATGATTTTTTTCCATCCTGCCATGATGTAATTATTACTTGTCTGGCTGTTTAAAAACAGGTGTCTCTGTGTTATATTAATCACTACAGTGTAGGATAGTGTAGTTATGCATACTGTAGTGGCCATTAAAATATAATGTAGTTATGAGTACTGTAATGGCCTTTGCTATGCAATGTAGTTATAAGTGCAGCCATATAGAACTATTATAGTGAATACGAAAGAGTATCCAATGTTTCAGGAAAACTAATACTGTAAAAGGAGATCTGTAAACCCGTTAGTATGGCAACAGAGTACAGAATCTGTGAAGCCATTGTATAAAAGAAGCATTGCATTGAGGTGTGGTAGTGCGGGTTAATGAAATGGGTTTGCAATGAGACTAGCAAAATAAGATCTTTAAAACTGAGAAGTCTTAGTATGTCTGAAAGATGTAGTTGATCATGTGCTAGAGAAAGGCTTTTAGCTCTTGTGCATCATATAGAGAAGCAGATAATACAGTGGAAGATGCACTCTCACTGGACTGGTTTCTTGAATTTTTACTCTGCTGAAAGTCTGGTGAAATTCATGACACAAAGTAGTTGTACACATGGGGGACACTAAAGATCAGCGCTCAGCTATCCCTGTGAAGTAGCGTCTTTTGCTGCAGTACAGTTCTAGAGGGGAATGCTAATCTGAGTATGGTTCTTGAGAGATGCTGTTCTTTGGCACAGTTCTGGATGAAACTCATAGCATCTAGAAATTCTTAGACATTTCCTTTGCACAGTCTTGAAGATATACTACACTGAAGACTGAATGGGAATATGATGCATTAGCTAAGTCTGAGGTTTTAAAGATGTGTACTGAGATGATAAGGTGAGATGTTAATTACTTACTTTGGTAGAAGGAAATAAATATAGAAACCATAACAGGATAAAACTGAGTGCAAACAAAACTAGTGAGGATGCAATATAAAATTAAAGGCAAAAAACTTTGTTCTTCATTGTCAGTGTTACATCTTTAATGTATTTGAGTGTGTTTTTTTGTAGAAAGAGAGAAATATGAAATTTATATGTAGATGTTTTGTCATTCTTAATAGTTAGAAGTATGTGTTAATTGAGTGTTGTACTTTGCTATGTCCATGGAGTTTAAAACAAAAAAGATAACAATGGTTGCATGATGAGCAGACTGTATCTTTAGCCATTCAATGTTTTGTGGTTTTCTGTTTAACTGCTTGGTAGGAGTATCCTTTATGTGATATATTTTATTTTTTTACCTCTGATTCTTTAACCATTTGTTGGAAGAAAAAGACAGATTGAAGTGCTAGAGTGTTTCTGCTTATAAAGGGCCTAGCTAGTTATAACTTGGTACAGATTGTAGGTATGACACTCCATACCTTATGCCAAAGTGATGTTTAACTTGAGCCATGACCGCAAGTGTTTGCGAGCTCAAGTAGTTATAGATGTTTAGCAGTGTCACATGCAAAACTGGTGCGGTAGGTCAGAATAAAAGGTTAGTTCAGTGCACTTTATTTTATATTAAATTCTATATTGTGATTCCTTCATACAATTTGACTTAACATTTCCTAGTTGTTAAAAAGTCTGTGAATTCTGCTATTGATTTATATATTTTTGATTTATAATTCTTTACTTTTAATTGTTTTGTCACTGAAAATGCATCCTTTAAATGTGTATCATTGATTGATTTGCTGAAGTATTACATATCTTGTCCAATGTACTAAATGCTTTGTGTATATTAAGGTACAGTACATTATAACTTTGGAGACTTGTGTTCCTCATGTAAGAAGACGGGTTTGCTTACTACTGTTGGCAATAAATTTGGACTTGCTGAGGATGGTTTTACTTGTGCAGTTGGTACAACTTGGCAAACTCTTACGTATTTTAATTACTAGGCTGATGATAAATCATGTTTAGCAAAGTGCAAGTAGCACACATTAAGGAAAGGAAGTACCCTCTACTAGTACAGATCACTTGACCTGTATCAAACCTGATGCTACAGATGACACACTTGTAATTCAGGATTCTCAGCAGACTGAGGATTCAAAGGGCAACTAGAAGAGAATTGTATCCTTGCAAGCAAGTGATGTAGGTGGTAAAAATGGTGAGGTTGATAAGACTAACTGTAATGAAGATTATGCTTTTATAGAATTGGAATATCAAACAGTGCTGAATAAATGGTGAAAAATTAGTTGGGTAAGAAATGATTTATTAGTAACTGGAGATTAAATTATTGAAGGAACTAATACCCACATTTACAGAGTGCTTAAAGAACATTGAATAGTGTTATGACAGCAAAAATATAGGATGTGAGAGTAAGGCATTAGGAATGAGTTTCAAGGGAAGAGAAATTTACTGTTGCTCGTACTAAGTGCAATTAACTGTTTTGTTTAGCTAATGGTAGTCACTGTTTGCGCTGTAGAATTTGAAAACAGTGTTAGTACCATAATTGCCTTTGGTGCAGAAGGCTGTAGATGCTACTCCCACACCAAGCAGATGAAGTGCTAGCATTGCATGCCCTTTCAGTTGCTGAGTATTTGATGCATTTTAAGGGGGAAATGGTAGTTCTTCACTATGTGTGCCCTCCTTTGTATGAGATGCCTATGAACGTGTTGGTTTGTCAGTCATTCCCTATTGCAATATTAAGAGCTTACCATTTTTTTAATATAATATAGGCAATTTATTTTTCAAGGGCAGCAGGCAGTGAATTTGTAGATAAAACACTGAATATAAAGTTATTTTCTAGCAACAACCTCTTCACTGGTTTCAGATCTTTTTAATGTGGAATTATTCAGATGAGTTTTACTTCTGCAAAGATTCTGCATATTGATTGATATTGGTGGATTGTATGACAGAAGTTTGAGTAGAGTGGCCCTTTATGGTTGAAATGTTCTGAATTGGGCAGGTTGTCATTATTGGTTCATATGATTTGTTTCATTGCTTAAAGGAAAAATGTTCAGAACTATAAATTTAAAACACACTCTAGCAAGTGGTGCTGTATTATACAAGGGATATAATTCAATTATTATATAGTATAATTAATGCAGTCAGGAAGGTGAGTCAAATAATTTTTGCATGGTTCTAGAAATGTGTGCAAGGAGTCTATGATTTGAAAACAGCCCAAAGGTAAACTTACCCTGCCACTGGCCAGATGCATTTTCTTTAAATGCGGGTTTCAATGCTGTTTCGGTGAGTGTGGGTTTCAAAGGTAGATAAGTTTTAATGCTAAGTCTCTTTTCATTGTAAGACTATTGCTTTGTTTAGGTTTAGTAAATGTCTATCAGTATTTGTGCTATAAAATTTGAAATAAAAGTTGTAAATGAAATCCAAATTTCTGTAATCATTGTAGAAATAAAGCATAAAACAGTATGCACACTGGGAGATTTGAACAGTGTCTATGACAAATGGGGAAAAATAGCCAAGTATTGGGACACTTGAATGGCTGCGTGGGCAGGGGTGGGGGTGGGGCCGAGTGGGCGTGGCAGCAGAGGGGGTGGGCCGTGTGGGCGGGGCTTGGGTTTGCACCCCCCCCCCTGCAAAAAATCCTGCGGGCTCCCTTGCTTGCACTATAATCTGATTTACCTATTACTAAAGCTTACTAATCTCAGACAGTCTCACAGAAAACAGGCTTCCAACTCCCTCAAGCATCTCAAACAAGTGCTGTTAGTCTCTGCCTGAACATCTTTCCAGATCTACTTGGAGTATAAAAATACATGTGCAAGCATTTCTAAGCAAAGATCTTAAACTTTCTTGCGTTTTTCTCATGCCTTGGAGCCATGCATATCTTTTGTCACTGCCACTCCCCCCGCATTCTAGATCTCCAACTTCCTATTACGTTTTAGCAACTGATATTTTTAATGGTACATTTTTTTAGAAGCCCCACTATTACATTTTTTTGTGTTTTGTACATCTATCCTTGACTATGTTAAGGCTTCTCCCCCCCTTCTGCTCTGTGTATTCATCTGCTATAGCTCAATATGAAGCTCAAGGAAACCTAACTGGCCCCCCTCATGTAGGCTAATTTTTTATCACTATGTCCAGAAAGAATACTACCACTCCACCTTTCAACTGCTGCCCCCCCTCATGTAGGCTAATTTTTTATCACTATGTCCAGAAAGAATACTACCACTCCACCTTTCAACTGCTGCCAATATCATTCCTTCATTTCCACTCTAGCATTGTCAATACCCCCTCACTGACCCTTTTTGGTATAGATTCTGGAAACATTTCCTCTCCTCATTCTCTCAGCTTCTTGTATTTCTTTGCATTTTAGGCCAAGTTATGTATCTAAGTACTACTTCTCGTGATCTCTATCACTGTCACAGGGTCCAAAAAGTAAGCCTCCTTGCAGTCACATGATCCTGTCGGTGATAACATTGTATTTTTCCACGATGCCTTACAGTCTGCAGCAAAAAATACAGCCACATCAGTTGAGCTACTCTATAATAGTAGAGCAAAGCTGGTAAGCTTAAACCCTCATAGTATAAAGGCATCAGCAATTATTCCAATGCAACTCCTGAGTGTTTTCCTTCCATACAGATATTGTAACTCCTTTTTTGATACAATTGAGTAAGCTTACTTCTAAGGAAACTATAAAGGCCTGTCCTAAACATATGATCAGTGACACTACAAACACTTTTACAGCATGAACCTTAATTCTATTTCCATTAATCTTCATTTTTTATCTTCACTATTTCACTCTTCACCTCTTCCCATGTTTCTTGTAGTAATAAGGGGGCTGCAAGTCAACATGTCTAAGTATTTTTTTTAATTGTATGTCCACCAGGGAAGTTTGTATTGAAGCGTTAGACACACTCAAATACATTGTCCTTAAACCCAGACTGCCGAGGGGGACTGTAAGATTTTTTCCAATGTCTTTTCCAATATGGAGGGCTGAAATCTGCAAACATCAATATGACAAAATAGTTCATTCTTTTGATTTACCTGTTCAGAGTTTTTGACTCTTTGTTGGCACTGAAGCAAAATGGGATCTATCGGACCTGTAAGGTAACAATGAGCGCACACACAGGTCTGCCTGAAAATGTCAGAAACATGGACAGGGTGAATGCCGCCTTGAGAACTACAGACAAAATCAAGAGTGCTTCAAGACTGAGCACCTATGAGGCACTAAAACTTTCCTGGAAAAAATGGAAGGCCAGGAATTATTCAAACTAGTATATGCAGGTGGTATGGTTGAACCAGTGATACTTCTAGCAGTAGTTCATACAGTGCTGCATGTGAAGTACTAGGTTTGTTAATGTTAATTTTGATTACTTTTCTAGAAATGTAAATGTGCCTATATCACAAGTGATAAAGGTGTTAAAAAAATACAAAAAAAAGCAATGTAGATGTAAACAATCTGAAGGCCAGAGGGGCACTTTACGGATCTGTACTTGGGCATCAACCTTCTCACAGATGTGCACCAGGACCAAGATATTTTTCTTTGCAATCAGCAGAAAAGAACTGGTAGATTTTGGGGGTTGGGCATGCTTACATGGATGTCACAGTACATGCTGGTGTTAAGTGTGCATACCCCAGATGCGGACACTTCCAAGAAAAATGCTGAATCATGTCTAGCAGACGGAATGAAAACAATCACATAACCTATCAAACAGTCCCCGGTGTTTTTTCTCAGGATGGTTGACTGGATTTCATCTCACAGTGCAATAACACACGGTACTGACTGACAGCTCACTATGCACTAACACAAATCAGTGAGTGAGTGAGTGAAACAAGGATGACTAGACAGCACAATAAGGGATATATGCAGAAATATAGAGAAGAAAGTGGGAGAAAACGAAAACCTCCAATCAGTCTTCTACCTATGAAATGAAGTCATGACAACTGCTACTCCATTAAAATAAAAGCATAGGAATTAACTTAGAACACAACTGAAGAGAATACAGTGTACAGCTGGAAGGATAAACTTGCTGAATATATTTTTGTCACTTAAGAAACTCGCTCTCTGGGCAAACCAATACACCACGAGCAGTAGCAGAATCAAAGCAATTGTATACAGAAAGGTGAAAGTGAACTGGAGGCGCAACAAAAACTGCCTTGGCAACAAGGGGAACAACAAAAAGACTTGACACTTTTCACATGGTTGGTGAAGCATCCAGACCAGGTCAGAAAAAACAGTAACTATTTTTTAACATATGTGAACCAAGTTTTCAGCACCATCAGAGACAATGGAGTCTCATCACCATATGACACATTAGCAAAACTGTAACAAACCTATAAAAAATTACACTGTGCTACAAAACACAGACATTTCAAGATGCTTACAGGTACTGAAAAAAATTCTTAGAAAAAAGGCATTGTGTATCAGATTAGTAACTCTTACCCATTCCTCACATCTACAGCCAGAGCTCGAGGTTCTCGCAGCCCAGAGTTTACAAGCACAGTTCTATAGGCTCCATTCAACTTGGATACTTCAATGGTATCCCTTCCCTTGTCACACCAGTAAAGATTACCACCAATCCAGTCCACTGCCAGTCCATCTGGGTTACTCAGACCAGTACGATGCAGAACCTAGAATCAACAGTCAAATAATTGGATCCCATTCAACTTGTCATCCTTCATATTGCTCTCTGAATTTTGGCAGACTCACAAAACAAACTAGTGTAAAATTTCTTTAACAAAAAATGCTTCAACTAACTGAGAAAAATGCATCTCTCATGATTATTCTACACAAAATGCATATTAACTTAGTTTCTGCACAAATAAAATGTTAAATACTTACGTTAAAAATTATATGCAATATAAAATGCATTGTTATGTAAAAGTACAGTTGTGTACACTTAACATAAATGTAGATGTTCAAGTGTATTAACGGTTGCAGTCATTACATTTGGGTAATCTGCTGGCAGGCTGCCCTCAATCGGCCTGAATATCAAAGTCTTGGGTCCTGCGTCGGTTGCTGTTGCCTCTGCCATGACGTCAGGGGTATAAAATATGCAGCCGATGCCATTTTATTCAGTTTTTCTTGCCCCAGATGTCAGGTGCCCCCCCAAATGGGGAGCAAAAAAAAAAAAAAAAAAAAAAAATATATATATATATATATATATATATATATATATAAACAGCAAGATATATATATATATATATATATATATATATATATATATATATATATATATATATATATATGGGTCTACTTTCATAGACCAAACGTACGAATCACCGACACACATTTTCCCCACCCCAAACAACCGACAACACACCACACCGACAACTCAACATACCGAACACCAAAACACCGACACAAAAGCGCCAAATACACATTGCACACAACAACATATCCACTAACCTTAACCTAAACCCTAACCCTAACGTCCGACACTACCGCACTTACCCAACCCGCACCTAACCTAACTCACTTACACCCCTAAACCCCAACACCACTATCGCACTCACCTACCTGCACCTAACCTAACTCACTTAACACACCCTAAAACATTCAGCCCATCACTATCGCACTCACTCCACCGCATTCTAACCCTAACACATAACACTACCCTACACAGCTCGTCACTTCCACACTTACCTCACGGAACCCTTAGTCCGACACCACCGCACACTCACATTTTCCACACACTATCCTAAAATCCCTCAGTATGTACACTTACCTGTCCGCTCCCCAATACTACATCTGTCACTTTAGCACACTTACCGTGCTGCTCTGCGCTGCCGTTGTCGGTCTCACAGCCGTCGGGATATCGCGTTTTCAGTAACCTACCTGTTCGGTCGTTCCGTCTCGGTCTTCCGGGTGTCGGTATAGTGGCGCTTCGGTCTATGAAAGTAGACCCATATATATATATATATATATATATATATATATATATATATATATATGTAAATGCAATTTTAGCAACATAAACTTGACCTTCATCTAAAAGCAAATACACCACAAAAGCTTTAGAATATAGTGAAGGAAAGAGAAGTTCTAGAAAAAAGGGGGATGGCGGGTGGGTAACCCGGACTGCAACAGTGAATACACTCGAACATCTACATTTATGGTAAGTGTACACTACTGTACTATGTTCTTTGTGTTTCACTGTTGCAGTCATTACATTTGGGTAGAATCCCAAAGCTATGGATGGGAGGATGGAAATAAATAGCATTATGAGCGGCTTTAAGGCCCTGAAGAACTGCAGTGGCAAAGCCTGCCCTGGACTTAGAGAAGAGAGGCAAATGATAATGCTTTGTAAAAGTATGAACAGAGCTCCAAGTAGCAGCTTCTAGAATGTCTTTGGTTGGAACTCCTCTGAGAAAGGCTGCTGAGGTAGAGGCAGCCCTGGTGGAATGTGACCTGATTCCCTTGGGCACCGGTTTACCATGATGCAAGTAGCAGAAACGAATGCAGTGGCTTATCCACTTAGAAATAGTCTGCTTTTAAATAGCCTTCCCCTCTGATCCTGCAGCAAATGCCACCAGTAGTTGCTCAGACTTTCTTAGAGATTTGGTCCTGTTTAAGTAGAATCTTAGTTGTCTGTGTACATCCAAGGAATGCAGAATCCGCTCCCCCTTGTTCTGCGGATTTGGGTAAAATGTTGGTAGGTGAATAGCTTGGTTAAGAGCCACGCAGGATACCACCTTAGGCATAAAGGAAGGATTGGTCCTGAGGGACACCCTGTCCAGGTAAAATGTAACAAAAGGCTCCACAGCCATGAGGGCCTGTAGTTCTGAAACCCTTCTTGCTGAAGTGACTGCCAAAAGGAAATCTGTTTTCCAAGATAAAAACTTTATATCCGCAGTAGCTGCTGGTTCAAAAGGAGGCAGGGTGAGTTTTTCCAGCACAAAATTGAGGTCCCATGCAGGAGTTGGTGATCTTCTGGGAGGCCTTAAAATTTTGGCCCCTCTAAGATACTGTTTTAGCAGAGGATGAGAAAAGATGGGAGGATCCGTGTTGTAATGAGCCAAGATGGCAGAGGCATGGATTTTTATTGAAGAAAAAGATAGGCCCTCGTCAAGCATCTCAGTCAAGTATTGTAAAATCTGAGGAATATTTGGTTTTGCTGTGTCCGTTCCTTGTGCATGGTTCCAAGCACAGAATCTCTTCAATTTATCAGCATAAGATTTTCTAGTACTAGGTCTTCTGGCTTCCAAAATGACATCCATCACAGATTTACCGAGAGGTGTTGTTTGAATAATTACAAAATCAGCCATGCTGCTAGGTTCAGAGTTTAGAGAAGAGTGTGCAGAATTTGATTGCTCTGCTGAGACAGTAGATGAGGTATTTGAGGCAAGTACCAAGGAGGGAGTTGAGACATATTCCTTAGAAATGGGTACCAGTGCTGGCAAGACCAGTCCGGGACAGTTAGGATCATTTTTGTTTTTTCCTGTCTGACCTTTAGTAAGACCTTGGGGAGAAGAGGCAGAGGAAAGACGTAGACTGATAGGTTTTTCCAACTGAAGGATAGGGCATCCACTTTCCATGCTTGTCTGTGATAAGTCCTTGTGCAGAATTTGTCCAGTTGATAATTTTGGGGAGAGGCAAATAGATCTATGTCTGGGATCCCCCATTTCTGTTACCATGCTGAAGACTTGTGGATCCAGTTTCCACTCGTGAGGGTCCATAAGATTTCTGCTTAGGTCGTCTGCCAGAGTATTTTGTTTTCCTGGCAGGAATTGAGCTTGAAGATGTACTTGGTAAGTCAAGGCTGTGTCCCACAATGCCATGGCTAGTCTGCAAAGGGGGTAGGAATGTGTACCCCCCCCGCTTGTTTATGTACCACATAACCGTGGTGTTGTCCATCTTTATCAGAAGTTGTCCTGGATGAAGTAAGTCCTTGAAGGCTGTCAGAGCATTCTGAACAGCTAGCATCTCTTTCTGGTTGATATGCAGATGCATTTGTTTTGGGTTCCATATGCCCTGAATGCATCTCCCCGCCAGGTGGGCCCCCCAAGCATAGTATGATGCATCTGTAGTTAGGGTTTGGGTGACAGGGGGTATAGTGAAAGACCGTCCCTTGCTCTGGTGACATGCCTCTGCCCACCAAAGAAACTCCTGTTGCAGGCAGGGAATGAGAGGAATCATTGTTTCCAGACTGTGACAATGTTGACATAAACTTTTTAGATACCAATGAAGTTTCCTCATATGCCGTCTTGCATATGGAATTAGTAGAATGCAGGATGCCATGAACCCCAAAGCCTGCAGAATTTGTCTTGCAGATAATTGGGTTTTTGTTGCCATCTGTTTGAAATATATAGTCAGTTGCCTTTGTTTGTCTGGCGTAAGGTAAGCCATCTGGGCAGTTGTATTCAAGCTTGCACCCAGGAATGTAATTTTTTGAGAGGGTACCAGTTGTGATTTCTTTTCGTTTATTGTGTAACCTAGGCAAAGAATGTCCTTGTTTTCTGCTTGAATGAGACAGTCGTCCAAGTAAGGATAGATTTTCATGCTTCTTTGTCTGCAAAATGCAATTATTGGTGCCAGGCACTTTGTAAAGACCCTGGGCGCAGTAGATAAGCCAAAGGGCAGTGCAGAGAATTGGTAATGCATAAAACCTGCCTTGAAGCGGAGGTACCATCTGCATGATTCCCTTACTGGGATATGCAGGTATGCCTATTTTAAGTCTAGAGTCACTAGCCAAGCGTTCATGCCCAGCATGAGCAATAGCTGTTGTAAAGTCAGCATTTTGAATTTTGGGATGTCCAAGAACATGTTCAAAATCAGTAACTCCAGTATTGGACACCAAGCATTGTCTTTTCTGGGTACCAGGAACAGTCTTGAATTAAAACCTCATCCTTTTTCCTGTTCTGGTACTGGTTGAATAGCCCCCACATCCATGAGGGACGTAACTTGTTTCTGAGCCTCTGCCCATTGATTTTGTGGCAGATCTGGCCAACCGTTTGGAATTGGCAAAGTATGGAAATGAAATCTGTACCCCTGGGATACTATGTTTAATACCCACTTGTCCTGGGTAATTAACTGCCAATTCTGTGCATGAAGTGCTAATTTCCCCCCAAGGGGACTGCCAAAAGATGAGTGCTTGGTGATGGTAGAGGGAAGTCACTGAGACTGCTTACTGTAGGGTTGTGCTTTGTTTTCTCCAGATTTGGAGGTAAAGGCACCACCCATTGCTTTGACCTGTAAGAACCCTGTGATTGGTATCTAGAGCCTTTTGAGCACCTGGATTTGCCTTGTGAGGCTCTGTTGGACACAGGAAAGGACCAGTTTTTAGTAGGCCAGTGCTTACTGAATCTGGGTGGCTGCACTTGTAAGAAATCTTTTACAGTTTGCATAGATTTAGCTTTGTCTTCCATTTTCTTTAAAACCTCTTCTGCCTGATTACCAAACAGAGTATCATGCTGTAAAGGTGCATCCAACAATTTAGCTTTAACATAATCAGGCAGATTTTGCTCCTCGAGCCAGGCATGCCTTCTAATCACAGATCCAGTAACTGCGGCCCTGCAAGAGGCCTGCAAGGAATCAAAACCACATTGCAAAGTATGCTTTCCAACCTGTTTTGCTGCATGAAATAATTCCTGTATTCTTTATTTTCCACACAATCAGAAATCAACATAATTTTCTGTTTCAATAAGCCCATAACATGCTGTTGATATTTAAGGATATGAAACTGGCAGTTTAAGGCCCTAATTGCCAAGGTTGCAGATGTATAAACCTTCTTTCACCATCTATCCAGCACCCTGGAATCAATATCAGAGGGGGTAGGATTTTTGGCTGTAGAGGCCTTTACACCTTTGGGACCCTGTGAGATAGTTTCACGATCAGCAACAGGATTTTTGAATAAAATTTGTGGGAGTCAGGAATCCTGTAATATCTGTCTGGCTTACTAGGAGCCGGAGGTAGGGAATCAGGAGCCATGCTCGATTCCGAAAACACATCATAAACAATGTCTAATACAGGAGGTATAGCCAAATGCCTATGCTGACGAAGAAGGAGGAAATCCCTAAGCCTCTTTTTTGATTCAGAGAAATCCTGACTCTCCCAATGAAAATGTTCCCTTAAAAGTATGCAAGGTTTCTCCAAAAGAATAATCCTCAGGAGGAGATGCAGATGGAATGGATTCTTCTGCATCTGAATCCTCATAGGGTGGTATAGAAAATTCCTGATCAGAAGAGGAATCAGAAGAAATAGAAACCTGATCTGAAGATTCATAATCAGTGTCTTGCCTCGGCCTCTTAGCGTTGGGAAATATAAATAATTATCAGCCATTTTGATATGATTATCTACATTTCTATATTTTTTTATCATATATTTTTTTTTTCTATTTTTTTTTTTTCAAAATTTTTTTAAAATAATGTTTGTTGCTGTTTGTGAAGCTCTGGTGGTTTCTGTCATGGGGTCTGGGTCTGTCTGCTGGTGTCTCATCATGGGGTGGGGGGGGGGGCAGAAAGTTTTTGGTTCTGCAGGTTTGTCTATGTCTTGTGCTCTGTTTGTCTTTTGCTATTGTGCTTTTTGTATTATTTCTATAATGTCTAGTGCATTATAATCTGTCATCTATTGTCTGGGCTGTTAATAGTATTAATGTTATTAATATTATTTTAATAATATTAAATTTTATTGTGGGGCAGGGTGCTTATTATTGAGGTTTTGCATGTGGGCTTTTATTTTGCATTTTGCTTGTTGTTTTCTTTATTCTTTGGTTTTTTCTAACGCAGTATTTTCGGGTTGGCTCTGGCAAATGGTGTGGGTGGGCTTCATCTGCAAAAGAAAAATATGCGGGGTTTTTATTTGTTAGCTGTTGTGGTGATGGTATGCTGATATGTGGGGTCACGAAACATTTGTTTTTTAACTCAGTCAGCAGTATTATGTGTTTTTTTCATGTGTTCTCATGTTTTCTTGTTTTTTTTTTGCTGTCATTTCTATATTTGGGTATGATTATCTGTCTTTTGTTTGTTACTTTTTTTTATCCCTGTGGTCTTCTTTATGTTCTATTGCTGTCTGGTTTTGTGATGTCTATAATAATAAAATATTATAAAATATAAAATTATATATATAATATAATATGCTAATAAAACTTGTGTCAGAATAATAGATTAATATACGTATTTAATAAAATTTATTAATATGCATTATTTATGATATATTATTAATAAACTACAGAATACTATGTATATGCATCAGTTTATAATATGTTATTTTCTTTCATAGTAGCTTATGTATACAGTAAATTGGTTTATGCAGAGCATATAATATATTTATACATGCACACAACTAATAGAAGCAGTGGTAGGAATCAAGACATATCAGAGCATAGAAATATATATGCATATATATATACTTATACATATCACTTTTATTGTATATACATGCAAGCATATATTATATAGCAGAAATAGTAAATAAATACACACATAGAATATAGAATATGAACATATATATATATAGCACATATAAGGTGGGGTGTTCTGTTTTTCTTTTGTTGTGGTGTGTTGTCTGTTGTTGTTTGTGTTTGCTGGTGTTTGTGTGGTCACATTTTTGTGGTGGTGCTGCTTTGTCTCATTGGTCTCTCTTTTGGCTCTATTGTTCCAACTTTTGGTGGTTTTTTTGTCATCATGGTTTCTCTGTGTTGTTTTAATTCTGCTCTTTTTTGTGTGTCCTCAGCATCTATTAATATTAAGCTCTTGTTTCATTTTTTTTACATGTTTCTACAGTTCTCTTGTGGGTTATTTTGTTTCTGATATTATTATTTTGGAGGATGTGTATGTTTCTTTATCTTTGTCAGTTGCAGGGATTACTGGTTTTCTATTTGTCAGATGTCTCTTTATTTACTATTTTATATGCTGCTGTTGTAGTGATGATGATATGTGCTCATTATAATTATGGTGTTTTTTTTTGTTGCATGTCATTTTGTTGTCTTCTTTGTTCTGGTGTATGTCTCTATTATTGATTTTTAGTAATCATGCTATGTTCACTATTGTTCTATGCTATTTTTTCAATATTAATGCTGTTTTGTTCTTTTGTTCTTTTTTTTTTTGTATCTGCTTTTCTCTGTTCTTTTCTTTCTTCTATATTCTTTCTCTTTATTCTATTTTCCTCTTTTTATCATATTTTGTTTTGTGCTATATGCTGGTATGTCATTGTGTGTATGTGTTATAATAATATCTATGAGTATTCTATTTTGTGTTTTCTCAATCTATTTTGTGGCAGTTTTATGTAATATTTCAATAATAATGTGCTGCATTAAATAATATTGTGTGTTGTGTTCTACTATATTAATGTTTTTGTGTGTTAGTTTTGCATGTTGTGTGTTGCTGTTTGTTTTATTGTTTTGTGTGCTTTCTTTTTGTTTTGTGTGCATGTTGTGTTTGTGTCATTTGTCTGTGTTGTGCTTTGTGTGTGTTGTCAGTGTTTTGTCACAGTTGGTTTGTGTGCTCTATGTGTGTGTGTTGTGTGTGTGTTCAGCTATGTGGTGTTTCTATATGTTGTGTGTGTCTATATAGTATATGTCATAGATGTGTGTGATGTGTGTGTCTGTATGTTGCAACTACTTTAATATTGTAAACAGTAATATAATATGTGTGTCTCTGTGTAATTATTGTGTCTTATTATGCTTGCTCATGTCATGTGTGTCTGGTTGTGTGTGTGCTGTGTTTCTGTATTGAGCTTGTGTGTGCTTTGTGTCTCTGTGTGTGCTGTGCATTTGTGTGTGCTGCATCTTTTGTGATCAGGTGAGTGTCGTCATTTTGTGTATGTGTGTGCTGCTTTGTGTGCGTCTGTGTGTGTGTGTGTCTTGTGTGTGTGTGTGTGTGTGTGGTATATGCTCATAACATGTTGTGTGTGTGTGTGTGCATACTTGTGTGTGTGTGTCATAATAATTTTATTTGTCATTATATGCATGGTTTGTGTGTGTGTTTTTGTGTTGTCTTGCATTGCTGCTATTTTATTGTGTGTATGTATTCATTTGTTGTGTGTGTCTGTGTGTGTGTGTGTGTGTGTGTGCTATGTGTTGTGTATATTATGTGTTATGTGTGTGTGCATGTGTGTGTGTGTGTGTGTGTGTGTGTGTCTATGTGTGTGTATTGTCTGTGTGTGTGTGTATTGTCTGTGTGTGTGCATGTGTGTGTGTATCTATTGTATGTGTGTGTGTGTTTGTGTGTCTTATGTGTGTGTGCTATGTGTGTGTTGTGTGTGTACTATGTGTGTAATAATAATGTGTGTGTGGTGTGTGCTAATAATATATTTTGGGTGTGCTATTGTGTGTGTGTGTCATGTGCAGTGTGTGTCTTTTATGTATGTGTGTGTGTACATATGGGTGTGTGTGTGTGTTTTTGTGTATTGTTTTTATATTATTTATGGTGTGTGCATGTAATAATATAATAATACATGTGTATAATAATAATATGCTACACATATGTCATATGTATATATGATATGATATATATATGTGCACAGCAATATGTAATACTACATATAATAATAATAATAATATGTATATGCAGATATGTATGTGTATATGTAATAATAATGTATAATAATATCATGTATATGTATATAATAATAATATACATATATAATTAATTAATTTAATAATAATAACAATATACATATATATGTATATATACATATATATATATGCATATATACATATATATATATATGCATATATACATATATATGTATACATACTATATGTATATATATGTGCTTTTTGTGTGTGTGTGTGCTGCTTTTTTCATTTATTTGTAATTTTGCTTATTCATTTCATATATTTTTTTTCATGTGTTTTTTTATTTGTGCTGTGTGTGTGTGCATTTGTTTGTGTCTATTTTGTGTCCTGTGTGTTAGTGTGTTTATATGTGTGTGTCTATGTTTGCTGTGTGCTTGTGTGCTGTGTTTTTTGTGTGTGTTTATGTGTTTTTGGTGTGTTATCTTTGTTTTTTATGTGTGTCTTTGTTTTGTAACTTTCATAATAGGGTGGCTGTGTGTGTTGTTATTGGGTCATGTTTTTTTCTTTTTTGCTTTGTTGTGGTTTATTATTAGAGCTGGGCTATCTTCTTCTTTTCTTTTTCATTTTATTTTTTTTTTTTTGTATGTGTCTTTTATTTTTTCTCTGTGTGTGTTTCTCATTGTTTCTCATCTTTGTTCTGCTGTTTTGACTATTCACAAGGTGTGTTTCTATGTGTCTTGAGCATGTTTTAAAATTTTACATACATATTAAATATTTAGTACATCTTTACAACATACATTTATTTTATGTATTTTTCATCTTTTTAAATTTTCTCTTCTCTACATTATTTTTTATAATTATATACAACATATGTATTTTTATTTTTCATCTTTGTAAAAAAATACAACCATAATATAATATATACTATTTATAACAACATATATATTTTTTTTAAAATACATACTTTTCCATACATAACTTTTTTCTACTTTTAATACATTTTTTTCAACATATATATATACATACATATATATATATATATATGTATACACACACACACGGTGTGGGGGGTTTTGTCCTCCATGTATTACACTGTTTGACCATTATCAGTATTGTTTCTGCTTTGTACACAATCACAAGTGTAAGGCTACTTTCTTTTCAGATGAAATCTTATTAGCGCTGTTGCTTGTTGGTCAGTGGCAAAGTTGACATTTTTTTATATTTAAATATATATTCTAGATACAACCCCTTCCATCTCATAAAACAATCAAAGCTTTTCCCAAAGATAGGACAAGTTAATCCTGCTGATGCTGCTAGGAATGTCCTTCAAAAGCGGGTATTTTCTCATTAATTCCAGATCTAGACTACAATTAATTCAAATTTTTTGTGTATGCTAATTTTTCCATCCTGAAATCTTCACACATTTCTTTCAGACTGAAAAAACTATCCATGAATCTTCAAAGTGTCAGGAAGATATATTCGGTGATCATCTGCATATAATTAAATTTTGTATAGCTCATCTCCGACTGCGTACCCCTTAAAAGCACATCACCTTATTCTTATGGCTAGTGTTTCAAAACATAATGTTAACAGTAAGGAATAAAGATGACATTCCTGTCTTGTACCTCTGTTTATGCTCAACATTCCTGAACTTCATGTCCACTTTTATTCTAGCCTTAGCTTCCTTATAAAGTGCCATCAACAACTCCACAAACTGCTGGGAGAAACTATATGGCTTAAAACTGCAGAGAGAAATGCCTAGTTTTACATGATCAAATGCTTTTTTTATTTTTGCAATCATACTAGCTATCAGTAAAAGTGTAGGTGGATCTGTTTGCATCTTGTCTTACCACAGAAGTTCTGACTTATTATTTTTTATTGTATCCCTTAAATGGAACATTATCCCTACTGCAACCTGAATAACTTGTCTAACTACTATTTTAATATGTTTACAGATATTCAGCTACAAACGCGTGTATATAACATATTCCATTTCAACCTGATACTGTGACTGGTTACCTTTATTAAATATGATTTTATGTAATGTCAACCAGTTAAATATGCCACTATCACTTTCTAATACTGCATTATAAAAGATGATGCTAATGTTTAACTGATCTGTATTAATTTATTTAATATCTTATTTATTTATTGACATTTGTTAACCGGGTTAGTCCAGCTGAGCGAGGGGCCCATTTTCAGTGGAGACCTGAGTAGAAAAGCTACAGAAATAATACAAGTATGATATTAACAAAACATTAAGGTAGAGTCAAAGAAATATAGTACAAGTCAAAAATTTGTGCACAGCAGTACAATGTATAGGTAAAATAACAGTTAACATTTACAACTTCCAAAACTTGAGAACAGTATATCGCACAGGCCAAACAATTAAAACATTTAGAGAATATTACACTAAGGAGTACATTATGAATACAGTTTGCTAGAGCAAGTAGGAGGAGGACAAAGAGTTGATAAGTAAAGGAAGAAAGATGAGAAGAGAGAACACTAATTCAAGTGGGGGGGGGGGGGTTGACAAGGGCATGACCAAGTCATCAGGAGAAAAAGTTTTAATTTTTAAATTTACATGGTATTTTGCATTATATACTGAACTAACTGAGCTTTTCTCCCTGGGACTATGCTGAAAAGAGATTCTGCACCCACTTGCACTTCCCCAGTCAACAAGCAAAATAAAGTTACTTTTAATCAAGTTGTCAGAAGTTGTTCCTCCACATATCAACCCAGTCTCATCATGGTGTATAACCTTATGTAATATACCTGCTAACACTTCAGCTAATACTTCAAATAATTTAAAACTGAAATTCAATACAAAAATTGGTCTAGAGGATTCTACTTGCATAAGTTTTTTTTCCTTGGGTTTTAATAGGACTGCAATACTGGCTTGTTTCCAAGACTCTGGGGTATGCCGGAGGTCATATCATAGGTAAATCTACAGGTCATTATACAAGCTTAGCCAACTACCTCTATTCAAAAGTTCCCTCTATCCTCAAAGGGGTTCAAGAAAACACAGACTGGGGCAGAATTTGAGGGTATCCATCCAATTACCTAGGTTACCGTTGAAGGTGTCAACAGTACTGTGCAAGACAGTAGTAGACGTTTACTCCAGAGATAAGGAATATTTGATATATGAACATATCACGCAAACACGTCTTGCTCATTTGTTGATAAAGGTTTAGTTCCTTTAGCCAGGTATATGGGGGACCATTTGTCTGTGAAGAAATAGGAGGTCCAAGAGGTTTAGATCCCTCATGGCTCAAAAGGCCAGACAGATTCTCATGGAGAAGTCTATAACAGACTGAATACAGAGACAGGGCTGCTAGTCTGCCCTGATAACTATGATTTTTAAGACCATTGACCTTTTTGGTTATGATTTTCTGAGATCTTTCAGACTGGGTGATATCTTTATACAAATACATGCCAAAAGGCACACTATATTCAATAATGGATCTGACGTGATACGAGTAAAAGGTTCTTAAGACTTCTCTAGATCTAGTGGAGATGCCTTTGGAAATCAGATCAGCTAAACAGAAGGCTTTTCAAACTACAATGGAGACATGATGGTGAAATAATAAGGAACTATCAAGAAGTATGCCTAGCTTCCTTACAACAGTGTCTGACTGGAGGGGTATCTCACCTATATGGTATGTGGAAATGCATAACTTAACTCCATAAAACTTCTCAAAGTCTTCTTTCTTCCCAACTTGTACAACTTTTATTGGTATACCATATGGCTCAGGTGTCTCCGCTTTTTATTGTTCCTTTATTATCAACTCCATCTCCTGCCCTGTCACAACCTTTGTTGATGAAAGTGTACCCCTGGTCTAGGTCTAACTTCTTCAGGTCCAAATATCCCAATTGGACTTCAATATCTGACTCTTCCCCGGGCTCTTCTAGATACAAAAGACAAGGAAAAAAAGCTAGGACCAGCTCGGAGGTTAACTGACACTCCAGACACAAAATATTCACAAAGAGCAAGGTAAAGTCCAGTAATCAGAAACGCTAGGCAGGTAATAGTAAGTACCAAACTTGTTTATTTAGAATGCACAAAGCTTTCAGGCCAGTGCCCTTCCTCAGTGTGTTACACACCTGCCTAACATTTCTGATCACTGGACTTCCACCTTACTCTTCCTGATACCACACACTGCAGCATTCAGCAAAACAGTTCAATGCGTCAAAGGGTGCACTGAGAACTCTTTCCACCAATACTATCATCTTACATACCATCCTTTTACCTTCTGCTGCTAAATCCGGAGGACCAAATATTTTTGACTGTCTGGTATGACCTCAAAATCTGCAAGTTTAAGAAATCTTTTGGCTTAGCCACCTTCAAAATCAGTGATTTCTCTATCTTATCTTTTTTTTTTTTGCATCCTCCTCTTCCACACCTTTCTTAAATTACTTGTCTTGCACTTTCGACAACTTTCTTCTCATTTGGAGTAATTTCACTGTACTCGGAGTTCTCAAAAGATCAGCTAGATCCAACATGAACCTATCCCACTTTGATGATAAATTATCCAGTGTTTGTGGAACTTTTTCTACCCATTCCTTTCATCTCTCCCTGGCATTCTCTTATTATGCTGTATATATTCACAATCATAGGCTTAACCTCCAAATTCTCCATTTTATCTCACTTCTGACTAACTGCACAATCACAGGTGTGTAGTCTGAAACAGAAATAGGAAGGATGCCCTGAGATTCAACCATGTGGGCATGTTCCTTTGTTACAATGGCTGTCTAGCTTTGAAAAGGACTGGTACCTGTAAGACAAACAACACCATGTCAGCATGTTCCTGTTAAACGGAACGAAATTTAAGGAATGAATAGTCTAAATGACTGAAGAGTTATTAAGGTAGACAGAAATTTCTTCAGATCAGATAGCCTTGAGTGGGTAAAATGAAAATGAAATTTAGAAATACAGTAGAAATAAAACAGAAACAAACATGGGATAAACTAATGGAAATCATTTAAGAGGGTTGACAAAGTTTAAAGTATTGCATAATAAAGGGAATCTCACATAAGCACAGGAGCAGCTGAAAAGTACTAAAGGGGATACTAGAGAGCATTTGTTTCATATGTATGACATTATAAAGGTTGCTGTTAAGCAACTACTTGATAACAACTGCAGAGCACAAAATCCACTGACCTAGGCAACTCAAAGTAGAGGGGAGGGGACTGTTGCTAAACTTAGGAAGCCTGCAACAAGAAAAATGACCAGAGATCCTATAGAGATATTGGAGAGAACTTGAAAATGTTATGATAATCTGTATAAAGCAGATGAATTTGGAATCCAAGAAAAAGCATAAATACAAATATCTATGGAAGACAATTATGCCATGGTTAAAGTAAGGTGAAGCAGAAACAATTAATAGCAAAGACAGGAAGAGAGAAGATATGTACACCGATGTACAACCAATCAACAGAAGTCTCCAGGAACATATGGCATTTCTCTGAAAATTTGGACATTGGGGGGGGGGTGATAGTTATTTTAAAAAGTGATGGAGTACAAACATTTGGGAAAAAGGCTGTAAAGGCTATATTATCAAAAGAAGGTAAAGACCCTTCAGACCCAACTTCATATAGACCCATTTCAGTTTTAAACTAATAGTAAAGTGCCTGTATCTGTGCTAGCTAATGAATGGAAAAGGTGTTGCCAAAATTGGCAGATATAGATCAATGTAGTTTTGTGGAAGAGAGGCAAAAATCTGACGTTAATAAAATGATGATCTAGAGGAAAGCAGAGAGTAAGAAAACGTGTCTACTATTAATAGCTCTTGACAGAGAGAAAGCATTTGATACGGTCAGCTGGGATTTTATGAGTAGGGTAATGGTAACTATCATTTTATCTGAGAATGCAAATGCTAACTAGGAATTTCTATGAAGGCTTGGTAGCAAGAATTAAGGTGGGAAGGTTTTTCTCCAACATGCTTTGTCAGACTAACAGAAGAACAAGGCAAGGATACCCACCATCCATTTTATTTGCTTTATATTTACAGCCATTAGCAAACAAAATAAGGAACACAAATTTAAGAATATAACTGGCATGGAAATCAAGAAACATTACTTTATTCATGGATGGCATTATTTTGTTCCAATAAATCCATAAAAAGATAGCTTGATGTTGAAGACTATATATTTTTTTAAAACAAGAAAAATCTTTACTGAATTATCCCTTATGACAAAGGCAATTATACATTTATTTAAATGAAAAGAAATCATACTGACATACTTTCAGTTGCAAAAATTATACATCATGTATCTTCTATACTGTCCCTGTCAGTCAAAAATTATACAGCTCATTCAATTCTTGCCTTCCCTTAAATCTCATTCCTCCTCCAAAACATTACTCTGCATGCATTATTCCCATAAATCCTATCTTTTCTATGTAATTTATCCTACACTTTTCTAAAGATCCCACTTCCAGTTCTTTTATCTTTGTTACAATATTCACTGCTTCTAGTACAGCTGGTTTAGACTTCAACTTCCATTTTCTAGTAATTGCTTTTTTTAGCAGCCACCAGAAAAACTCGACAAGGCCTTACTATTTCTAGGCAATTCCAATTCTGTGTCACAGCTCAAAAATCATTTTACTCACCTGGTATGTCAGATAGAGTAGCATACAGGGAATTGTTAAAATCTGCTACCTCATATACATTCCCAAAAGATATGTTCCCAATTATCTCTTTTTCCACATCACACCTCCAATACTTGCAACCTACCTAAAGAAAGAATTCTTTGGAGTCTGCTTGGGGGTATAAAAATACTTCTGAAAATACTTCCACGCAACAAAAATTATATATTATATATACATACACACAAATAGGTTCATAGGTAAGTACTAGGCTATCTGCCCAAGGGCATTTATAAGCCTAGCCAGAATGTGTTGGCTTTCGCCATCCCCTTAGATTAGTTCCCTGTGCCTCTGTCCAGCAGAGCCATTAGTTCCCCACTCCATTGTCCAGCAGAGCCACTGCAGCTATCCCCTGGGTAAATTTTCTGTTTCCCATCCACCCGTCAAGGTTTTGCTTGAAGAGTGTTAGTGAGGAGCTCTGCCTGATGTATACTGGAATCCTGTTCCAAAGCATGGGGGAGTCTCTGGGATAGGAATCTATCCCTCCAGCATGTCCTACTTATCGTTGTAGTGAGGTTTATATCTCTAGAGCGTGTCGCTCTCTGGGATATTTTTTTTTTGTTTTAGGTGGAGCATGTCTATCAATTCTGGTTTGGACATGGCCTTGTATGTCAGGCAGAGATCACCTCTGAGTAAGCAGTATGCAATTGAGTACAGCTGGAGTTCTTGAGTCGGGTTCCATAGGGCATCTGTTTAAGGCCAGTAATCCTCTTGGTGAGGTACTTTTGTGGTCTTTCCAGCTGTTGCAGATGTCATGGAAGGTACACCCCAAATGGGGCTTTGTATTCTATGATGGGTCTAATGAGTGATGAGTAGAGTGTCACAATAACCTTTTTTGTTCAAGATGCGAACCCTTTTGTGATTAGGTGGGCCACATAGAAGGATTTTCTAACCACCTTGGCAATATGATTATCAAAGGAGTGATTACTATCTACTTGGGTCCCCAGATCCCTTATTACATTTTCTGTATTTAGGGGACTACCACCTATGTGGTAGTTCGCGGGTACTTTGTTTTTGCCAAAGGGGATGACTATGCACTTTTTGGCATTTAGCTTGAGGCCATGATTTTGACACCAGGTATCCGTCTCAGTGAGAGCCATCTGGAGGGTGTCTGTATCAGCTGGGGAATCAATTATGGCCCCAAGTTTGCAGTCGTCTGCGAACTTGGTCAGCCAAGTCCTCCTATGATTGCCTGTACCTCTGAGAAGTATATACTGAACAGGAGGGGTCCTAGGACTGAGCCCTGGGGGATGCCACTTGCAACCGGTTTAGAGTCGGACATATAGCCTGCAACTCTCACCATGTGGGTTCTATCCATGAGCCAGTTGGCAACCCACCTTGTGACGTAGGGGGTTTATGTTCAAGCTGGTGAGCTTGTCTATAATACTAGAATGGGAAATGGTGTCGAAAGCCTTTGGGCAGTCTAGGTAGGCTGTGTGGACCTCCTTTTCCCTCGTCTAATGCCTTGGTAACCGTCTCAAAGAGGTCCACCAGGTTTAGGAGGCATGATCTGCCCTTAACAAAGCCAAACTGGGTAGGGTCCAAGGTTTGGAGGTTCCCAATGTCTCTGTTAATGAGTTCCATGATGATGCGCTCCATAGCCTTGCAGACCAGGCTAGTCAGGCTTATAGGGCGATAGTTCCCGGGGTCCGTTGTGGCTCCACCTTTGTGAAGCAGGATAACTGTTGCTGTGCGCGACTCTGTGGGTACATAGCCTGTAGAGAGGCCGAGTTTGAACAGTGTGTTTAGGTGAGGGGTTAGTTCATTTTGGAGCTCTTGTAAGACACAGCATGGGACACCATCCTGTCCCATTGAAGCTGTGATTTTGGTTTTGGATAGGGCTGTTTTAACCTGTGTGTCTGTGATTGACGGGGCCCTACATTCTTCTGGTATGGTTAAGGGCCCTTTAGGGGGTGAGAGGGGGGTGAAGTTTGCCCTAAACCTGTCTGCCAGAATGTTGGCAATATTAGTCGATTCAGTGTATTTTGTGCCATTCTGCACTAACTCAGAGCAGATCTGAGTGTTTCCACTTTCTTGACATAGCTAAAGAACACTTTGTGGTTATCTTTGGAGTCATTGGCAATTTTTCTTTCAAAACTAGCCTTGGATGATTTAATGAGGGATCGTAGTTTCTTGCTGATACTGATCAGGGATGTCTTTCCTTCTTGGGATTTTACTCTTTTCTGTACTAGTTTCCTCCCTTCTGTTGTATAGATTGTTTATGGCAGGGGTCCACCAGACTTGTTTCCTTTTCTTGGAGGAGTGAGTCTTGGTTTTACTTGGGATAGCACGATCCATGCATTCCTGCAGATGCTCATGGAGTGCCTTTGTAAAGGTTTCAGCAGCTTGGACAGCATTGTCCTTTAGAATGGGGGCTGTGAACCTTTCCACCTAGGTCTTAAGTAACGTGAAGTTTGCTTTTGAAAAGTTTTTCATGGTGGTTTCTTTGATTGGGGTGGGGGCAAAATGTGGATATCCAGAGTGATTAGTCTATGGTCTGATCTAACCAGCGAGGGATTGACCTCCGGTGTGGAACACTAGTCGCCCATGTGGGTGATGACCAGGTCCAATATGTTGTTCCCTCTGGTGGGGGTGTTGACCAGTTGATCCAGGGCGTTCAAGTTTATAAATTCTAGGAAGGGTTGGGCAAGGGAGTTAGTACTTGAGTAGTTCTCCCAGTTTATGTTTGGGTAATTGAAATCACCCAGTATTAGGGTGTTTGGTAGGACCTTCACATTTCCCAGTGTCTCCAGAAATGCAGATTGGGGGTCCTGGGCCATGGTGGGTGATCTGTAGCAAGCTATAATTTGGATTGCAGTTTTGCCCGTTGTTAGTTGCACATGGATGATCTCTGATGCATTGTGCTGCACCACTAACCTGGAGGTGTGGGTATCCTTGAAAAATATGGATACACCCCCGCCTTTTGTGTTTCGGTCCTGGCTCTGTGGCCGAAAGAAAGCACTGTTACTGCAAACCGGATTCAAAGTATTTCCTTTATTGTAAAATCTGATGAAATCCCTGCTTGAGAGGGAAGAAAGCGCTCAATCATCTGTTTTTAAGGAATTTACAATAAAGGAAATACTTTGAATCCAGTTTGCAGTAACAGTGCTTTGTTTCGAGTGTTTTGTGGACTAGTAGCACTGGTTGGCTTCTTTTTTACTTATTATTCTGTGGCCGAAAGGTATGGTAGGAATTATAGCCTAGTGGTGCTGGGGTGCTCTCAGGAGCCTTAAACCAGGTTTCTGTTACTGCACAGATGTCGATGTTCTCCATTCTGAGGAGTGCCTCGAGTGGTTGCATACATACATATACACACACAGGTCAGTAACGTTTTATCAACTACAGGTGACAGTGTGGACTATAATCAATAAGTAGTAGAAATAATGAGATGAAATAATTTACTTGGGAGGGGAAGAGGGCAAGAATTAACTGGGATAAGTAGTCTCTCCCACTGAACAAGGTGGTTTGGGATTACATGATTTGATGCCAAATTTTTGAGCTACCCAATTAAGCCTCATTATATACATATATATAGATATATATATATATATATATATATATATATATATATACATATACATATATATATATATATATATATATATATACATATATATATATATATAAAAACCCAAGCAGAAGGTTATCAGTCAAAAGTGTAAAAGGATGATTATGATGAAATGGGGGAAGTATGAGAAGGAAGGAGAGAGCAGGCTTGTGGATGCACGTCCACTCCATAACAGAACAACCATACAGAATATTGTATTCATTCATAAGGTAGCAAAAAATACTTTTAGAAGAAAGGGAACACGAAGATGAAGAAAGGAGATGGTGCCACTACAGACGACTGGTAGAAAGAGTACAAAAGTAGGCAAAGGTGGACTGAAATTTACTGGAGAAAAAACAGTAAAGGAACCAATCTTTTAGGAGCAAATAATGAGACATGGAAAGGTAATATAGTGGGACAAGGCTAAATAGAAGTTTGGACTGTAGGTTACTTATCTTTTCTACCCAGGGATTGTTAACAGAGTACAGGCAGCGAAGAGATGCATACAAACAGGATTGTTAAATGAAAGACCAGCCCTGGTAATGAATTTAGCCAAGTCTACAATACACGTTTTTGTTAAAAAGGGATAATTACTAGGGCATATAAAATATTGCATGATAACTCTAAAAATCCATTAGTGGAGAATAGGATGGGATAGAAAGAGAACTTGGAAAGACAGTATACAATGGAACAATAGGAAGACATATCTGCAGCTCCCAAATATGTAACAAAGTCAAGAAGGTATATGATTTTTGCTTGGAAGTGTTTGCACAGGTATTTTAATACTTCAAGCATACTTTAGATAACTTTTTCTCAGGCAAATAGAAAATGGAGGAGGTGTGACTGGAAAGAGACAGGTAAATGAGAACATTTTTTTTTTTGGGGGGGGGGTTGCAACGAGTTGGCAGACTTCAAACTTTTCCTAAAGAATACTTTTTTTCAGAAATGTTGATGATCTGGTATATAGGATATGAAATGCCCAGACACAGTCAGGACTTACTTTTACTGGCTGCCAAAAAAGCAATTACTAGAAAACAGGATTCAAAATCTAAACCAACTGTAACTGAAGTATGAATACTGTAAACAAAATAACTTGAACTGGGATACTTAAAGAGAAGGAGCAAATTACAATGAAATAAATAAAATTAGTGGGAACAATGCATGCAAAATAATGTTCAAGAGGAGGACTGAAATTTAAGGAAAGGCAGGAAATGGGCAATGTAAATTATACTGGAGTGAGTGAAACTTGTTAAACAGTATACTGCATGAAAACAACAAAAGAAATATTAGCATGGCCTGCTTTCTTTTCTACTATATTATGTACTTGTCACCTTTTATGGCATGATTAATAAATATGTTTTAAAAAGGGATATACTCTATACATCGCATCCCTTCTTTTCAAGACAAAGACTATTATATTCAATCTTGGAATTAATACACTTTACACACACACACATATATATACATATACACATACACACACACACACACACACACACACACACACACCAGTAACTCATTTTGGTCCTTACATATTTTTGTAATTAATGGTACTGCTAGAATAGAAAAACATGCATTTCAACTTTTAAAAATGAAAAAACACATTTTCCAAACTGCAAGGGCATTTCAATATTCCTCTGTACTTCAGTTTCAACGTTTCAGCTCATCACAGCTACTCCTAGCTGCTTTTCTTTGCAACTTTACAAGGAAATCTAAGTAGGCAGTCCACTCTTCAAACTACAACACATTAATAGTTGAGCTGGTAATACATACGTAGCTAGTATGTCACAACAAAGCTAGAAGCATATCTACTTACCAAGCACTATTCTTTCATTTCACTTTCCACACCATGAGCTATCCTTTCAAAAACTAGACTGTGTGCAATCTAAACAAGACCTCAGATACTGAAATTCTCAGTGCTCCAAAAATCTCTTGAATTCCATACTTGCATAATGTGGACTATTATCAACAGACAACTACATCTAGTACTTGATGTCACAAAAATAAAACTTTCTAAATCCACCGGTAATGCAAACATTTGTGTACAATAACTTCTTGACCACCAGAAACTGAACAACAATCAAGCCACATTAGAGATGCACAATCTATGAAATCAAATTAATTTAGTTCACCTTTACACCATGGTCATTCTAGTACTCTCTCAAACTGTTTAATCTATTGAATTACTAATGTGACACTCACTGCACAGAGAATGGTCTTTCAACTTCTTGTTCAAGCTGGAGTGACATGAATGGCCAGTATAACATATTGCGTGCTTCTACTTTATACCCGATAGTTTCTATATGTGATTTGCATATTTTTAGTTTATTAACACCTAGCAGCTGTAGAATGTCACACTTCTAGTTGACTACTTACAACACCACATTCCTGAACATTACTTTTGAATCAAGTTTAAAAACAACAGAAAAATAAAGATAAATACCTTGTCTGTATTAAATGCTATTTAAAAAGTACAAACACAGTTATTGTGTCCACATCTGTTTCAGAAACATGGGGGCCAGAACCAGGACGAACTTCCAATTTTCCATCCACTGGACAAGGTTACTCTTAAATAGGGTTAGGGATGGGCTCCGCGTCACAAGGATGTGAGTCTGTTCTGGAGCACAGGGGTCCCTCTTGAGAGGCATCTGTCTCACCAACATGTCCCATTTATGTTGCAAGCAAATTTGAAATCCTTAGGCCTCCTAGTTCTGATTTTATTTGAGGATGTACAGAAGGTCAATCAGAACTGGATCTGAGGATGCCTTGTAAGCCAGGGAAAGATGACCTCTTAGTAACCAGTAGGAGACCAAGTACAGAGAGGGTTTAATGTGATCTGTATAGAGCAACATGCTCACTCCCTTGATTCTCCTGGTAAGGAACCTTTGTGGGCATTCCAACAGTTGTGTTATATGTCTGGTTACATGCACAAGGGGCATTACACTCAATGGTGGGTCTAATAAGGGTCGAATAAAGTGGTACTATGACTTCCTTGAAACTGGATGCTACCCCCTTACTATAAGTTGTTTTCAAAGAATGGTGCTTTCCTCCTTGGCTACTGCTGTTAAAATTCTTGTTAAGACGCTTCTCCTTGTTTCTTCTTTAAAAGAACTTTCAAATGGTTAGGTTGTAGCTTTTATTTTGTTTTTTGTTTTAAATTATTTTAATAAAAGTTATTTTAAAGAAGAAACAAGGAGAAGCGTCTTAACAAGAATTTTAACAGCAGTAGCCAAGGAGGACAGCACCATTCTTTGAAAACATATTTGCAGCATTTCTTGGGTTTTCCGTAAGCGTTTGCTCACTTCTCTCTCTACTACTTACTTATAAGTTGGGTGACATAGAATGATTTTCTTATTACCCTGGCCACATTTGATCAAACACCAGATTACAGTCTACATATGTTCCTAGATCTCCAACTACTGGGTCTTATTGATGGAGTAACCAAACTGGGTGGTTGTTTTCCCAAAAGGCACCACAATACTTATCCTACATTGGGCTTTAATCACTTAATCAATTGACAATAGTGGAGTACAACATGCAAACTAGCTACTCTAAGCTTGTCTCCTCTTAAAGGCTTTCTTTTAGCCACACAAAGTTACAGGTTTCAGTTGTAAAAATAGTTTTTCAGATGAAATTAACTCAACAGTAATACTGATTTGCTGGGTGGGCATCTAGCAGTATGGACATATGGAAAACAATGGGTGGGAAGAGTACTTAAATAGCTTACACAACAGACAATAACAACGAAAGAGGGGAGAGAGGGACTTTTGAGTGGAAAACAGAGTCACAAACTTCCCAGAGCAGGATTCAATCAAATAATGCCAATATTGGGATTCTAGTTCTATGGTTAGAATTTCAGAAATGTTATCTTAACGTCTTAATTGGGGGCTAGGGCAGGAATGAAGAACAAGTGGAAAAATTAGTAAAATAAACAGAAAGGCACTGAAATGCAACTTTAAGCATGTAAATGGTAAGCAGAATATAAAACTCTCAGCACAAATCTTGAAGCAGAGTTCACAATACTGACCCTACTGCAATCCTGCCACAGACTAAGGCCTCAGACTATGTAGAAATTTACCAGTAATATTATGGAAAATACTGTATTAAATGAGTAAATGACACATCTTTGGCAGGCGTTCAAAGTTCTGTGACAACTGTGAATGAAACTGGAAGAATAAAGCTCCAGACTGGGGTCAAAACACAAACTGCTAGCTTTTACAAGTAATTATACTCACGCAGATATAAATGCAGTATAATACATATATAATGTTAAAATCTTACAGCAGTGCCTTCCCACAACTATATACAAAGCTTCAAGACTGAGGTCCCAAAAGAAACAAAAATGCAAACAGATAACTTTTAGGCTAGAATATGGAAGAAAAGTACAAATAAGGTATCACCACACAAGTCTCTATAAGTGCAACTTAAATCATTTAAGCAAAATTTAAATAAAATCTTTTTTCCTCTTTTGAAGAAAAGCTCGTTTCTCATAATTTGGAGGTTTCCACACCTCTCAAGAGTCTTGAATGAAAGACTCTGTGTGGGTGTTGCTCTGTACTAAATAGAGTAGACTTGCTAGTCAGGGATCAGATACAGATAATATTGAAACACTAGTCCTATGACTCTGATCTACACGTCGATAACTACAGGTAGGTTAGAATTTCAGAAACTGTAGCTTAATACTTCTGTGGGGGCTGGGCAGACACAAAGAATGGGTTCTTACACAGCCTGCTCATCATCAAATGGCAGGAAACTTAAGGAATACAACTTCAAATAACGCTATACAAAGCCAACGGTTGCCAAGTGGAACTGCATCAAAAGGAACTATTGGTGTCAATGAGTTGACATTTCTTTTCTCGGAAAATCTGGCCCCCTTATTGTATTTAGTCTTGTATGAATACTTCCTTCCTCATTTAATTAGGCACCCTTACAATACTTGCTTTAAACATCGGACTAGTATGTAAACATATTTTTTATTTAATGAAAAAGCATGGATGTATTTCTTTCTTTTCAACAGATACTTGTTCAGACCAACCTTTTACTGTTAAATTGAGCACTCTCATTTTTGTAAGACTAGGGTCTTCCCATCCACAACTTTCTTCATTTCTGGTCATCTTTGTGTTACTGCTCCCAAGATTTTTTTCTTTCCTGTCATCCAGGCAGTGTATCTGCTAATCAGTAACCAAGCTTCCCCACCATTTTTAACTTTTACTGGCTTTTTAAAAGTTTCTCACTTTTCATACTGGAAGAGCTTTAATTAATATGCTTCTTGGTCTGCTAATTTTAGAAATAGCAATGAAAGATCTTGAACTAAGCAACTACTTTAGTCCACACTCAATGCACAACTGTCATTCTGGCTGGCATTTATCTGTGATGTCAATAGCTTATTCACATCAAATACTTCACTGGAGGAATGTGAGGGATTAATTGCTAAGTACTTTGAAGCTCTTTTCTTCTCTCTACTCCAGTTCCCTTGCACATTGTTCCAACAATTTTCTTAATGGTAAACTCATTTTTGAGAGGTGTGGAATAAACTTTGAAAGATGCCGCAACTCTCCAAAAAAATTTCTTAACAGCTTGCTCTTCATATTTAGGTACCTGCACGATGGTTCCTACTTTCTGGATTAAAGCCTTTTTTTGAAATACACTGAGCAATATACTTCAGCTCTGTAACTCTGATTTTACACTTACTAATTTAGCTTAAGTTTATTCTAAGCTTTACATACAGTAACTCAGTCTCATGTCATGATGTTTCCTCTTTTGACCTGTACTAGTATATCAGTACCATCATCACGCCAACCGATTATAAATCCCAAAGGAAAGTCTTAGAAATATGTACCATCTCAAAAATGTACAATTTAAACTTTATTCATCAAACAAACCCTTGATTTGTAGCCAGCATTGAAAAACACTCAAGAGTAACACAAAAAATATAAATATATATACCACAGAAAAATAATTCACTCTCAGATAACAGATGCTACTTCATCAGTCACGCAGCTTGGCATAACAGACACCACTGCTTCAAAGTTATAAAGTGGAGAGTGCTTTCTTTTTTGTAATTACATTCAATCCTTGTGGACCTGTACAGGAGCTATACAAATATGATTATCATCAGACTTCACTACAGCAACTAAGAGGTTCACATTTTCAGTAAGCCTGCTTCGTTTCTGGATCAGATTACAATTTATTTCTTTTATTTTACATTTCTTGACTGGAATTGTCCGACTGAGCTGAAGAGCCCTTTTTCAGCGGAGGCCCGGGGAGAAAAGCTCCAACATATTACACAATTTTCATTATAAATTAGCATTAAACATTAATGTTACAGGAATATTACAAGGCATTAAGTAGCAATACAGTGTTATACAATGTCAATAAAAGATGCATAAAAAGAAATATGTCATTAACATGAGTATAATTTTACGGGTAAGTGGTTACGAAAACCCAGTTTTATCATGATGCAGTTGCATGAAGGCAAGACAATTACAATAGAATGCTTCTCTGAGGCAATTTGCTTAATAGATTTTAGAAGACAGTAGAAAGAGTAGTCATGGAAGATTAGAGAGAGCTAGTGAGAAGACTGAGTTAAGGGCAGAAAGTAGATTAAGGTATGAGAAGTAGGGGATGTTAAGGAGGGAGAGTGCAGTGGCAGGACCATTGACTTTTAAAGTGCGCTTTGGTGGCTGTCTTAAATGTTTACGTTGTGTAAGGGTCCTGATTTCTAGTGGGAGCCTCTTCCAGGCAATAGTGGGGTGATAGCTGTACATGTTGCATCCAAAGTTAGACTTGGGTTTGTAGAAGGTCTTGGTTAGAGCTTCGGAGAGGTCTGGAGGGAGAATAATGGGAGATGAGAGGGGATAGTGCTGGGCAGTAGGAAGGCTGGTATAGGATAGAATGGATGATCTGGAGCTGAGAGAGAAGCTGGTGGGGTAATTCAAGCCAGTTTAGGTGTTTTAGAGAGACACAGTGATGGGATTTGTAGGTTTGTTAGGCAGCAAATCTAGTTACCTTGTTTTAGGTAGATTCGAGTCTGGTCAGGAGTGCTGAGTTAAGATTTCTGAGAATTTCAGAATTGTTCATTAGACTGGGTAGAAGGTAGGTAGCTAAGAGAAAGTGTAATCTTGGCTTCAGAGGTAAGGAATTTCTTGTTATGGTAAAGGAGCCCTAGTTTTGAATGAGTCTTTTTGATACAGTTAATAACATGCAAGTCAAATTTAAGTTGATCGTCCTTAGGCTCCTTATTGAAATGCCACGTGCCGACAAGCTAAAAAAAATACCAAAACAACACAAGAGAAGCACAAATCTTGAAAACTGCTCTTCTCCTTTAAATGGCTTTTTGCAAGGGGGGCAAGCCCCCACACCCTCAAACTTATATATCCCAATTCCAAGATTGACATACCTCTGAGAAAAGGAAATATTCCAAGAAATGGCATCTCGTACTTAGTATACGCAAGTCCAATCTTTCGGTTTTTCAGTCTCCTTGTTTTGGAATTCCAACAGATCTCAACATTTCAAATGGTTACTTTTTCCTAATGCAGTTTAATTTTTCCTCAGGTATGGCCTGTAAGGGGGCCGCTCCCATGGTGTAGGGGGATGAAGCCCTAACTATGGCACAGGGACCCAGGTGACTGATCGAGTGACAAAAAAAGGGATGGTCATGCCCACTCCGTGTAGGAGGGCACTCACTGATATGCTCCCTAATGGGAGGTGTGGTCCAACAAAAAAAGGGAGTGGATAGGGCATAAAGTAAATCCTCCCAGGAAGGAAACACAGATGAGATGAGCCCAAAGGGCACCCTTAGGATCTATGATTGGCACCAGCAATACCAGTGTTAGTCGTGTGGTTAGGAGGATAGCTGGAAGACGTGCAAGGATATATGGCACTGAAGGCTAGGCCTGTAAACATGAGGTCCGATTGGAACCACCAGTACATTTTTAAAAATTACGGCCTGCAAGACCATTTGAATTTTTTGGCACAAGAACTACAGACAACATTTTATGATCTGACTGAATATGATTAACTATTGGCAAACAGCCCAAGGAAGTAAATGAATCTAAGTAAATCATCAAAATGAATACGTTGTGAGATGCACTTTAACTGTGTATGAACACTACAAATTCTTTTCACAAAGTTAAGCCTGTGACAACTAAAACAACCCAATACAGATGGTGCATTCAGTAGAACTATACAGAAAACAATCTTGCCTTTCTTACATTCAAGTACAATCGCATTCTAACCCTCCAGTTTTAAGTGATGACCCAAATAAGTAAGTAGTTTGTATTACTGCTTTAGGATTTTCCCTTTCTTATCCAGTGCCTCAAAAATGTCTGAAAAGACATGACAATACACTCTACTGCAGTTAGTAGAATCTAGAACAGTTGCTGTTATTAAGAAAGGAATAATTAGTAGCGCACAAAAAATATTGCATGACAACTATAACAATCAATCAGAGGAGGTCAGAGATAGGATTGCGAATAGAGACTGGATAAGCAATTCACAAAGAAATAATGAGGGGGGGATATATGTATATGCTACAAAGTCTAGAAGACTTAGGATCTTTGCCTGGAAGTGTTTTACATATGTATTTATATACCCCAAGTAGACTCCCAAGAAATTTTCCTCAGGTAGACATGTCTCTACTCTAAAGCATCCAGTCTTTTTGACTTTGTTACATGGAATATTTCACTCTTTCTTTCATTTCATAAACACAAAACAGACTAACCAGAAAGTTAGCTTTCTCTGGACTCTGTCTGGACACTAGAACATCAGGACTGTTGCCTTTTGCACCCACTACTGATGGCAACAAACTCCTCACAAGCTTCACCTCCTCCTTACCTATAACACAACTAACTTTATCCAGAAAAACAGAAAAAGGAGGTCAACTGCAAGTTAACGTATAGGCCTCTCAGGATAGGACAATGTGAAGTGGGAAGGTGGGTGGGTTGTTCCAGTGTTCAGAAAAAAACAGAAAAATCTCATGTCCCAGTAAGTACATAACTTACATATTTCTCAGGTCCTGTACAGACACTGAAACGTTAGGATAGAGCCCCCTGCTAACTTAAGTAACCTAACCCAACAAACCAAGAATGGTTGCCCCAGATGATGTTCTACTCCTAGAAATGGAACCAAGGCTGTAATGCTTAGCAAAGGTATGCAGGGAACATCATGCAGGGAATATGCTGCTATGTCTTCAGCTGGAAGGCTATGCAGCAAAGCTGTGGAAACAGCTTGAGCCTTGACAAAGAGTGGCTTTGGTAGAATGTCTGCCTGCTGTGGTATAACAGAAGGAAATGCAGTCTGAAATCTATTTAGCTAATGTAATCTTATGACCACGGCTGGTTGTCAAAAAACTGACAAAGAATTGTTTGGATGTCCTGAAAACCTCTGTGTGATCCAAACAGAATCTTAAATGCCTGTGTACATCTAGGCAATGTAACAAATACTCTACTTTGTTAGCATTTTTGGGAAAAATTACCGGAAGATGAATGTACTGATTCAGCATATCCTGAGTGTCTAACTTGCGGAAAAAATGCCGGGTTTACACAAGGGAGAGCCGATCCTGATAGAAAATAATGTAGGGGTTTTGGGGGGAAAGTGCAAGAAGCCATGGGCTCGAGCTCAATGCCAAAAAATGTATAGTTATCCCCTTTGGGATAAAACATGTACCCGTGAATTATCACATAGGTGGCAGTACACTAAACACCGAAAGTGTGATAAGAGACTTAGGGACACAGGTGGACAGTGGTCTCACCTTCGATAACCACATCAGTCAGGAAAGCCTTCTATGTGGCACACCATCAATAAGGGCTTTTCATCCAGAAAAAAGGAGGTCATTGTCCCACTGTATTCATCCCTCATTAGACCCATTATAGAATACAATGCCCCATTTAGTATGTACCTCTCAAGACATCTGCAACAACTAGAAAGGCCGCAGAAATACCTCACTAAAAGAATCACAGGCCTAAAGCAGATGCCCTATTCTGACTGCCTTAAAAAACTCCAGCTAAACTCTGTCACATATCATCTACTCCGAGGTGATCTCTGCTTAACATACAAGGCCATGTCAAACCCAGAGCTGTTGGACATGCTACACTTAAAGAAATCCCAATCTCTCAGAGCCACACGCTCCAGGGATCTAAATCTTGTCATCACAATAAACAAAACATGCTGGAGGGATAGGTTTCTGACCCAGAGACTCCCCAGACTCTGGAACAGACTACCCATACATGTCAAGTAGAGCACCTCTTAGGCCCTCTTCAAAAGGAACCTTGATGATTGGATGGGAGAAAGGAAATTCACCCCAGGGATCACGTCAGTCACCCTGCTAGACAGGGGTCCAGGGAAGTAAATAGTGTGGGAAGAAATAGTAAGGGAATTGTTATGGCTAGGCTTGAATAGGCCCTAGGGCCGATAGCCTAGTACCAACCTATGAACCTATAAGTTCAGAAACTCTCCTGCTTGAAGTAATAGCTACCAACAGGGTAGTCTTGCATGTAAGAATTTAAGTTTAGTTGAATTTGCTGATTGATAGGAGGTTCTTGTAAAATTTTAATGCACAAAGTGTTGATCTTAGGCCAGGGCTGGTTTAAATACTAGAGGTCTGGAGTGGAAGATTTCTTGGCCTCACACAGATCTTGTAATGTCTTCCTTAAATGAATGTGTTCAGAAACCTTCATAACAACAACAGGAAAACACTACCAGATGCATTATTACTGACTTGTGCCTTTGTTATACAATTCTGCTAAGACGACTAACACTTATGCAAAACATGCCGACACTGGTAAAATATTTCTGTCATCTGGCTACATAAATTTTATTTCCATTTATCCTTAAAGACTTTCCTTGAAGGCTTCAGAGAGGTGAGAGGCTGAAATGATTTTAATCATATCCAGAAGGAAATGAGGTTTCTTGACCATTATTGGAGTTTTAGAAACCAAGTGGTTAGACAAAGGAATCACATGTCTGGGTGAGGCTGCCCAGATGGATTACTAAGCAGAACAGGGCTCTGTGTTACAATAAGGGGTTTCTTCTGCAGATGAGGCCAAAGCAAGAGGAACCAAGATTGGCAAGGCTAGAACAGTGCCATGAGAATAAATGGAGCTTTGCAAATGTTGGCATTTTGTAATCGTCTTGGTAACAAAGAGGAGGAGGAAAGGTGTAGAAGAGACCTAGGGCTAATCATGGAAGAATGCATCTGGGTGCTTGTCCTTCTCTAACAGCTATGCTGAAGAAATGAGGGCATTTGGTGCTAAATGGTGAAGCAAAAAAGATTACAGTAATATGCTGCCTGCTAATCTGCCGTTGAGAGGTCATTTATGAGGCAACAAGACTGGTCTGCTCAGTTTGTCAACAATCACGCTGGAAAACCTGGATACGTGCATTGCTATTACAAAGCATTGTGAAGCTACTGCCCATTCTCATTGCTTCTCTGCATAATGGCCAGGATCTGGTTCCTCCTTGCTTGTTTGCATACCATACTAATACCATTTTGTTCTATTGTATGGAAATGGAACCTTGATGAAGCACATCCTAGAATGTCTGCAATGCCAGAGGAATAGCTCTCATCTCAACTACATTCATGTGCAGAGAAACCTCTTTCATGGTACAAGAACCTTGCACCATCTTGTCCAAGCACTCCTTCAACACCTGAGGGTTGACTCGTTTGTACTCACACATGCAATCAGCAGTGGTTTGGGGAAAGGTATACCTGTCAAAAGTTGTCAGGGATCCATCCACCAGTTTAGGCTCTGTCTGGAAAACCAAGACAACCTTATCCTGTAATGCACTGGTCAACAGGACTGATCCAATACATATGTAGTGTCCATTACAAGATTCTTATGTGAAGCTCGGCATGGGTGATCATCTGTACTGAAGCAACCTTTTGAGTACTTTAGGGACTACAGCTACTGATGATTAATCTTACAGAAGCAGAAATGAGACCTCGGAATCTACTGAGAAGCTCCTGTAATAGGGAAAGATCACTATCAATGTGCATCTAACTGGCAACCTATGAAGATTAAATCATGGGAGGGCTCCAGTTTAGATTTGGTCACATTTACCATGATCCAAAAACATGCAGGTATGATGCAAGTATCGTCTAACTGGGACAAGCTGATCCACAGACTGGGCTGCCAGGAGCTAACTGTCCAAGTATGACAAGATCCACGTCCCTTGAAGTCATACGTGCACCATGACGAGGACCATGCATGTGGTGAGTAACCAGGGGGCTGTGGCGAGTCCAAATGGAATGGTCCAAATCTGGCCCCAACCTGGAAGTGGATAAACATTCGTGATGCCTCGTCTATCTTTATGCATAGATAAGCATCTTGAAGATCTGGAGAGGAAATTATGTCCCCTGCCTCAAGGCATAGCAGTATGGAATGCACCATGACCGTCCAGAGACTCCTCCTTTACAAAAGGATTGAGACAACTGAGATGGAATATTGGCTTGAGGTCCTTGGTCTTTCTAGGCATTAAAAAAAGAATCTGGAGTAACATCTGGGTTTTTTCAGGCCTGATGGAACTCCTTGGATGTCCCTTTAAGTTGAGAAGGCTGTGAATCTCCTTTAAGGCTGCTTCCATTGTCTGGATGGCCCTGATGGGGGCTGGGAAGTCTGAATCGAAGGCTTTGTAGAAAAGGGAATGAAGTAGCCTCTAGATATGAATCCCCTTACTCATAAATCCCTTGCAGTGTCCAGCCACATAAGAATGTGTTAAGAGAGTTGTCCTCAGACTGTGTCCAGAATGGAAAAGCTGTGCAAACCTTCAGGGACTGCAGGAGCAAAATCCTCAAAAGGATCCCCTACCTTCCTTGTTGTTGGCACCAATCGTACCTCTGCGGCACCATCTAGAATGAAGTCCCCTCTTTCTCAGGAACTTCTGTCTTGCTGCTGTCTATGCTGACATTTTCAAAACCGCAAGTTCCTTGTTCATTTTTGATTGCATTAGAGGGTTCCTTGTTCTGCAGTTAACTTAATTCCAATAGTGGTAAACATTGTGCCCTCATATTCACAAGCAGACCATCTTTCCTTGATTTGCTGCCCAAACAGGATATTACTGTTGAACAGTGTGTAAGCACAAGCCACCTTTAAGTGATCCAGGAAATACATAAGGCACATCCAGACCTGTCGACTCATAGTCAGGCGTGATCCTGCAGCCCTTGCTGCCACATCCATTGCATTATATATCAGTAAGGAAATGGTACTCATCATAGTCCCGAGTCTCCAGTTGGAAAAGTTCTCCATCAGGCAACTGCTTCTCATATATTCCAGTGTCTTGTTAGAGATCTCTCACTGAAACTGAATCACGCGAGCCATACAGTTCAATGTGTTGACAGTGATTGTGCTGGATACATAGACCCACTTCCCTAATCTATCCATCTTAGACTCTTTATTAGGAGGACAGATAGCTTGAGTATCCTCTGGAATGTCTTTCTTGGTAGATGCAGTGACCACTATGGAATCAATAAGAGGGCCCTTGTTCCAGTGCGGCCTGTCTTTTTGGGTACAGGTAACTATCAGGCTTCCTGGGAATGGGATCTGCTACATCCATTTCCATCCACACTTTGTTGCAAACCAGGTCTACCAGTTTGTCTGTGAGGGGGGACTGCACATGCAACTGGTGAACTGTTTTTCCAGGGACGTGGGGTCTACTTCACCATGATTCTCTTTGCTTCATCAGCTGCAATGCCTCACTGAAGGACACGTCTGATATTCATGTGCAAAAGCAACATTTAAAGCAGGAAAGCTGCAGCACCAAGAAAATATCAGTCTGGGACAGGAATGTGATATAAAAGAACTTGAGCAGAAGGGAGTGTATACATATTTGAGAAGTGATAAAGAATTGACAATAAAACATGAATAAATGTGAATAAAACTTAGGAATATTTTAGAAGACTAAAATTAGTACTGAAAACGGCCCTGACATCTAAGAACAGAGTCCAAGCTATAAACCAATTTGCTCTTCCTGTCCTAACTTACAGTTGCAGGGTGATTAACTGGCCCCAAAAGGTATTGGATCAGTTGGACAGGAAAACAAGAAAAATGATTCACGTTTATCAAATGATTTATAAAAATCAGTGTATACCAAGATTATATATTCCCCATTCTGAAGGAAATATGGGCCTCCTTGAAACTGATTACATGTATAGATCTGCAATTGCAGGACTGCATAAATATCTGCTGACCCCCACAAGATCGAAACATAGTGAAAGTTTTAAAATATGAGGAGAACAAGTCAAGGATGAGTTCCCTGCTTACCACACAGAACCATACCGGTGTTAAATGGGAATGGAAATCAAACTGGATGCAGACAAAAATCGGGCAACAGAATGTGCCAAAAAAACAAAAGAAAGAGTATAACGTGAAGGATCAGATAAGGCGGCAAGAAATGTGGAAAATGCATAAATATAGTCGCAAGTACAGAAAACTCCTGGAACATCCTCATGTCGATCAGGCTCTGACATAAGAATGGTTAAGGAGAGGTGAATTTAAACCTAAAGATGGAAGGTTAATAGTGGCAGCCCAGGAGAGTGGACTACATACACACTGATTTACAAAATCCATTGTTGAACACGTCAGAGAAACAGACAAATGCAGGTTTTGCAAAACAGAATTGCAAACAGTTGCACATCTAGTTGCTGGGTGTGGCAGAAGATCTGTATATTGAAAGGCATAATAATGTGGCAAGACTGTTGCACTGGTGATTGTGCAAACATTATAATATTGAAGTATTTGAAAAGCATTGAAAATATAAGCCACAAAGCATTATAAAAATTATGAAGTTTATATCACATGGGATCACCATTACCAACAATTAAAAAAAAGAGATGCGAGAAAACCAGATATTCTAGTCTCAGGGGCAAAAGCAGCACTGATCACTGAAATTGCTACACCCAGTGATTACAGTATCTTATGTACAGACAGGCACTAAGTCATAAAATACTAGTATTTCCAGGTAGAAACAGGGGCAATCTGGAAGGAGGATACCCAGACAGTTCCAATAGTAGTACGAGCAATGGGTCTCAAAAAATAATTTACAGTTATATTTAGATAGGTTACCAATAAATGTAACTCCATATAAAATGCAGGAGGAGTCAATTCTGGACACATTGTGGGTGCTGCAAATAGCACTTTTGGCTAACATCAATGACTGAAATAATATTAATTTCATGTACTTTAATCATACTTTGAGTCAGGGATGGGGTCCACTACCGTCATGGTATTAGGAACCCAAAAGACTTGGAGAAACTACAAAGGACACTCCCTCCAGAGGGGTTTTGGGGACCTCCTCCTGCATTAAAATCTGTACCTGGAGTGGGAGAGTCTGAGGGGGAGTCCGGCTGTTTCCTCTTACACTTTCTCTTTCATGGGGGGGCTGGGGTGAAAATCTTAATCTAAACTTTCTGGGAAAGAGTGTTCTCTGGATCTCACCAGTGTAGGACTCGTAATGCTTTGGGCCTGAGGGGGGCTATACAATGGTCAGCTCAAGTGTCCAGCTTCTGTGGTATCTTGGGCAGAACTGGTACTCCTGATAAAATGGGCACAAAAGTTTTTTGTGCAGCTGCCTACTCCATCGTGGAGTCCACTAAAGTGCACAGAGACAGAGTCAACAGAGAAAACAAGGTCAAGATCCACAGTGGTACTGAGAAACTCATCCCAACTGTCAAGTAAGAAGGCCACATCTTTCACATTTTTACAGCTTTGCTTGCCATCCTTATCTATATCCTTGCCCTAAAACACTTGTTTAAAAATTCTGCTGAAGAAATAGAAAATCAAAACAACAAGACAGAAGACCAACAGCCTAAGACAAGTCTGGGTAGGGAGGACGGAGGAAAAAATTCTGACACAAAAGAAAAAGTGAAGTAGAACCTAGTTAGCCAGTCAAATATCTATCACCAGTAGAAACTGCGAAGGAAAAGACTACTTAGGTGTTAAACAACTATTCAAAACCTCTATCCCAAAGCTTGAGCTGTTTGAAGAGATCGTTGTCTAAATGGCAGTGATGGGACATGGAGAATACAGCAGCAGGGAGTTATGGATAGAAAAGAACTAGAGTCTGTGAAGAGTTCCATGCTGCCACTACAGGGAGCCAAAGTCAGTAGTCCTGATGTCTCGCTAACCTGACAGGACAGGAGAAATTAAAAGTATTCTTTTTGTCACAGCTTCTACAAACTTTAACACCCAATTATTTTTTTTTTTTATCTTTACAGCCATACCTTCATTACAGCCACTACATTCTCAGTTACTGTATCTGCCTTGTTTTGCATTTTTGCCAGGGACTTTGTAAGTCATCTTCATTCACTTTTTTATTTGTATTCAGTTCCATCTCACAAGCTACTCTTAAGATCATCAAAATCTTTTGTGAGCTTTAACTATTACAAGGCAATTTTACTCACTTTGCACCAAGCAATAAATTTAACATTACTTCTGATTCTCTCAGTAATCACACCTTGTCAGAGGAACTCTGATTTCACACATCGTTTTGTCCACAGCAAATGAATCATATGACAAAAATCACCAACGGCTCTGGTAAATCTACCTCACATCCAGGAAACCTGTGCATCACAGTGAGTCACAGGAAGACGAACAAGTACAAAAAACATAACAGAGATGTGAGGAGACAGCCATCCTCAGCATTAAGGCTGAAGAATGACTCCGCTTCCTTGTTACTTGTGAAAAATAAAAACACTTCAGCATTACAATGTGAAGCATTAATATAAACAGTCCAAAACTTCAGATGTTAATTCCTTTTCTATGAAGGCAATGAAGAAACAAACTCAAATAGGCTCTGTTACTGTAATATTCAGTACCAGAAAACCCGTGTGTGCCACAAGACTTCATAACCTGGCTGGTGGAGTAATCAGGATAAAAAGAAAAAAAATGGAAACATAAAATGGGGAAAATGGAGGTGGAATAAAGAAAGAAAGACAGTGATAAGAACCCGAGTGAATTCTGTACATGAAGTCAGGCTAGATTTACAGCCAGAAAGCCAGGGTATGCTGCTGCTATTTCCAAAAACTACAACGGAAAATTGTGAGTTCAACTTCAGCACAATCCATTTATAAATGCATATTAACTTACACTGACTTATCAGATGGATGAAGACTTACTTGCACATCACTGCCATTTATATGCATTCTGCGGATCATGCTGCCTTGCGTAGTAACATCAGTCCAGTAAATCATCTGCTCCCTGTAGTCGAAGTCTAAAGCCACTGCATTGTTTAGGCCCTGAAATTAAGTAAAACAATTATAAAATTAATTATATTACTTCAGAAAAGAACAGCTAACGATCCTACCACTTTACAAAGCCTTCCAATTACTAACCAGCCATGTTCTATTTTTGAATTGTAAAAAATAAAATCAATTATTTTCTTAAACTGCCAGTGTTGTTACTCTATCCTGATACTGTATGCCACAAGACTGTAAGCCTCTTGTGCTGGTCCTCTAGCACAGGAGGTATTTAAAGGATTTTGATGCCACGTGGTCCTCTAGCACAGGAGATCTTTAAAGAATTTTGATGCCACGCTACCCTTAATTTACTTATTTTATTTTTGCCTATACTGCTGCTACTTCATATAATGGCCAGGTATTACATTACCATGGACAAAATGTTCATTTTTACACCTTCAAACCATATCCTAATTATCACAAGCCTAGCTCTATCTGGAGTAATAAAGCCCTTATACTATGACTAGACTATGTTCAGCAATTTAGGCAATACAGACCTCAAGACAGAAGGATGGAAGTGAGTGGCCAATATCAACTTGTCCATCTAGGGGGAAGGTGTTTGTCCAATTCACTGCACTTCGACGGCCATCAGTGGAAAGGCAAACAGCAACAACTGGGACATACTTTTTTAAAACATCTTTATTAAATCATCATATTCTGATCTGCAACATGGGTTTATATACATTAAAAGTAGAAAGCAAAGAAAAATAACAGTTTACATTATTACTGTCAAGCAGTACACATGCTTTTTTTTCTTTTTAACAATTTTCATTCACTCCAACATTACAGGAGTTGTTCAGTTTCTGCCTTCCATAAAACTACAATCTTCTCTCCTTCCTGAACATTACAGTGCATGTATTGTTTCAAAAAAATCTTTACTTCTCATATGGCTTTTTCTCTCTCATTTCTACAATGTTTTTAAGTTACAGTTTTATTTTGTCCTACTCAGTAGCTATCCCTTCCAAAGTAACTTCTAACTTCTCGCATAACTTTTGAATCATATTCATTACCCATTCCTTAAATTTCTCTTTTTAACAGACAAGTAGGAACGTGGTAATGCCTCATTTTCACATCAGTACCCTGCATATTTACCTTAGTGTTTTATCGCTACATGATCTGATATAGTTATCGGATGGATCTCAATTACACACATGCATGCTGCTGTGAAATACAACTCAGATCCAATCTAGCCCAGTAGTTATATCTTGGAGAATACTTAAATTGCATATGAGTTTCTGCTACTAATGTTAAATCTTTCACACCAAGTATTCTCATACACTTCTTCAGAAATCTACTCCCTCATCTTACATTTTCCCTTCTAGGTCCCCCAAAATGTCCTCATGATTGCAAATCAGGATCCAACCACGGTCATAAATAATATTCCCTACTGAATGTTTATTGTGTCTCCCAAAACTTATCCTAAGCCCTCAAACAGTTTTATATGGAATATAAACACATACTACTGTACTCTTCCCCTGCCAATAACTTCTTACTACTGGAAATCGACCATTAGTGCCTTTTTTCCTCTTCTATCACAACACACTCAGCATTACTACTCACATTCTCCTGTTATCCCTGATGGTATGCTGAATGTCTATCCTGAAATTCTTCGTTTTTAACCTTTGTTAACTTATCACTTCAGACAAAGGCAAACCTACATTAATATAAACAACTATTAACAGATTTACAGTTATATACATTAGACATCATGTACGTTCTGTTTTAAATGAGTCCATTACAAAAATTGTTCAATTCCTAACTTCCCTTAAGCACATTAATCTGCATGTATTGTTTCCACGATTTCCATTTTTTTCTAAATTTGCTCCTTCCCTTTTGTAAAGATTCTACTTCCACTTCTTTTATCTCTGTTACAACATTCAATACTTCAGCTACAGTTGGTTTAGACTTTGATTTCCATGTTCTATTAATTACTTTTCTAGCAACCACTAGAATTAAACCTTACAAGGCCTTACAATGTCTAGGCAATTCAAACCCTGTATCCCATCTCAAAACAATTTCTTTACTTACAACAATTTGCTCCCCCATTTCTGATAGAATACTCTGTAGGGAATTTTTTAAATCTGCCAACTCATTACACTCCCAAAACATATGTTCTCAGTTACCTTTTATTTCCCATCACATCTCCAACTTCTGCTATCTACCTAAGGAACAATCTTTCAAGTCTGCTTGTGGTGCAAACACTTCCAATTAAGTATCTTAAACCTTCTAGACTTTGTACTTGGGAGCCATACATATGTCCTCTCACTGTTCCGCTGTAAACACCCTCTGAATGATTCTTATAGTTATAGTGCAAAATTTTATATGCCCTAATAATTATCCCTTTAACAGTAGCTTCTACTCTGGATTCAACGTCAACCTCTATCAGAGCAGGTCTTTCATTTAGGATTTCCCTATCCCTTTTCTCTTTGGTTGTACTCCAATATCAGTTTCTGGTAGGGAAGACAGTTTCTAGCCTGCAGTCTAAGTGTCTTCTTGGCCGCATCCCATTCTATTACCTTTACCTCTGTAGTTATTTCCTAAGTGTGCTAAGGTCACTAGTAAAGCCATCCTCACTCTCATTTAACCTAGAAATGTGCATGCCTTGGCCTTTAACAATATTCCTTAATGCCCAGGATGCATACTTGTCCTCTGTAGCAATGCATTCCTGTAGCATCCCTTCCTAAATAATCTAGTCCCAAAGGACAAGTCATTCTGCTTAAAAACCTCAACATCCAAAAATTCAATATTGGAGGTGAGGGACAGAAAGCAAAAGGTATTATGTTCTCTTTACATTATAGTAGTAATGTTGGTGTTATCACTGGCATCATAAAGAGACACTGCCCAGTACTTCTCACCAATGACAAGCTTATGAATATTGTTGGGTAGTCGCCTTCTTTCACTTTTAAGAAGTGTTTGAAAAGAATGCTGTGTTATCCCAATAGGATTAGGAAGGGTGGGTTACTGAATGAGGTCCCTGGTACCTATCCATGCAGAAAATGCAATTTTTGTCCCTTTATAGATAGTAGCAATCAGGATGTGCATCCTGACACTAGGTTTGAGTTTAAGGTGAGGGCTGACTGTGACACTAGGGATTTGGTTTACTTAGCACAATAAATTGTTTGTTCCTCATTTTATATTGGTAAGATAAATCGTAGTCTTCAGGAATGTATTACGGAACATCTTTATCACATTAGGATACAGAATAAATGCAATGGTTTAGCTAAGTATGTGGATGAGAGAGGAACTTCACGAGTTTAGATTTTTAGTGACTGACAGAATTTTTAAAAGCCCATGCTTAGGTAATCTGAATAACACAACTGAGAGGTATGAGTTATAGTGGATTCTTAGAATGAAATCCAATAGAGGCTGTGGGCTTAATGACCATGTTTCCTTGAAACCCGTTTTGAGAACTCATGGGCTACGGAAGAAATGATAGAGTTTATATAATATTTTGATTTATACATGCTTCTACGTTTTTATCCTGTTTATTAATTATGTATACAACTGTAAGGTTGCTGTTTTCTCCCCTAGTTGATTTTACTGGGAGAGCTGATTGAATTACTGTGATCCAATTGGTTCTTATTAGTATACATGTATGTGAAGCTTAACATTAGACTATGGTCTGATGAAGCGATATTAAATCATGAAAGCACTTACCCTGTTTGTTATTAAAGTGTTTGCTTTTATTTCCCTTGCTGTGCTTTAGTGTCCATTTTTATTTTATTAGTTTTATTTTATTACATTCTGCTTCCTTCTGGATCATCACTGTTCTATAAATGCTGTCAAATGATTGCTCTCCGCACTGATCCATATCAATCAATTTTGCCAATGTGTTTGTTTTAGCTAATATAAACAAACACTTTATAATCATGACTTAAATTTAAAATGGGTCTATATGAATCTGGGCCTGATGGGTCTTTATCATCTTTAGGTATTACAGGCACCACAGCCTTCTTCCAAAATGTTGGTGCTTCCCCTCCTTTTAAAATACTGTTAAATGAATCCTTCCAGATCTTTATCACTTTCTTCCCTCCTAACTTATTTAACATTTGTTTACAGGGGAAAGTCTGACTGAGTGAGAGCCCATTTTCAGCGGAGGCCCAGGGAGAAAAGCTCTATAGACAATCAGTATAAATTACATTGATTACGCAAGTTTTACACAGAGTAAGAAAATTTGAATAGACCATAAACTTCACATTGATGGAAAGGAAAGGCATTTATACATACAATAGTTCAAAACCATCTTGGTCAGTAGGTACAGACTTAGGATTTATATGAGAAGAGTATATCCAAAAGACAAGTAGACTACATAAATTATTTAATTTGGATATAAATGAGCTAGAGGATAGTTAAATGGGTAATGATATATACTGTAGACCATGTGGAATATGGGAGAGAGATGAAAGGACAGGAAATGCAGAAGAGGGGGAAGGAACAGCAGAACAGGTAAATACAAAGTAATGTGTGGGGTATATAAGGGAAGAAGATCAAACAGGAGATCCATAGGTTAGAGAAAGCATTGTGTTGGGAAAGATGATGAAAACAGAGGGAATGAGAGGGTGGGTTAGTTGAGTAGAAACACAAAGATACGTTAAAGGCTGTGTGGAAAAGGAACAAAGTTAAGGTGAATGTATGCTAAGTACGGTGAGGAGGAGACAAAGATGTGGCTTTTTGGAAGGAGGGGAATATGGACTGAAGAGATTTATGGTTAGTTAGTGTTGGTGGGGGAGAATATAGTAGTAAAAAAGAAAATATATAATTACATATGTTAGGCATTAAGGTGGATGGAATATAGGTTGGGACACTAATAGACAAAGAGAAAGATTTAGCCAGGGCTAGAGCATGGTCATAGCCAGTGGTTATTCAGGTGAATCGTTAGCAGTTTTTGAAGAGGATCAGATCAGCAGTAATTATGATAATAAGCTGAGAGAGAGTGTTCCACATTTTGGAGACACCGTTGGAGTAGACAGTCTCCCTGGCATGATTATTGGATTTGGAGATTTGTACTAGCGATTTATTTGAGGAACGGACAACACAAGTACTTGTGTGGGAAAAGAGTCGATTATGGAGACCAGGGGAATTATTTGGTTGCTATATCAGTTTGTGGGTAGTGATGAGCTGGGTGTAGGGTAAACAGTGGGGGTAATTTTAACCAGTAGAGTTGTTGTAGGGTGGAGCAATGGTGGGATCTGTGTGGGGAGTTTGCAGCAAATTTAGCTATTTTATTATAGCAAGCTTCAAGTTTCAATAAATCTGTTTTCTTTAGGTTAGTAAACATAGCGGATACACATAGCAGGGTAGACAGAAGTGTGGGCTCTGGCAATTGCCTGTCTTGTAGTGTAAAGTGAGAAATGTTTTTTAGTTCTGTGTGTGTCTTTTTGATAGTTTAAGATGAGTGTTTGTCAAATTTCATGCTACTGTCAGTTAGAACACCTAGCAGTTTTGTTAGGGATACTTTGGCAATTATGGTATTGTTGCAGGAGTATATTTTAAATGAAGATGGAGAGCCTGTGGATTTACTGGGCAAAAGAGAATATGTTTAGTTTTACTTGGATTAAGAATCAGATGCGAGTTAGAGAGTCAGGATTCCACAGCAGAGGAGGACTGTTGTGTCACGAATTCAAATTGTTGTAGGGTGGGTGCAGCACTGATGACAGTGCAATCATCTGGGTACTGAACAATGGAGGTAAGATGGGTAGCAGTATGAAGTCTATTGGTGAAAATACTGAAAAGAGGAGGACCTAGAACTGAGCCTTAGGGGGACCAGCAAAAGAGGAGAGAGATCTTGGTGCCATTTAACAGCTTGTTGATGTCCAATTAGATCATGACGGAACCATGTAAGAGTTGAGTGACTGAGTTTTAAGGGTTCAGTTTTCAGTGAGGAGTTTCTGGTGGGAAACTGTATCAAAAGCTTTGGACAGGTCCAGGAAGATGGAAGTTACTAGTTTACCTTAATTTCTATATTGGTTGACTGTATTTGTAAAACTTAGAAGGGCAGTTGTGATACTAGGAAGGGGATGGAAACTATTCTGGGTATTAGATACGAGATTGTTAGATAAGAGGTAGCTCATGAGCTGGGTTTGGATACATTTTTCTAGTATTTTGGCAAGGGGAGATAAAACTGCTATGGGTCTTTAGTTTGAGAGGTCAGTAAGTTCCCTCCTTTATGTAGTGGGATGACGTATGGTATTTTCCAAATTACAGGAATGTACTGTTCCTGGACAGAGCGGTTAATCAGGATGGAGACAGGGTAGGAGATGGCATCAGCTACTAGTTTAAGGAATTCTTCCAAAACTTCCAAAGAAATGCCATCTGTTCCTGGACACTTTCCTGCAGACTGATTATACATCACCATTTCTTTATCATATCTCCACCTATCTTAACTGTCAGTTGTTAAACCTCATCTATCTTTAACCTTGGTATAAAGTATTCCATAAATATTTCCATTTGTGCTCTCTCCCAATTTCCATATTTTTTTACTTGATATAATTTTTGTAAAATTTCTTAAATATCTCTATCATCTCTACAGGATCTCTGGTTATATTCTTGTTATAGGCTCCCTATGTTTGGTGATGACCCTTAACACTTTCTGTTGCCCAAGTCATTGTGCTAAAAGTTTTTGTGCTCTGGAGTTATCACCAAAAACAGTTGCTTAACAATAACCTTTCTAAACTCATGCATATTATCCAGCCACACTCTTATTTTCTACCACAAAGATAGCAAACACGAAAAAAACACTAAATGCCAGGAACTCCACTTCTTAAAGTAGATAACAAAAGTGTAGTTTATTCAGTGACTGCAGAATTTGATAAGCAGCACCAATGAAGAGAATCCACAAATCAGTAAACCAACGAACTGAAATGGCAGTTAGTATTATGAGAAAATCACAATTGCGTATAGCTTGAACAGCACATAAATTAGTATAACCTCACAATGTAACCTCGTAGTGCCTCGGCCAAACAGCATTTACAGAGAGTCTTATTTTCTCTTTAGCACACTCCAGTTGCATGTCTTGTTCTGTAAGATTCCCCTTATTCTGAAATACTTAACATCTGTCAGCCCCTCTAAATAATTTAACCATATCTTTTTCTTTTCTTTCTACCCGGTTTAAACCCCCTTTTCTTTTTTATGTCACTCACTAGCTATAACCTCTGAAGAAATGTCTATCTTCCATAATACCTCTCGAATAATTTCCGCTACCCAACCCTTAATTTCCTCTCTTTTTTTACAGTCTCATTTTTACTTAAATACTCTGCATTTTTATCTTACTTTTTATTGGTGCATAATCTGAAATAGTTACTGGATGTGTGTCAAAGCTTTCAATTAATTGCAGATGTTCAAGTGAAATATAATTTCTATCTAGTCTGGCCTAGTTATTGCACCTTGGGGAATAACATGTACATTCTTTAAGAGTTCCTATTACTGAATTTACATCCTTCATACCACATACTTTTGTAAATTTTCTTCTTCAGAACTCTACCCTCTTTTATTATATTTTACCTTCTATGCCCACCCACATTCATCAATCATCACTGTTGCAAATCACATTCCAGTCCCCACCTATAAGTAACATTCCCTGCTGAAAGCTAATTATTTCTCCCAAAAATTTCTTAAGCACCATAATAGCAGTTTCTGGTGAAACATATATACATGCCAGTGTAATCCCCTTCCTATAAGTAACATTCCCTGCTGAAAGCTAATTATTTCTCCTAAAATTTTCTTAAGCACCATAACGGCAGTTTCTGGTGAAATATAAATACATGCCAGTGTAATCCCCTTCCCTTGCCAGAAGCCTCTTACTACCACAATTCTACCATTATCACAAATTTCAAGACTTTTTGTTTTAGTGAAAGCCTTCAAACAACAACAAAAAAACTTAATACATTTTCAGAACATCCTCATAAACTATTAACTTGAAACAAATGCACATGATTATATACATCTTCAAAAATGAAGTTTAACCTTCCAGGTAGGAATAATTACCCCAAATTGACAGCTGCACCCACAGGCATTACATAATCTGAAATTAAGGTTACCCATGCTTAAGCAGCTGTTACAGCCTGTGCTCCCACTTACACTGATTGGTATCTGTTTTTTTTTCTATTACCTTCCCATATGTGAACAACAGTTTGTTTCAGAAAGCATCATCTTTTAGCCTCAGGAAGAAGTGCACTATCTTTAAATAAAACTAAATTATACACAGCTCTATTGAATGCAACTATTAGGGCCAATGGTGAAGCTGCTATCTCATCTATTTCCACTAAGTTCAAACTTTACTTTTCGCTGAAATGCTTGACTTTGTATCTTTAAATGTTGCATTTCCCTCAGCATACAATGCTCCAAGCTCTTGAGATTAATTTCTTGTACCTACAGACAGCTCATATTTATGGAAATAGTCAACAATAAGGGAAAAAACAGCCAACAACTCTGCAGGTTCATGCAGGAGTCTCTGTCAAATGAACGCAGAACAAAACAGAATGAACACCTGCCTTAAGCTGCAGACTTCTTGACTCCCATTGAACATTTGCTAAAGGAAAAGAACAAGCTAATACTGCACATGCAGGAAACTTAGCAGTTCTTGTGGCATTCATTTCATCTTGTTTTCTAAGCCTCCTTACTTACAAGACGCTTGCTTTTAGACTAAGCCAAGGGCATTAATCCAAACATTTACCTATGTAAAACTAAGTTAAAACACCTCAGCTTTACATATAACAGAATCATTGCACTTTTACACTCCAACCCAGCAGCCCAAGATTACAGCATATTATCTTAAACTTACTTTTGTCCAGCCTTTCTTCTCTTTTTACATGGTAAAGCCTGTACTTCTTGTTTTCTTTAATATCTTTATCACATACAACAATCACTGAAAAGTCTCCTCACTCCAGATTTAAAATACTTTACTATATAACATGCAGTTTATATCATGAAACGTTTTACACAAACAGTACTAAGAAAAAAAATGTTTTACTTCCAGTTCCTTAACTTCCTTTAGTGTCTTCCTAAACATCAATGACAAAGTGGGATGTATACTTAACAGTTCACCCACCACAAGTTTAACAAAGTCAACAGAAGTCCAAACTTTCTCAGCCACATTTTCTTGCAAAGCCAAATTTCACAAATGTGATTGATGCTGTATAATTTCACTGCTGTTGGTCTTCTTCCTGCTCATCTCCATCTCCCAACACTCTGGTTCAAGTCCAAGTTACTCCTGATTTTCCTAGAAAACTCCTGCTTTTTTTCTCTCTCTCAAGCATTTTCCTTTGGAACACTGGTAAAGGTTTCACCAGCAAAGTCAGAGAATGAGAAGCTCAGTCTCCTTCTGTTTGATGGTTTACTTTTTGCTGGAACTTTTGCATTTTCTCCATACTTTGTTCTACATCAAAAATGTATTTGATCTTCCAGAAAAAAATATTCTGCTGGATACAGCAGCTTGAATCTCACACCTGAATCATGATATTCCCTGACTGCTGGCATTATTTTTTTCTCTTCTGCCTGGTGAATAGTGAATAATCATTTTTCACAATTACTCTATTGTTTCCAATGTGTAATACTTTTGCTCTTCTGCCACAGTTTTGTCAGGAACTCCTTCTTCAACTGGTAATGATTGCTGATGGCATCCTTACTATTACAAGTCTTGCCTACTTTTTTCATGGGTAGGTTTGCAGTTTACTCTCGATGTGTCCTTTCAGTTAACAAATCCTGGTGTGGCATACCAGTCCGGTTTATTTGTGCTTTCATAAAACAGTTTCTCTGGTACAGCAAAAAATCTCAGGTTTTCTCTGATGCTCTGTCTTCTAACTCTACCATTTTTTGAAACAGCTCTTCTTAAGAAGTCTCATCCTCAGGCAGCCTTTTCTTCATTTCAATCTCTCATTTTTTGCAGTTTTATCAGTTCAACTCCTACTTTTTTCCAGCCTTTTGTTATTGCACTTGATATACTCCTCCAATGTTTCATTTCAATTGACATACTTCTTTAATGCACTGAACACATTTGTTTTTTTTCCTGTGAATTACTAGAAGTCCTCTCTTACACCATAGCTGAAGCATGAACTACTTTTTGCTGAACAGCTGCAGGATTTCTCCCAGACAGTATTTTCTCTTCACCTTTTACAGTTGACTTTCTTTCAGATTCTCTAAATTTCTTCTTCTACATTGGAATGCAAAGTAGCTCCAACAGCAGAAAAGGTCAAAGAGAATGGATTATGGCAGTTTGGGCACATGTACAGAAAGGCAGAAGACAATCTGGTTAAGATGATTTGGGACAGACAGGAAAAAAGAAAGAGGAAATGAGGGCATCCAGCAAAGAGGTAGATGGAATGCATAAGAGAGAGAAGACCTAAAACAGTCGGGCATTAGTGTCCAGGAAGGCAGGAGAGTGGCTGGTATTGAATAACAAGAGATGGTAACAGTTGACACGACACCATGATTCCATGTAGAAAAATGGGAAAAAGGGGGATGATGATGATGATCTAGGCAGTGTACTTACTAGCAAGTAACTGCATTTTACTTAAGTAGACAGAATTACTAGCTCTTATTTCTCAGTTTCTTTTTTCACACTGAGAGCGCTGAAATTAAGCTCTTGATTAGTATGCAGCCATCCTGGAAGTCCTCTCCTATCCTGAAATCTTTTCATAAGCTCATTCCTACCCAAATGCTTCTTCTGTAACATTATTTGTACTCTACATTTATTAACATAATTCAATACTCACTATCTATACACACAAGCCCATTTGCATTCCATGGTAACATTGACAAAGTAGCCATTTTGATTAAGATATCACTTTCACATATTATATATTTCCACCTTGCAGCTTACATAAACACATTATTTGCCAAGCTGATTGTTTATGCAGTTGCATCTTCGTGTATCTATTAGCCCATATCACATTTTCCCAAACTTTTTTGCTTAAAAAATCAAGAAAGAGAAAACTAAATAAACTGTAAAAACCCTAATCTCTTAACTCTCAGCAAACCTACAGGACTATATATATATATATATATATATATATATATATATATATATATATATATATATATATATATATATATATATATATATATATATATATATATATATATATATATACACACACACACACACACACACACACACACACACACACACACACACACACACACACACACTTTCCAGGAAGTTTTCTTCCTCTTCATAGTGCACTCATAGGCATTACCTGTTTTAAAAGTTAGTGTTAACCATGCAGAAGTGCATGTTCAGTTCCTCTCCCAGATGTTAAAAAGCAACCTGCACAAAAGTGCATCTAACCTTACGCAACTACCTAACTTGTGAACTGTTATATTTAATGCATTAAAGTACCAAGTCTGCTGAGGAGGCAAACACTTACGTAACTATTTACTTCCATTTATTTTCACTGAATTGTGTGCCTGTTTCCCTGTAAAATTTAATTACATTACACCATGGCATTTAATTTGAAACATAGTGTTCAGACATCTCCTTATCTTTTTATAGTGACACCTGGATACATTTCAAACTTAAAAGATAGTACATTCTTATTTTGATATCACAATCATATACACTAGTCAACAAAAAAAAAAACACCCTCATTCACATTTAAAATACCCGTGACTGCATACTACACACAAATGCTTTATATTAAAACAAGTAAATTACATCATGAAATGCTACACAAATATTAAACTTCTTACTCAGGGGCACTTAATTCCCTTCAACATCCTGAGGATTAATGACAATGTGGGCTTGATGTTTTACAGTTCTCCCACCAGTTTAACACATTCAACAACGTTCTAGTTGCTTTCAAGCACTTCTTGTAAAACCTCAGTTTACAAATCTAAGTTACATTTAACGAAATCTAAGTTACATTTAACGAGACTGATTTACAATCCTCCATTTATTCATTAATTCCACTTTATTGCTCTTTTTTTCTTTCAGATCATTTCAACATTCTAAAAATAGGGTCTTGTTCAATTCCAAGGTACTCCTAGCTCTTTTAGTCAATTCCTCAACTTTTTTTTTCTGTCACCCAAGTATTTACCTTTGGAAAAATGATAAAGTTTCAAAGGCAAAGTCTCTATGTGGGCTCTTACTAACAGAAGAATGAGCAGTCCACCATTCAGCTTGTTGGCTTACTTTTTGCTAGCTAAACTAGGTTTTCCTCTTCAGCCTTTTCTGCATCCAAAAATGCCTTTGATCGATCAGGAAAAATATTTTAAAGACAGCTAAATATGGCAGCTTGAATTTCAGACCTGGCTCTCAACATCCCCCAACTGATGGGATAAAATGGTTTTGTCTTGCCTGGTATACAGTATATAATCATTTCCTGAAAACACTCAATCCCATCTTAATACTTTTCTCTTCTGCCACAGTTCTGTCAGGCCAGTTCTTTTTTTTTGACAGTATTACATCTTTAATGACACATTTCTGCTTTCTCATGGCAAAATTTGCAGCATGCACATATGCCCGCTCCATTAAAACTCTGCTTTGAAATAGCAGTCCAGTTCCTTAACTGTACTTTCATAAAACTAATGCAATCCATTCCTTCCAGTTTATCTGGTTTAGCAGAAAATTGCAGCTTTTCTCTGCATGCTCTGTCTTTTAACTCTAAACAGTTTTTCTTAAGGATGCTCATGTTCATCCGGTCTTTCCTTAACTTCATCCGCTTATTTCTGCAGTTTTATCAGCTCAGCTCATCAGATACCTACATCTTGTTCTATTTTTCCAGCCTTTTGTCTGGCTTGATATATTGGCCATCTGTCGATTTATAATGCGTTGAATGATCAAACAAAAAGGAGCATAACAACTTTTGCCAAACTATAGCATGTTTTTTTTTTTTTTTTACGGTGAGACAAGACCCTCCCTGCACTCCCCCTGTGAGTAGCCACCCCAACTTTGCAGAAGGAAATATACTTACTCTGAGGTCACACAGTAGTGAAGAAAAAAGAAAATGTCATTGTCTGCGAAAGTTTTCACTCTTTTCATTTAACCATTCAACACTCTATTAAAGTGCCGTCAACCATAAGAACTTGATATATTCCTTCAGTGTCTCACTTATTTTAAACCTCTACGACTACATCCGATTTGTTTTTCCTACAAATTAATGGTAGACATCTCCTGTGCTTTTGGCTGAACAGCTACAAGGTTATTCCCAGACAGAGTTTTTTAGTTCCCTACTCCAATTGATTCTCTCCTTCTCCAAATTTCGTCTTAACTGAATTTACCCAGACTGATAACTTTAACTGGCTTTTTTAAGAATTTCTCAGCTGTTCAAACTGGGAGAGCTCTAATAATGCAACCAGCTTATTGTGCATTTTTTATATTTTTCCCCTAGTAGATTAGTTTGTTTTTCAATTGAAGTGTACAGGTTACAGGTCACATTAAAGGTGGGAAAAGTTTTGAAATTATTTATTGTGGTCTCTTTTTATATCACAAAAACCTGGCATTTTAACAGGGGTGTGTACACTTTTTATATCCACTGTACGTTACAGAGTTATACAATCTTAATTCAAGACAATCATTTGGGACAGCTGCCTTCTAGGGAATATATGAAGCAGTTTTCAAGGTATTCTAAGGGGATGGACAGTTAAAGGATTCCTAACACAGCCGTGCCAAAATCTGTCCTCCAACTAGACTGGACAGTGAGGTTATAATTTTTACTAAGGGTGTGTAAATAAATCCCAGAGGATATTCAGTAGGTGCACACATCTATGTATGTAGTGGAAATGTCAGCAGCCTTTGTATGGTGTACCTTGACAGGCCCGGTTACGGTTTCATGCATTTATCAAAGCAAAAAACAATGCAATGATCTGGCAAAATCAGTAACAAGGTGTTTCTTGGATGAGGTAGTCTGCTTCTCTTTAAAATGTATACAAAATTGTAGTAAATCTTTCTAAGAACTTTCACTTTATTCCACGTTTTTCAGTGGTGTGTGCAAATCCAGTCTTTGTAACAGATTTTTCTCTCTATATTAGTAAGATGGTACTCCCCCTCACTAGGGGCCCGAAAGTCTAAATTCGCTCAAAAATGAACTTCAGAATAACTTTATCCCCATCTGGAATTGATGCCATAAAAATAAATTCACTATGAATACAAAGAAAAGTTCAACAATGTAATTTAATTTGGTACTCATTAAAAATGACAAAATTCAAAAAATATCACTATTACAGATCCTTCGAGTACCCCTTCTCCCTTATGAAGTTGAACAAAAATATTTAGGCCTCCTTTTTGATCAGCACCTCTCCTTCCATAAACACGACAAAACCTAAATACATAAAGTATTATCTTAGTTAAAATTATCTTAAAAAAAATCACATCTGCATAGTCTTGAAACCTGATGTTCCACTGCCATAAAAGTACTGCTTCCCACACTACAATATGGACTGCCAATTTTATCCCTATACTTGGCTACAAGCTGTTTAAAACTAAATACTTAAGAGTCATTTGCCTTTCCACCCAAAGTGAACACTGCATTACATGAAATAAAGGTATCTGGCTACCAGGGACACTTTACTCCTTAACTCAGTCACCTTCAAAGTTCTCCATCAGAGTTACTGTTCTCTTCTCAACAAACTACCAAAAATCCCTCCTATTCCCACTGGAATTTCAACTCTCTTCAGCTGAACAGGCCTCCCTTCACTCTTGCCAGTTGTAAAAGATACTTCTCCAACTACATCAACTACACAAGAAGATATTTTAACTTTACACTCGCCCCCCCCCCCCGAGGATTTTCCGGCTTTAAATAACCTTCCAGGGACTTCAAAAGCTGTTAACAATGTTTTTTCATCTAGTTCTACATCTAACAGCACTAAATTGCCTACGGCTATAAAACTGTTTTTTTCTATGCCGGAATTCCAGTTTTCTTCCACCCTTATTCAAGCGGAGGGTTTTGGTATGGTCCAGGAGCAACTACTAAGGTTTGAACAAACAGTGAGAAAACTTAGAAGTCTGCAAATGGACAACACGTTTTTGAAGCGTTTGTTGGAACTCAAACAGGTTCCTAAAGGTCTTCGCCTATGGCGTTTTCCAGCTGGGGCAGTATCTGGTTCCACTATGCATCGGGAACTTTTGGAACTCTTTGACAACACATGTATGCAATTAATGCATATTACTATACGTGACAATGAACATAGGTTAAAAGCATTACAAAAAAGAAGTAAATGAACTTAATAGCATTAACAAAGATTTATTTGATTGCAACAAAAGTTCTTTTGAAAAAATTTTTTTTTACATCCAAGTTTGTTGATGGAGTGGCTAGAAAACAGAAAAAGTTATTAAGGGATACAACTGACTATAAAGAGAAAAGAGTTTATCCTGATCCTAACAGTAAAGAAACTGGTAGCATGGATGTTGATGTTGCTTTCAGCTCTGGACACAATAATGGCAATGTGTCTGTTGACCAAGGTGGTGACTACTGTGACACTAATGAGTATTTTTTAGACCATCAAGTCCCTTTGAGGTGGTCAGAACGCCTTCAGAACAAAACTAAGAACTCTGTTCCTTTATGGGAGACAGAAACAGCAATGGAAAAGTTCCAATTATCAAGGCAGGAGGGACAATTACTACAGGAACCGATAAATGTGCAGGTTCCTGTGGATTATTTGGCTGATGAAATGTTGATTGTAAAGTGCTTAACCAAAGGTGACTTTTCTATTTGTAATTTTACAGACGTGACAATTGATGATGGACATTTTAGTTTAAGCAAAGGTTTTTCTTTTGTTCCTATGTACAGATTAGATATTGCCAAGGTATTAACTGGTCTAAAACTTTTTACCAGACAACTGAACTTGGCATTGTTTTTTTAATGTACAAGGTAATGTGAATATAGGTGAGACCAAAATATTTAAAAGAAAAAGTACTTTTATACCTCTGCAAAATGCTGTGATAAATATGTTTGAACAGACATGTGAATTTGAAGGAAGAAGACACTTTAGTAAACCAACTGTTTTTATTGATAATTTATCCAGCAATGAGAGAGCATGCCTAAAAATGTGGTCTGAATCTAGACACCATCGATGATGAAACCCGACAAGGGTGGTGGGGTGGGTGTAATGCTACAGAGTGACTATGTTAGCAAAACGTATGACATTTTGAATGACAGCAATGTGTCTGAAAGGGTGTCTTTAAATGAAATTAACATGGCTTACACCAGAATTGATTAGTGGTTGTATGACTCATTTTGCCAGGATGTGCTGGATACAGGTGAATTAGATTACCTATCTGTAGATTTTCTGGTGATTCCCACTATATCTGGAATCCCGAAAATTCACAAAAACACTAACAACCCCCCATTTAGGCCGACTGTTGCTGCTAGGAAATCCAAGATGGAACCATTAGCCTCCTATATTGATGTGTGTACTAAGAAGGCATTAACTAATAAACCATACATTCTGAAGGATTCCTGGCATTGCTTAGAGTTGCTTAGGGATAAGCCAATCAAGGATGAATACGTGTTTATTACAAATGATGTGATTAACCTATTTACGGTTATTCCGCATGACATTGGTCTTGAGTACTTTGGTGAAAGTTTATTAAATGTTGATGGGATTCAGAATGTTAAGAGAAATTTACTCGAGATGATGGAGACAGTTCTGAATAATATGTTTTGTATTCTGAGGGTGAATACTTTAGACAGAAATCTGGAGTGGCAATGGGGGCAAGGTGTGCCCCCATATATGCCAACCTAGTTCTTGCCGAGTGGGAAAGGAAATTTGCATTCGATTCTATCTACATGAAGGACGTTGTCCTATGGATACGTTTCCTTGATGATATCCTTATTTTGTGGCATGGCAAGAGGGAAACAATTAATAATTTTGTGTTGTACCTAATGGGCACAACTGATTTTTTAAGATTTACTTATAATACTGGCCTGAATGAAATACATTACTTAGACATACTGTTATATAAGCATACCCAGACGGGGGGGGGGGGGGGGATTATGATCCAGCTATTTATAGGAAAGAAACTTTTTCCAATATGCTACTACACGTTGATAGCTGCCACCCCTTTCAGCAGAAGAAAGGGGTTGTGAAGGGATAGATGGTACACCTTTCAAGATTAGTGAGTGATGACCATTTGTTTGACAATTAACTTTCCAAGTTGATTGGATTGTTTTTAAATAGGGGCTACCCAATTAGACTACTAATTAAGACCAGAAATGAAATCTGTAAAAAACGGAAGGATATTTACACCCCAGTTTTACTAATGAATATAGGCATGAAAATGAATGCACTTCAAATTGCATCACAAAATAAAGCATTGGTCCTGCCTTTTAACCGGAATTCTGAGGCATTAAAAATGCTTATTAACAACCGTTAGGATGCAACCATCAGTAGTGAGTTGAAAAGCAAGTTAGGTGAGTGCCCTATGGTTACCTAAAGTACAGGGAGGATTTTGAAAGAAATTTTAGAAAAGAATAAAGACATTTCCAACAAACTGTATTACTCCCAGATGACTAAATGTGGTATGTGTAGGTGCTGTAGATTTATACATGAGGGTCCGTATGTGACCACTGAAGGTCATGGTAAGACAGTACAATGTCCAGGACAGGTTTACTGTAACACAAAAAATGCTGGTATACATTGTTGTGTGTGGTACTTGCCCTGCATTCTATGTAGGAAAAAACACCCTTAGGTTAAGGGATAGAATGACAGAACACCTTAAAAATATGAGAAACAGAAAAAACACTAACACATTATACTGTCACAGTGAAATATGTGATAATTTTAATACATATTTTTTCTTTGTTACTGCTAGGGTTAAACACAATGATGGGGGGGGGTGATGAGAAAACTACATTTGAGGTTAGGGAGACACTATGGCAATTGAGACTAAATGCCACAGTGTCCCCAGATATCAATGATAATTGTTCCATGGCAGTGTATTGAAATTAAGGGCAACGTGCATCTGATACAGTTTTTATATGTATTGTTATTTTATTACTTTTTGGTGTTGCTATGTACTGTATTTTAATGATGTGATATTAGTTTCTGTACAACTGGTTTAGTCTTAGCAATGTTTCTTTAAAAGTGCTTTAAATTACTTAGTTCTGATTGCTGTCTTGTTACTATATTAAGTAGACAATGCCAACAACGATGACTCTGATGATGCTTGCATGAAACGGGCGAAAGAGCTAAGTCTTGTTGGGAAATGTGTTTTAATAAACATTGATTTTGCTTGGAATTTGACGTGGTGGTGGCTTTTTTTATTTTGGATACTGTATCACCTTGTGTGATTATTTTGTGATCCTTCTCCAAAATAGTTGCAGCCTTTTGGAACTTGCAATCTAAAAACATCAAACAAATTGAAAATCTCACATCATTCAAGAAGTCTCTTCAATTTCTTCTAATCAAAAAACACAAATGCAACTGTTTCAGAGACACAGTTAACCCCATCTCTAAACTCCACCATTATTCACCATTTAATCTACATTCCTTCGCTCATGATTGCAAATGCAAAGACCGTTTTTTACTCCTTTACTTTGACTGGCACAAATAATTCGCATAGATGCCACTTAAAACATGTAGTTTAATTTGGTATGTTCTGCATACTTAAACTTTTAAATTTGTACTAAGCAATGGACACCTTACTTACTTTGCATTTTATGTATATGCTACCAATATATCCAGCTGTACATGTTTGCAGAATGCCATACTCTTTTGTCTTGTTTCTGTTTTTTGTATTTGCAACTCTGTCATTCTGTATAATGTTATACACTGCATTCCATATAGTTCCCAGGCTGTGGCCGAAAGGGGTCCTCAGACTAGCTCAATTATCCAGTTAACAAAAGTTAAATAAAATGTAATTTATTTATTTATCAGTTTGCTTACCATGGCAGTGCACTGATCAAAACTGATCAATTTCAGGTGCGGCTCAGCCCAGGTGAAATATAAACATTCACATAAAAAAAAAAAAAAACAGAAATGCAAGCAATAACAGAATAGTTCAGATTAGTTGGATACTGAACCTGTATATGTACATACAGTAAACTAACAGTGTGTAATTAGATTCTAATTTGGGTCACCTTAAGTAATTCTGTGACACAAGAAGTGAAATGGAAAGAAATGCAATGTTCTGAAGCAGGAACATTTGGCTTGGATGAAGACGTGCTTTGTGAATTGCATTTTGAATCTGGAGTAAGTTTTTTCCTTTAGGCTGATGAGGACAGTTTGAGAAAGATTAGGTGCCTGAGAAGAGAAAGTGCTGTGGAGATTGGTTCTGGGGGTAAAGGAAGTTGATGTGGTTTATGAGTAGTGTCTCAGGTTGTAAGAGGAGTTTTTTTTAATGAAGTTTTGTCGAACAGGGAGTCAATGTATGCAGCTGAAGTAGTCTGTAGATTGGCGATCCTAAAACTAGGTTAGATTTCTGTTTTATGGGTAGCCATTTGGCTTTTTGTAGGCTGAAGTAATGATACCCCAAAAAGGATGGGTTTATAATGAACTGACAAGATGCTTTTCGGAGAGTCTTGAATGTGCTGGTGTTTTTCTTGGAACTGGATGCAAAAATGGGTTAATCCATATTCTAGCTGAGAAGGAACTCCTTTGCTAATGGTAGCTCTGGCTATTTGGTAGATGAGACAGAAAAAGGGAAATCTTTTTGGCCCAGAAAAAAACAGCAGGGAGTTTATATTTGCTCTCATTCTATGTGAAAATAGAACTTTAGAAAGTGATCAAGCCACATTCCTAGGTACTGGAAGGTTAAGGTTGTTTCTATGGTATAATTCTGTAAGTCAAAGATAGTTAGAGTCAGGTGCTATGTGAATTTTCTGTGGAGTTCCAAAAAGCACAGGTTTGGTCTTGGAGGGTTCAGAATTAGTTTATGACTTATGAACCACTGGTACAGCCCGACTGTAGAAAGCAGAAGGACAACACAACTCCCTTTTTTGGGGGTCATTTGCCTTGTACCCCTCACCTGACAATTATCAGCCCCCTCTCTGCAAGCTAACCTATTCAATTTAATTTCACGGAGAGACACAGTCGCCTGACAGGGGCAATCATTTAGGTAGCCAACAGTGGTTCCAGGGTTTTTTATTCTGTAGGCCTAACATCACCATGAATACTCCACTGTGTAAGGGGGAGGGGACATGCAACAGGCTCTCTGCAGTGGATGTTCCCTCACTCCTGCAAGAGATGCTGACATCAAGAAGCCACACCTGCCAATGCCTTATGGAAGGGAGGTAGTTTCTTCTGTTTCCACCAGGGATATCATATATGCCTGAGTGCATGCAACCCTCCAATCCCCATGAGAGGCAAGAGGGCCACAACCTTTTACTCCCTCTTCCTCCCTGTCTGGTTCCTCCAGTGCTAAGGACACTAATCACAACTTGGTCTTCTGGGTTGCAGTCAGGGCTTCATCCCTCTGTGCCAGAGGCCAGACGTAGAGTCAAACAGCTACACATCTTCTAGTAAAGTCATGAGAGGCAATGCATTAAAACAAATACCCTGGTCTGAACTCCAGCATGCCCTAACAACTCAAGCTGCTCACAATGGTTTAAAAAATCCAAACAAATGTCCTGATAGATCTACTCTTATCAGAAAATATAATCCTTCAAGATAACTTAGACCCCAGTTCCAAAGTTTATTACTCACCTTACACTCAAATAACCATTAAGGAGAAACCCTGTACTCAGTGTATGTAGTTAAGCTTTGGAAGTTTTGGAATTCTATACTTCTAGAATTTAGAATGCAAACAAAATCTAAAATATTTTTTATAAAAATAATTTTCAACTGGATCTGATCACATGTTGATACTGAACCAGGATGAGAAACTAATAATAAACCATGCAACTGAAGATCCTATTGAGCTAAATCTTTTCTCAGAAGTCAACAAATCACCTACACTCCCATTACATGCATCCTTCTTACTCTGTATATTGCCCTCATTTTCATCCTTCCTATCCTCAAGCTGTATTGCTTACCTGATCCACCTTCCAACCCTATCCTACTAGTTCATTTTCTTCCTTATGCATACTATCAACCTAATTTCCAAAACCCGAAATTTGTTTCTTAGAAAATCGAAATATGAAGCCTATACAAATCTGCATATGATGTAAATATACAGTGTTATGTATATTACCCATGTGTACAACCATGCTACTCACACAGCCATCTTTGAAATTCTACCGTCCCGTAACTGTTAGGTGTTTAACTCGGGTCCAGATAGACTTGGGTTCAAGTACAGGGTATGTCAATTTTTCCAGTAGCCTCATAACTTCCTAATAAGTACAGATCTCACTATACTAAAACTGAAAAAAATGCTCCCCCTTTCAATTCTTACTGCTTTGGAATTGCCAAGTATTTTCTTTATAACTGAAATACTGAAATTGTTAATGTCACTCTAGCAACTTTTCTCCTTGGTACTCCTTTAAAAAGGGGCTAGTATCGCAGATGGACTCTAACAAAGTTAACAAATGTAATTAACCCCTTGGTGAGCAATGAACAACTGGCAGCTGCAAGAAAAGAAACATGAATGGAAATGGGGAGTGAGAAGCAGAATCAAAAAATCTGACTGCTAAGTACATTTAATGCTTATGGTATACAGTCTTATGTCACCAAAATATGGACCACTTCTTAGATCTCACTTTCTTCTTCTCTTCAAGTGTTTTCTTTGAAGCCCAAATGTTTCTTAGCAAGGTCTTCTCTTCAGGTGTTTTCTTTGAAGCCCAAATGTTTCTCAGTAATGTATCACGTCAAACACATTCATTTTGTAAACCTGAGATAGTTTGTCAGAAGATTCAAGCTTATGATCTGGCCCTAAGCAAAGGCAGCCTCTGATGTGGTGATCCTTAGTTGCTATTTACCTGCCACAAGCGCTCGTTTACTGACCTTGGGAAAAAGATAACATTACCTCCAGCTACGTCTAAATAGGAGATTTATCACTTTTCACTGAAAAAAAGGGTACTTTAAATCAGTACTTTGCAGAAAGAATACTCTATAAAAGATGGCATATGATTTAAGCTGATCATTTTCATAGGTACAAACTGAATGAACAGTTGTTTCTCAGACGATAAGAACTTACGACTGTACTGAATAACTAAATTTTACAGTAGCCTTTTGTCTCCTACACCAACACACTCAAAGGCATGAGACCTGCTGCTGCTCTTGCACAAAAAACAGACAATGATAGAAAACTCCAGCTAGGTCAGACAAACAGAAGGTACGTAATCCCAAATGTTATGCTTTACCACTGCAGTGACTCTCAATGTACAATATCTACAGTAGTCTTGGACAAAACAGAGATATCAAAATTCTCTCTCACTGGATAAAAACAAATGGAGAGATGGGTTGAATAGCATCTTCCTGTAGTCCTGCACTGAAGAATCCTGTGCACTTAAAAAAAAAAAAAAAAAAAAAAAAAAAGGGATGTTGGACATTTATGGGAGGGCTAAGGAACCCATTTATTAAACATGAAAAATACTTATGTCTTAGGGCCAAACAGAAGTTCAACACATTCAGAGAGCCTCTAATACTATCTAATGCTAACTCTTTACAGAGCATGTTTCCTAAGAATAACAATGGAGGCAACAGATCTGAAACAAGAGAAAGGGATTACTAAGCAAAAACGACAACATTTTGCATCTGCAGCTATGTTCAGCAAATTACATTTTTTTCTTTACCTGTCACACAGAGTACATGTTAAGCATATGAGAAACTTACGAGAATATTGCCAGACTGATATCTAAAAATAAATATGGTGTTTAAACATTAGCAGGTATGGCATCTTCTAGACTATTACACCCCATTCTGCAAATAAAAACGAGAGGCCATCAGTAAAGTCGTATGTAGCAAGAAGACTCATCTGTGCTTCAACAAGATGGGAAAACACAGATGCACACATCCCTTGATCACTGACCTTTTTCAGCTTTTATCAACTATGTTCCTCTAAAGAAAAATAACTTCAAAAACACCACTTCCTCTCCAATGAAGACACTAAAAAAGGAGGAGCTCATCTCATGATGATACCATTTTCTTCATATGCTCTGACAAGGGCAAAGTCACCAAAAAGGGAAGCTTGTGATCTCTGAGCTTGGACTATGACAACTTTACCTTTTCTCTTCCATATCACTGTTAATAAGGAACTTGAATATTTTACATGCTGCCTTCAGAATTTCTTCCACAGTACAGCAGAGATGGAGAGCAGAGTGTTTGTTTTGGGGATGGTGGGGCATTTTAACGCTGCATGCAAATGTTTTAAAACAACCTGACTGGACAACTTAAAAAAACAATCTGAAAACTAGGAACTCAAAGTGCAAGTAGTGCTGATGCAGCAGGTGACTGAAAAAAAATCAGGCTTTTCACCATAAAAGAAAATCTTCAACCTCTACGGAGGAACTCTAAACATAACAGACAAGTTTGGCCCTATGGAAGGTGGGGAAGGAGGTAAGAAGGGTCTTTACTCTTCCTTTCATGGATGTCTACTACATCAATGGAGGCAGATTCTTGAGAAACAAAGCTGAACTGATGCACAGCAAAGTCAAAATGCTAAATCTGGAAATCAGTTTTGCAGCAAAACTGCCCTGATCCAGAAACCAAAGATGATCGGTAATCTATTAGTGAAGTACCTTGCACCCAGGTCTGAGCAGAAGTGGACGTATCCATAATGACTGACGGGGAAAGGGGCGTAGCCACACCGTCATTAAATCTTGGGATAAAGGTGGGGTTTGGCCGGGACTTGTTACTTCGCATCCTGCAAGGTACTTCACTAATAGATTGCCCATCCTGTGAGATACTTCACTAATAGATTGCCCAAAGCAGACAGTTAACTGATCCACTGATTGTAGTCCATTGTATACAGACAGTAGTTAATTCCTATTGCTCAGAGTTAGTCTACTTTTAATTTTATGGATGGGGTTTTTAACAACCTTGTTAGTTTACCTGGACAGTGCAGTTCCTCCACCCATATTCTTAGTTGACAGAGAGAGCAATATTCATGCAGGCACATGCATGAATATTTAGTAGATTTACCACACCGTCATGATATCTTGGGGGAAATGTGGTGTTTGGGCGGGACTTGCTACTGCGCATCCTGTGAGGTACTTCACTAACAGACTGCCGACAATCCTTAGGTATAACCATTCCCCTAAATGTACATCAATTAAAATGCTTGTTCAGGAATGTCAGCTAAAAATCCCTCCACATAAATTCCAACCAAACAAACATAAAACACTCCAAGTAGAAATATATGTGACAATAATTATTTATCACACTGAAAAAAAGTTAAAATGACTTACAGACTGCTTGCATAATGTACAAAGTGGACCAAGATGTCATAACTGAAATAAGAGCTCATTGCGTAAGTGCTGCCAAACCCCAAAACAAATTTATAAATTAATTGTTTAATATTTCATGATTTTACCTGTTTCAGTAATGTGTAATTCCTTCCATCAAGGCTCAGCTTCCGTAAATAGTAACGGTTTGCAAAAATCAGAAATGGTTCATCATCTGATACAAAAAGGAAAGACACCTACGTCAGTATATCTCTAGTGGAAGCATTCCTTAAAATACAATCCATACTTCTGAACAATCATCCATAGGACTCAAACCAGGAGAACAGCTAGTATTAACCCAGCCAAATTGTTGCATAACATAAACATCTGGCAAAACTTAGCATTTCTGGCTCACTGTTCACAGTACTGCAGTCAATAAGTGCAAGAAAGGAGAAAGTATAAAAAGAGGGGAAAAAAACGACAGACTGAGTGTAGCAAAAATTGTTTCTGTTTTCCAGGGAATATGTGCTGCTGCTTCTAAAGTTTAACCTTTGCAAGTACACAGAACAAAACACAGTACCAACTAGGAACGAAAAGCTTTCTCTACATATTTGTGACATATGACTACAAAATGTATGGGTATTAAACATGCAGACTTAATCCTGTCATTAAGCCAAGCATTGTCTAGAACAGGGAGTTCAGATGTGAAAGCTATTATATGTGGCAGATTATCAAAATAACAAAGTGAGGGTTATTGTACAAGAGGAAATGCTTGACTCTCTGCAGATGTATACAGTGGAAGGTAAAGAGGATAAAATAAATAGTTATGGTTCACCACCATGGGCAGCAACACAGTGAGGCATGCTGGGGCACATGCTACAACTGTCAAATAGTGTGGTCTGGTGATTACATTAGCAAAATTCAAAGTTTTTTTATATTATTGCATTTGTATGAATATACATACTCGCTTGGGTATTAGATGCTGGTGCACAATCTGAAAATACATCTTCTATGCAGTCAAGTGTAAAAAATCATAGTTTTCATTTTCTTCAAAAGTTTATTTTAGTGTGTAACATTCAGTAAAAGCAGCAAGTATAAATGTTACAGCAGCATATTCAAATCAGCATAACTAGAAATACACATATAGCATAACTGTAAGCATGAATAGAATAACTTCATCTGAACAAGTCTTGCATCAGACTTGACTGCCCTGCTATCCTGTACACTACATAGTATATCCTTTTTCCCAGTAATTTTCCTCTTTAGACTATATCCACACCTCCCTTGGTTCTCAGGCTATGTCTTGTTTTGTAGCCTCACAGCTGCTTGGCCATTTCATTATCTCTTGATTCTTCCCTTGAGAACAAGAACTATCTGCAACCTTCCCTTGAGAACTGTTATCTCATACTTACCCAGCAAGGTCAACATTCAATAAAAGATTTTTTTTCTGCTTTTCTAAAATGTATGCATAAATGAAACACCATTTCTTGGCCTATTTTATTCTTCAACCTGTCTGCTGTCTAATAACTACTTTAAAATGGAAATCCCTCATGTAACAGTTGGCCCTGAGGTCCCTGACAAAAGTCTACAGGGACCTACTTCTGTAGTTGCCTCACAAATTTATCATGTCTGTATGACCAACCACCGTAATCTGGTTTGAACATATGGACTTCGTGCTACCTTCCACCAGAAACTTTGCAAGACAAAATCTACGGAGTGATATTATAATGCTTAATGCTATTAAAATCAATATGACTACTAGAAGATATTTTAAAACTGTCCCACCCCAACCCTGGAATAGTCTTGCAAACCAATCTGTTCATGAGGTATCACCAATACTTTGCAGCTTAGTCATTACCTCACTCGATCTGCAAAATGGGTCTGAATAGATTTACTTTTATCTGGTATATAACTACAGCATTCCGTCCTGATCAACCCACAAGTCCCATGATGGAAAGCCAGCAGGTAATCAAGGGCCATACAATTCTGAAGGACCATCATACTCATCATGGTCATTTTTAAAGTGATGTCCTTTATGCTTTTAAAGGTACTATTGGCCAAAACCTCCAGTAACTTGACTAACTTGTGCAGTTTTAAATGGCTTTAACAGCTCCATATGCAGGAAATATAACTGAAACAGCTACTAACCCCATTACCTGGATCCATAGCTTTCAGAATCTTTAAATCCAAATTCTGATGTATATGTATGTACATGTATATACACCACTTATAACTTTTTCACTGAAACAATACAATCCCTAGCAAATCAATAACCCCCCACAAAACTAAACCACTCCCCTTACAACCCACCAATCACTCCCAGTTTAGCTTCCAACCAGTATCCACTTGTTTTTATCAAAACACTTATGAAAAAACTAAAACCTACCACCCTTGCTGCTGACCTCCTCCCTGCAGAATACCTACAAATAGCGGCAGATTCCACTGCATATCCCATATCTATCCTAGTCAACGGAACCTTATCCGAGAGTGCTATGCCCTCCCCTCTGGAAAATATCCCACGTCATCCCACTCCACAAAGGTGGAAGTTCTACAGACATATCCAGCTACAGACCCATTGCCATTCTTTCCCTCTAGCCGAAATAATGGAGAAATGTATACACAAGCAACTAATAGGTTCATAGGTAGGTACCAGGCTATCGGCCCTAGGGCCCATACAAGCCCAGCCAAAAAATATACCCTGGCTTTCGCCACCCAAGAAAATTATTTTCCTGTGCCCCTGTCGACCAGAGCCACAGAAGTGATCCCCAGGGTGAATTTCCCATTTTCCATCCAATCATCAAGATTTTTCTTGAAGAGTGCTAATGAGGAGCTCTGTTTGACATAGATAGGTAGTCTGTTCCAGAGTATGGGAAGTCTCTGGGACAGGAATCTATCCCTCCAGCATGTTCTGTTTATTGTGGTGACAAGGTTTAGGTCCCTAGACCGTGTAGCTCGGAGGGATTGGGACTTCTTTAAGTGGAGCATGTCCAACAGCTCTGGGTTTGACATAGCTTTGTATGTTAGGCAGAGATCACCCCTGAGTAGGCGATATGTGACGGAGTAAAGCTGTAGTTTTTTGAGACGGTCTGCATAGGGCATCTGTTTGAGGCCAGTAATCCTCTTTGTGAGGTATTTCTGTGGTCTTTCCAGTTGTTGTAGATACCTTACACAGAATAACTTACTATCTAACTCCCAGCATGGATTCAGGCCAAACCACAGCACGGCCTCAGCCCTACTTTCCTTTACTAACACCATAAACCAAAATAGGAATAACAATAGGCTCTCCTGCGCCCTCTTTCTTGACCTATCATAAGCCTTCAACATGGTCAACCATGAACTTCTCATTATCCCCCTCAAATCTATTTTCCTCCATAAGCATGCAATCCAGTGGTTCCAGTTCTACCTGACTGGTAGACAACAGGCAGTATTATGGCAAGGCAAACTCTCCAGCCAGCTACCTCTCAAACTTGGTGTCCCTCAAGGCTCCATACTGGGTCCACTACTCTTTTATTATTATCAACAACCTCCATACTGCTATCCCTAAAACTACCTGCATTCAATATGCAGATGATTCCACTCTGATCTGCTCAGCTACCTCCCCATCCGAACTGCAAGCCCTAACCCAAACTACATTTAACACTATTGAGAACTGTCTCGCCAATCAATGCCTACTGCTGAACCCCAATAAAACTAAACTTCTATTCTTCACCCCCACCAGCAAATCTGCCACACTATCTTTCTCTGTCACGTCAAACAATGGTACCACTATCTCCCCATATCAACACACTAAACTTCTAGCGGTTATTATAGATAATAATCTTAAATTTGACCTACAGGTCAACAAAACCATGCAGACCATCACTAAGAAGCTTGGGTCACTGTATAGAAACAAAACATTTTTAACCCCACTGGCTAGGACAGCAATTGCCCAGTCACACCTACTCTCTACTCTACTATATGCCTCGCCGGTACACTCAAACCTCAACAAATTGGAATTAGGTAAGCTCTCCCATAGCTACAACCATATTGCCAGATTCGCCACTGGCTCCACTTACAGAACCTACCACTGCCAGAACCTGAAACAACTAGAGTGGCTAGAACTGCCCAGTCTAATTCAATTCAATCAACTCCAAAAAGCACACAAAATTTTGTACCACCCTGAGGATTCCCCTTCACTCAAATATCATTAAGCCCTATAGCAACTTGAGATCCCTGCGATCAGCCAACAAACTACTCATCCAAACCCACAAAGCTAACAATGCTGCTGGTGAATCCCTATTTGACAACTTTGTTGGCAAAACCTGGAATTTGTTGCCAAACCATATAACCCTACAATCCTCCATAGGTCTATTCAAAAATAACTTCAAACAGTATCTCAAAATGAACTGGCTCTGTCCATGTACCAATCCTAATTAAGTTAAATACTGAAAGGAGAATCTCTAAATATCAAACAGGTAACTATTTCACCAAGGTCTTTATGCCATCTAATGTCAAATGCTTTTAATTGCGTCTGACCATGTGAACTGTGTATCCCTATTAGGGAACACCACGAACCATTGTACATACTCACTTTGTTTTTTATTCTTTGTTGTAAATGTTGTTTTTATAATTTTTTTGTATTATTTTTTAAATGTTATCTTTGTAATTTGTCTAATTGGAGCTTTTCTCCCCGGGCCTCCGCTGAAAATGGACATATATCCAGTTGGACTATCCCGGTAAACAAATGTAAAATAAATAAATAAATAAATAAATAAATGTGTGATGTATTTGAAACCTGCACCTTACATTATCCTGAAAGTCAGTTTCCAGGTCTTTTTTGACTCTGTGGTTTCTGAAACGTACTGAACTGAATAATTTTATACAAAGGGTCTGCCCAAGACTGCATATCCTGGGGAATAATATTTAAATTTTGTAAGAGCTCCTGCCACCGAATTTACATCTTGCATACTAAGTATTCTTATATACAGTTTACCCCCATTTGTTATATTTTCCCTTTTAGGCCCCCGACACATCCTCACTATTGAAAATCAGGTTCCAGTCCACAATGACAGATAACATACAGGTACAAGGAAAATGGACGGAGTACTGAGTTCACTCTAACAACGACAAAAGTACCAAAACAGTAGAACAAAGAAGTTGCAGAGTTCCACAACAGATTTACCTTTTATTTATACAAAAAGAGAGTAAGCGCTTTCTTCAGACTGTATTACAATGTCATCTTATCTAACCAAGCATTTTAAACCTTCAGTCATTAACACATTGCAGTTAATTAATCACAATTACCTAATTAAAACATGGGAGTGGTTCCCTTTCAATAAAAACTTTTTAAAAATCCAAAACTTCTTACTTTACCATTCTTTTGTATCAGCTTATATCTAAACAAAATACTTACAAAAAACAGCTCAGTATATATGATACAATAGAAACATAAAATGTTAATAAAAAATATTAGCAAAACATCTATGAAAATGCATGCATCTATATGTGCATATTATTATAATATAGGCCTAACTAAGCTAGATCACAACCATTTGGCAGGCAAAATTCTTAATTTCATTTAATATACTTGAATTCCTTATAAATATAGACATAAAGCAAAGGCAACATATTATATAATAAGGCATGGATATAATTAAATGTCATATTAAAAACATAAATAAACATTTAGTGCTTCAAATGTCGTGCTTTAAGGAAGGGTTTAAGTGATACTGCATAATTTATTCCTGGATGTTTATCTGCATTTAATTTTATAATCCACTTCTGTTCTAGTTCTTCAGTTTTATTTTTTATATCACCTCCTCTAAGGCCTTTCTTAACTACCTCAAGCACAAAGAATTTAAAATTATGATCTTTCCCTTCTTTTTGAATACGTTTGACTAGAGCACTAGTTTCTTTACCTGTCGCAATGTCTGTCATATGTTCTAGAATACGTTCTTTTAGCATCCTATTCGTTTCACCTATATAGTATGCTTTGCATATTTGACAAAAAGTGAAATATACTATGTCAGTAGTTCTACAGTCTGCATATATATTTGCTTCTATTTTAAATTTACTCACTGGATGAAAAAAGGTAGTGCAGGAAAAAATATATCTGCATGATACATTTTCTAGAGGGGTAAGTACCTTTCCTCGATGATACAACTTCATCTATAGTATTGTGTGATTTATAGCATAGCTGCCTTTTTAAAGACTTTTTATTAATGAAAGAAAAGTGTGGTGCAGAGTCTATTACTGTTTCTAAATCCGTGGATACAGTTAGAATATTCCAATTCTTTTTAAAAACATTACAAAACACATTTATATCGCTGGCATAAGTAATAGGAAAACGTAGTCTTGTATCATTGTGTTGTGTATCCTTTGTCTCTTGATTTTCTATTCCCTCTGAGAAATAAGGACGGCCTTTTGTTCCTCTTACTGCCAGTGTTTCATTGACACACGCATCTATTTCAGAGTTGGAATAGCCTCTGCTAATAAACTCATCCTTCAATATTTCTGTTGCTTAAGTTCACCGTCACTGTTGTATATTCTCATATTCCTAATCATCTGTCCTTTCAGGACATTTCTACTAACATGTCTGGGATGCATACTACTTTTATGCAATAGGCGATTTTTCCTTGTCGGTTTCCTATATAAACTACTTTTCATATCTCGTAACCCAGATTTTTCAACCATAACATCCAAAAATTTAATTTTATCATAAGAATATCTGTGAGTAAATTTCAAAAAGTTTGTTGTATGCAAATAATCTATGAAGTCTTTTAATTCAGTTTCTGACTTCCCCCATAAAATGAAAAGGTCGTCCACAAATCGTGTATACCATAGCACATGTTTGCTATATTCATGTCCTTGCAGTAAGCATGTTTTCCCATTGTACCAAAGCTAGCACTGAAATTTCATAACATTGAATTTCATAACAGAGACCATAACATCGAAAATTCAAAACACTGAAAACCCAAAACATTGATAACTCACAACAATGAAAAAGTGGTTCATAACATTGAAAACTACACTGCACAAGTAAATAAGATTCCCTCCACCTACAACACCACCTGACAAGCACACTTTCTACTACGTTTCTGCAGGGGGGGCAAGCCCCCCCTCTGCACCCCCCATGTGGGGGGCTCTGCCCCCACTCCCTCGGTAAATTAAATATACCAACTCCAAGATTGCACTACAGTGGAAAAAAGTTAATTTCCTAACTTCAGTGTATGGTGATTTTAATACAGTGAGGTTAGGAAATTAATTTTTTCCACTGTAGTGTGATCTTGGAGTTGGTATATTTATTTTACGGGGGGGGTGCAGGGGGGCTTGCCTCCCCCCACAGAAACGTAGTAGAAAGTGTGTTTGTTAGGTGTTGTTATAGGTGGAGAGGATGTTATTTACATATGCATTGTAGTTTTCAATGTTATGAAGCACAATTTCAATGTTCTGGGTTTTCAGTGTTTTGGAATTTAGATGTTTTGGTCTAAATGTTATGAAATTTCAATGATAAAAAGTAGACCCATGAGTGGATGTACCTCCTGGTATTACCTATTCTAAACCTAAGTTTAGCAATGGTAATGAGCAAGTTAAGAGTCTGTGCTCCCCCACTTACACAAATTGCTATCTGTTCTCATCATATCCCGATACCAAACAGCTTGCATGCATTCCTTCAACCTTTCAGCCTCAACAAAATGACACTGGCTACATCTAAACTAAATAGTGCACTGTTCCATCTAATGCATTAAAGCATTAACACTGTTTGGAGGCAACTAAGTTTATAACTATCCACTTATCACACTTTCAATCTTCATTATTTTCATTGAAGTGCTTGTTAATACCACTATAAAAGTTAATTACATTGTAACTTGTAGATTTCACTCAGAGCATATTATTCAGAAGTCCCGTGATTAACTTCTTGTGCCTATAGTTTGTTTATCTCCAACTAAAATTAGGTGCCTATGGGAAAAAACAGCTAGTAACTTCACAAATGTAAGAGCAAACAGCTTTGTTAGTATTATGATAAAAGTTAATTATACCTTGTAAATTTCACTCAAAGCTCAATTTTCAGACCTCTCGTCACTAATTGCTTGCACCTGTAGGCTCCTTGCCTCTAGCTAAAAGCAGATGTTAAAGGGAAAAACTGCTAGGAACTTTGCAAATGTAATAAAGAACTACAATTTTCATGATTTTTCCAGCCTATTTGCTTAAAACATTGTCTATAGCTTAAACAAACAATAGTTTAGACATCCACCTGTATAAAATATTATATGCAAAATTAAAATATTATATTTTAGCATCCCCCTTCCCCAAAAGCCTGTGATCACAACATTATATTGCTTCCTTTCAGCATTTATCCTATTACAATGTTAAGCCTGAATACACTGTAACAAAGAAAAAGTACTTTCTTAGGTTTAGTATTACTGTTATACGGAGAAGTCACTGATAAACCTCCCCCACTTCACATTTAACTTTACAATACAACATGCAATTTACTTCATGAAAATTTATAAACATTAATAAGAACAAAAACTGTCTTATACAGAACCATACAGTGTTTTTCTAAACATTAATGACTTAGTGGGGTTTGTGCTTCACAGTGTTTCCAACTACACAGTCAAATTTCCAGCCTTTTTCAGCCCCTTCTTGCAGGATCACAGTTCACATGTCTAAACTTTATCTAATGAAATGGAGGCTTTACAGTTTCCACATTTATTCACTAATTTAACAACTCTGCTGGTTTTCATCCCTATCATCTCGATCTCCTAACGTCAGTCTCAAATTCAAATTACTCCTGATTCTACTACTCAGCTCCTTGGTTTCTTTCAGTAAATCAAGGATTTTTGTTTTGAACAATGGATAGGTTTCCCCTGGTAAAGTCTCTCTATGTGATCTGATACTGTCAGAAGACTAAAAAGCAGAGTTCCTCATCAGCTGAAGACAGCTGCATATAGCAAACAATCTTAGACCTGTCCACATCCTTTGACTGGCACGGATAAACTTGCTTCTTTTCCACCCAGTACAGAGTGAATAATCACTTTCCTCAAACCTTCTGCTCACCCAGTTAATACTATGTTTTCCTTCTGCCAAAAGTCTCACATCTATTGGAGTTGATTTTCATACTTTGATGATAGATAATCTCCATTTATGTAAGACCACACGTCCACACTTGAGTAAAATTTATGAAGCTGTGTGATTATCACAGCTTCATAAATGCATGCTGATACTGCATTTGTGATTATGGCCAAAGCACTCAATGTGTGGTAACTATAGCAAAAGTACAGTTTTGTACCTACCATAAATGTAGATGTTCGAGTGCTAATACAGCTGCAGTCATAACAGATGGGTTCTCCTGCCGTCAGGCGGGTCCTCGGTCGGCCGAATTCCAAAGTCTAGGTCTGGCGCTGGTTGTCGTCGCTTCTTCCCTGACGTCAGTGCGACAGGGGTATAAAAGAACCAGCCGACGCCATTTTCTTCAGTATTTCTTGCCCCAGATGTCAGGTGCCCCCAGAAGGAAGGCAATACATAAAATTATGTAATAATGCAATGCAATATAATCAAAGACCAGTAGATGCAAGCAAATACACCATAAAAGAAGACCCCTAGAGGGGAAGGAGGGAGGGAAACCTGGACTGCAGCTGTATTAGCACTCGAACATCTACATTTATGGTAGGTACAAAACTGTACTATGTTCATCGTGCATACAGCTGCAGTCATAACAGATGGGTAGAATCCCAAAGCTAAGAAAGGGGTGGTAGGCACTAGGTGGAGCTAGGAGGAGCCAAAATGCCCTGCAAGACTGCAGTGGCAAAACCTGCTCTAGATTTGGAGTATAATGGTAGGTTGTAGTGCTTAGAGAAGGTATGCACAGAACTCCAAGTGGCTGCTTCTAAAATATCCTTGGTAAGAACTCCTCTGAGGAAGGCTGCAGAGGTGGCTGTGGCCCTGGTAGAATGAGTTCTAATGCCTGTAGGTACAGTTTTTCCATGAAAGGAATGGCAAAAGCGTATGCAGTGGGCTATCCATTTTGAGATTGTCTGTTTGGATATTGACTTTCCTTGAGCTCCTACTGCATAGGCCACAAAAAGCTGTTCTGATTTTCTGAAAGGTTTTGTTCTGTCCAAATAATAACGCAGTTGTCTGTGGATGTCCAAGGAATGCAGTAATCTCTCCCCTTTGTTTTGAGGATTAGGATAAAAAGTAGGTAAATGTATGGCCTGATTTAAAGCTACCCTGGATACCACTTTAGGCATAAAGGACGGGTTGGTACGTAATGAAACTCTGTCCTGATGGAAGATGATAAAAGGCTGGGCAGCCATAAGAGCCTGTAGTTCTGAAACTCTACGAGCTGAAGTGATAGCCAGAAGGAAAGCTGTTTTCCAGGACAAATATTGTAAATCTGATGAGGCAGCTGGCTCAAAAGGAGGCAAAGTCAGTTTTTCCAGAATGAAATTAAGATCCCAAGCAGGTATTGGTTGTTTTCTTGGAGGTCTTAAATTCTTAGCCCCTCTGAGGAACTGTCTTAATAGAGGGTGAGAGAATAAAGGTGGATCAGTGTTGTATTCTGCAGAAATGGCTGAGGCACGGATTTTGATGGAGGAGAACGAAAGTCCACTGCTTAGCAGTTCAGCCAAATATTGTAGTATTTGAGGTAAATTCAGTTTTCTAGGGCACTGGCCTTTTTTCTCATTCCAAACACAAAAACGTTTCCATTTTGCAGAGTAAGCTTTTCTAGTTGATGGCCTTCTGGCCTCCAAAATGACATCCTGCACTTCCTTGGAGAGCAGGGCCTGCTGCGATGCTAAGGAATCTTCCATGCGGCTAGATTGAGTGTTTTCAGCTGACTGTGAAGAGTTTTGAAGCTGTGCTGAGTCAGAATAAGAGGCATTAGAGGCAGGGTCCATGGTGGGGAATGCGTCAGGCTCCTCAGGAGTGGGTACCAGTGTTGCCTTGGCCAGTCCGGGAAAATGAGGATCATCTTTGGTCTGTCTGCTCTGGTCTTCAATAGGACTTTGGGCAGCAGAGGAAGAGGTGGGAAGGCATAAACTGTCATTGATATCCAACTGAAAGAGAGAGCGTCCACTCTCCAGGCCTTTGGATGGAAGATCCTTGAGAAGAATTTTGTCAATTGATGATTTTTGTGGGAGGCAAAGAGATCTATGTCTGGCCTTCCCCATTCTTGGATTATTTCTGTAAAAACTTTTGGATGCAACTTCCATTCGTGTGGATCTGTCATATTCCTGCTTAGGTTGTCTGCCAGCGTGTTTTCCTTGCCTGGCAAGTACTGTGCTTGTAGTTCCATTTGTAAGTCCATGGCCATGTTCCAAAGTGACATGGCCAGTCTGCATAGGGGATAAGAACGTGTTCCTCCCTGCTTGTTTATGTACCACATAACTGTGGTGTTGTCTGTTCTTATCAATAGCTGACCTGGTTGTAGAAGGTCCTTGAAAGCTGTAATAGCATTTATCACTGCTAGCATTTCTGTTTGATTGATGTGAAGGTGCTTTTCTTTCTGGGTCCATTTGCCCTGAATGCACCGGTCTGTCATGTACGCACCCCCCAGGCGTAGTCCGAGGCGTCTGTTGTGATGACTTGATTTGCTTGAGTCCACCACAGAGCCCACCACAAATTCCTTCTGCAGACATGGAATTAGTGGTATTATTGTTTCCAAACTGTGGCTGTGTTGAGACCATATGTTTTTTAGGTACCATTGTAGTTTTCTCTTATGCAGCTTTGCACATGGGATTAGTAAGATACAAGATGCCATGAATCCCAGAGCCTGCAGGATTTTCCTTGCAGTCAGCCTGGTGCAATTTGCCAGTGTTCTGAAATATTGAATTAGTTGCCCCTGCTTCTCTGGCGTGAGGTAGGCCATCTGGGTGTTTGTGTCCAAATTGGCACCCAGGAAAATTATCTTCCGAGAGGGTATTAGTCTTGATTTCTCTTTGTTGACTGTGTATCCTAGAGAGTTTAATAACATTATTACATAAGCCAGATGTTTCAGAAGAATGTGCTTGCTGTCCGCTTGGATCAGGTAGTCGTCCAAATAAGGGTATATTTGTATCCCTTGAAGTCTGCAGTAGGCAATTACTAATGCCAGGCATTTTGTGAATACTCTGGGCACAGTAGATAAACCAAAGGGCAATGCAGAGAATTGACAATGGGTTGAACCTGCAAGAAATCTGAGGTATCTTCTGCAATTTTGTCTGATTGGGACATGCAGGTATGCCTCCTTGAGGTCCAATGCTACCAGCCAAGACTCCTTGCCCAGCATGGGAAGAAGTTGCTGTAGAGTGAGCATCTTGAATTTTGGTACGAGTAGGAATGTGTTTAGCATGGAAAGATCCAAAATAGGTCTCCAATCTTTTCCCTTCCTTGGCACCAGAAATAGCCTGGAATAAAAACCTTGACCTTATTCGTGTGTAGGTACCTCTTGAATAGCTTTCATATTTATAAGATCTGAAATTTGCTTTTGTGCCTCTGCCCTTTGATTGTGTGGCAGGTTTGGCATGCCTTTCATTTTTGGAAGGGTATGAAAATGGAATTTGTAGCCTCTGTTTATAATGTTCAGGATCCATTTGTCCTTTGTGACAATATGCCAATTTTTTGAGAATAGTGCCAGCTTTCCTCCTAAGGGGGCTGCCATTTGAGACCTGGTTGGCATGCAAAGGGGAAAGTCATTGGTTTTGCTTTCTGAAAGATCGCAAGTTGTCCTCACCACCTCTTTGTGTAGGAGCTTGCCATTGTCTTCCTCTGTACGAGCCTTGTGTTTGTCCTCTGCCCCTCGGGCGCCTGTATCTGCCTCTTTGGGGTCTGTCTGTGTCAGGAAAGGACCAGCTTTTGGAAGGCCAATTTCTACTAAAACGTGGGGGTTGAACCTGCAGAAATTCTTGCACAGTTTGCATTGATTTAGCCTTTTCCTCCATTTTCCGTAATATTTCCTCAGCATTTTCCCCAAATAGTACATCCTTTTGAAGAGGGGCATCTAGTAATTTAGATTTGACATGATCAGGCAAGGCTTGTTCCTTGAGCCAGGCATGCCTACGTATGACTGAGCCTGTAACAGCAGCTCTACATGAGGCCTCTAGAGCATCAAAACCACATTGTAAGGTATGTTTACCCACTTGTTCTGCACTATGCATCAAATCCTGCAACTCTTTCATGTCTGGTTGTTCAGGTTGTGACATTTTACTTTTCAATTGAGATAACAGAAACTGTTGGTATTTTAGCATATGAAACTGACAGTTTAAGGCCCTCATGGATAAGGTAGCTGAGGTATATACCTTCTTTCCCCACCTTTCTAAGGATCTGGAATCTCTCTCGGAAGGCAATGGGTTTTTGGCAATGGAGGCCTTAACTCCCTTGGGCCCTGTGAGATGGTTTCTAGGTCAGCAGCATGGCTTTTGTATAGAAATTGGTGTGAGTCAGGAACCCTGTAGTACCTGTCAGGCTTAACTGGAGCTGGAGGAAGAGAGTCCGGGTTAAGCCAGGCCTCCGAGTAAACATCATCTAGGATGTCCAGGACAGGAGGTATAGCCAGAGGCCTGTGCTGGGGTAACAAAAGAAATTCCCTGAGCCTTTTCTTGGAGTCTGAATAATCCTGGCCTTCCCAGTGGAAGTGTTCCCTTAAGGTATGCAGAGTTTCACCAAATGAGTAATCCTCAGGGGGGATACAGAAGGAATAGATTCCTCTGCATCAGAGTCTTCAAAAGGGAGTAAGACTGTTCCTGATAATCAGAGTGCTCTGAAATAATGGAGCCCTGATCAGAGGAGGGGGAATCTTCCTCTACTCTGGGTCTTTTGTCCGGAGGTGGCTGAGAACCTCTGATTAGAGTAATTAAATCCTCAGCCATTTTAAGCATCTGTTTCTTAGGCATGGGGCCTGGAGATGGACCCTGTGTAGCTGGTCTCTTAGGGTGCATGGTAGCTTTAGACTTGGTGAAAGCCTTGATGGAGAAAGAAGAGGAAGGTCTGAAGACACCTTGAGTGGAGGTGGACCTGTCCACATTCTGTGTTTCAATGCCAAGCATGGCTTCGGTATCTGTAGTCAGGGTGTGGGCCAAGGAGCATGCGACCTCGGGTACAGGAGACACCGCCAAAGATGTGTCGTCGGTAATCATGGGCTGCGTAGGTGCCTCGCTGAGAACCGGACCACGTGTAGTCGGCTTTGGCGTGGTGTCGGTAGAGGCCGCGGACCTCGAGTGTCGGTCCTTGTCTTTGTGTTTTTTAGACAAAACCGGAGTCGGAGTATCCAACGACATAGTATAGTTAAATGCTTTCCCAAAATAATGCTGGCCGAACTCCGCCCGACGCTTAATAGTGCGTTTGTTGAATGTAGCACAAAAGCGACAGACCGAGACGTCGTGGTCTGGGCCTAAACAAGGTATACAGAGGGAATGGAAATCCTTATGCGGTATTTGCTTCCCACAAGAAATACAATTATTAACTTTGTCTGACATCGGTCTGAGGCAAGAAAAGTTTCCCCAACGGGGTACTTAGCTTTTAAGAAGACTTCGGTTCCAAATTTTTCATAATCTCAGGAGCTGGCCGACCGGCACTTGCGAACTGCTTCTGCTTCGGGCACCGCGCGGCAAGAAAGACTGAAGAAAATGGCGTTGGCTGGTTCTTTTATACCCCTGTCGCACTGACGTCAGGGAAGAAGCGACGACAACCGGCGCCAGACCTAGACTTTGGAATTCGTCCAACCGAGGACCCGCCTGACGGCAGGAGAACCCATCTGTTATGACTGCAGCTATATGCACGATGAACACCAGCTTATTATGGTTACAGGAGAGCAGAATACACTTTTTTCCACTTTGGGAAGACGTTTTTTTCCTGTTTCTTTTGGTCCTTAATTTTAAGGCTTTTTTTAGTTCCTCAAAGTTGAAAAGGAATTAAGGGTCATAGAAACGGGTTTAATACAAAAAATTGCAGCAAGATGGTCCAAACAAGCCAGGTGTTGCCAACTGGGAAAAATGTTTATGATAACAAGATCAAAAAGGTTAACACTTTTGGTGGGTATGGGGATAACTTGGTCAAATGTACTGGTATTTACTAACTGCAGAACTCACACACACACACACTCTCTCTCTCTAAATATATATATTACGTATAGGTTTACAGGAGGTTACTTGGCTAATGGCCCTAGGGCCTTTACAAGCCTAGCCATGATATACCCATGCTCCCCACATGACCTTGGTTAGATGGTCATTATTTCCAGAGCAAGTCTAAGATCAGCACCGAATCCCCCTGTCCATTAGGGACATAGGTGCCAGCCTGGGGTAAATTTACTGTCTCCCATCCAATTGTTTAGATTGCGCCTGAATAGGGTTATTGAGGTGCTCTGCTTCATGTGAACTGGGAGTTTATTCCAGTGGAGTGACAATCTCTGGGAGATATATCTGCCTCTCAAGCTTGTTCTGTTAATGTCACAGGCTAGGCTGAGATCCCTGAACTGAGTGACTTTTGTCCCATTTGATTTGCAGATGTGCAGCATTTCCATTAGGGCAGGCTGTAGGCCAGGTACAAGACGCCTCTCAGCAGCCTGTAGGATAGAGAGTATAGTGACAGGGGTTTCAGTCTTTCCACATAGGTTAAGTTTTGGAGGCCCTGAATTTTCTTTGTGAGAAACCTCTGTGGTCTCTCCAGCTGCTGCAGGTGTCTGGTGAGGTACAGTGCAATGAAAAAGTGTTTGCCCCCTTCCTGATTTCTTTTTTTTTTTTTTTTTTTTTTTTTTTCAGGTTTGTCACACTTAAATGTTTCAGAAAATCAAACAAATGTAAATATTAGACAAAGATAACCCAAGTAAACGCAACATTTATTTATTTATTTATTTTACATTTGTTAACCGGGAAATTCCGACTGGACCAGGTCCACTTTCAGCGGAGGCCCGGGGAGAAAACCTCCAACATCAAGTTATACAAATACAGTACATCCAGCATAATGCACAAAACAGGTTACATCATGTATGCTGAGCATAGTAATATAACAAGAAATTAAGAAAAACACTCCAGGTAAAAGCAGATATAGAACATGGGTAAAAAGACAATGTCAGTCATACATTGGTAAGAAAAGAAAATATATCAAGTAAGATTCTACAGTTAAAAGTACCCTTTCAGATGATCAATCCTACAGGCGATCAGAGCTCCAGCATGTGATCAGAGAGGAATTTGGGGAGTTAATAGTAGTATGGGTAGGGTTATGTACAAGGGCATAACCAGGTACTAAGAAGGTGTGATTTGACGGAGTTTTTGAATATGGATGTGGAGGGGGGCAGTTTTTAAGTGATGATTTTATTTATTAAGGAAATAAAACTATCCAAACCTACATGGCTCTATGTGAAAAAGTAATTGCCCCTTAAAAACCTAATACCTGGTTGCGCCAGCCTTAGCAGCAACAACTGCAATCAAGCGTTTGCGATAACTGGCAATGATTCTTTCACATTGCTGCTGAGGAATTTTGGCCCACTCTTCTTTGCAGAATTGTTTTAAATTCAGCCATACTGGAGGTTTTCCAAGCATAAACCGCCTTTCTAAGATCATGTCATAGCATCACAATTGGATTCAAGTCCAGACTTTGACTAGGCCACTCCAAAACCTTCATTTTGTTTTTTTTTTTTTTAAGCCAGTCAGAGGTGGACTTGCTGGTGTGTTTTGGATCATTGTCCTGCTGCAGAACCCAAGTGCACTTCAGCCTGCTGTCACAAACTGATGGCAGGACATTCTCGTTTAGGATTTATTGGTAGAGAACAGAATTCATGGTTCCATCAATCACAGCAAGTCGTCCAGGTCCAGAAGCAGCAAAGCAGACCCAGACCATCACACTACCATCATCATGTTTGACTGTTGGCATGATGTTCTTTTTCTGAAATGCTGTGTTGCTTTTATGCCAGATGTAATGGGACACACACATATGACCAGAGCATTTGTTTTTGAGGTGTCTTGCTTTACACAGTCTTATTTGCTGAGACACTGGTGTGTTATGTGTAGTGGATTCTACTTGCTTTGCAGTGTGTGCACTTGGTTTGTGCTTGGAAGGTCTCTGATCTTTTGGTAGGCTTCTACCGAGTACCTCTGCATATGTGGGTTTATTTGCTGTGATCTTGTTTTGTGTAAGAAGTGATGTGTGTGTGCTGATAATCTGTTTGATGTCCAGTTTGTTATGTGAGAGAATCAATTCCAATTCATAGTATAACTACATCTCTCACATGTTGTATTTGTTTTAGGAGTAAGTGGTTGTTAGTATACATGAAGCAATTACTACATTGCCTCAGGAAGGCCGGAGAAATGGTTGGAAACTGACGTCCACTATGGCAGACCTCTACCATAACTACTTACTGTTGGAGAGTGGGCTACTTTGACCAGAGTTTGCTGGAAGATGAGCAAAGGGGCTTACTCTATTGAAGGGTAAGGGTGAATACTATGGCAACGCTTCTCAGTGTGCATCTGAGTTTCCTGCAATGCAGGAGGGAAACTTGGGAGGGTTCATTAACAGATGTCTAGGAGAAAATTATCTTTCAAGGCGTTTGCTTCTATACAGGCACCACTGAACCCCTTTGAGCAGTGTGCAGCTATGCGCAAATGCGAAGCTTAAATACAGGTCAAATTAAACACGTTTAAGCTAAACTATCTATGGGAAGGCATACAATGAGCTTTTCTCCAGTAATCTCCAACTTAGATGAGGCTCAGACTACACACTTCTGCCACAAGGGTGCAGGCAGGGTCCTCCTAATGTAAGATGGTTGGAATAGAGCTCAAGTGTAACAATACATTCTAGATTCAGCATAAATTACTTTCAGATATCCTATGTACAAGCTACTTAAGCAACAGAATATAGCTTTCCTAAAGTGCAGAAAAATACAGTAAAATCAGAAAAATTATAAAATACAGTTAGCAAAGTGCAAAGACAACTCAAAAAGTTTTTTTTTTTCAATTTTAAGAGTGGATGTTTTGGATTTCAGCATAAATATATATGGATGTCAGACTTCCTGCCAAAATGGTAGAATGCTAACACCCAGGACCAACACTATTTGGTAGACTCAGACAGGTGTACGAGACTAACAATCCTCAGGTAGGAAATTATTTCCTTTCCTTTCCCTGGGAAATGGGCAATCTTGGAGTTAGTATTTATAATTAGCAGGAAGGTGTAGGGAGGTGCATCAGGGCTTGTCCCCTGCAAAAAAAAAAAAAAAAAAAAAATGTTATTTGATGCATGCACTGAGGTTCTTTCTTGGCATATGCATGGTAACATGTCAGCATCCAGTTTACTGACCTTTTTCAGTCCTCATTTTGTAGGTCAACATATGGGCTAAGACCTTACATGAATATGAGATCTATCTTAGTTGCCAGTTCAAAAGCTAGTCTGATGAGACTTTTTAAAATGAAATGGAACTCCCATGATGAAACAGATTCTCTGACTGGAGGCTACAGATACAAGACATCTAAAAAAAAGTTGTTCATTTTCAGGTAAGCAAAAGATATGGACTGAACACTGTAATGAAAATCTGATACCACCCAATGTACCTTCATAAAGGAGCATCTGTGACCTGTGTTAAGTACACAAGGATATTCTAGAACAGCAGAAGAGGTGCCACTTTAGGGTACAGATTCCTTTTCCATACCCCTAAAACAAATGTATCCATTTGCCCTTGCAGGTTTTCCTGTTGGATGGTATCTTGAAAAAACTGCCAGCTACATTTAGAAATAAAGAAGTCATACTAACAATTTCAGGGTTTCAAGGTCCACATGTAGTATGCCTGAAGAGTGGAACAGCAGCTCCTCAAATGGAATGAGCTGCAATGGGCCATTTAGCAGGTTCAAAAGCAGTACTGCAAACAAAGTTTACTTATTTCTTAAGACGTTTATTATTCTGGATTAACTTAAACACAACATTGTAAGTAGAAATGCTTTCAAAGGTGCATGTGGTCACTGCCCTAACAAGGAAGCCATTGCTGCTGTAGAAGAGCTAGGAGTGAGAAGTACTGGTGACACCACATACAACAAGGAGGCAAACAGGTTGATCGTTGGTTGGTCCCACAAATGAAGTTGTTGTTAGCTAAGCTCTGGTTAAAAAAACAAAAAACAAAACATTCATATGGAAGGAGGAAGTGATAAGATAGCCATTCCCACAATGTGTGCAATCCTCAGAAGGTAGCTGCTTGCTACAGTCCAGTTCCAAAGGGACATGGCTTCTCAAGAGTTTTAAGTGCTGGGGGAAATTGTGGTGCAGGCGGGCTTGTCCCCCACACAAAAATTTTAAATATGCAACATCAATCAAGTTTCTGTGTTTGCTACTTTTTTTTAACCTCCAAACTGGCTTTAAAGTTTCAGAATTACTGGATTTGGAGTGTTGCATCTTGAACTTCCAATACAACAACCACCTCTGCACTGGGGGTGGGGGTGGGGGGGGTCTACTCCATATGGTGATTCACCAAATATCTGTGACATGGTTCTAAGTGTCTTTGAAAGCCTTTAATTCAAGCTGTACCACCATGAACTCCAGGACACAGATGTCAGAGATTCCTTCTAGGAATACGACCTTGACTACTGTCCATACTTGGAAAACCCCCTAGCCTCACACTAACAAAGATGCATCTGTTAAAACTCTAACTGGAAAGGACTGCAGCAAGATTCTTGGAACGCAGGTATAATGTGTGGCGACTCACCTATGATTCTATTATGCATCAAAGATGGGCTGTTCATGCGGATTCTATCCTCATTGCAGCAGTCACTGCATCGCCTTCATGTGTAACCTATTACACAAACTGTCTATGCTACATACCCAGGAATCCTGAAGCAGAATTCTGCAGCAGGATGCAATAAAACAAGTAGTTACTACAAGGTCTGTAAAGCTTGAATTTTCCTCATGGTAAGGAAAGCACTGCAGTCCATGACATCCAATGTGTAGGTTATAAATGTAGTGCACTAAGACAACTGTAGTTCTGTGAACCTCTAGGGAGTGTGGAGAGACCAAAGGGAAGGCTCTTAATAGGTAATGACTACCTCTAACCCTGAAGAGCACAACAGTTACTTAACAGCTGACCTTGATGTGCAGGTACGCACCCTGGAAGTTAAATAACATCTAATCTCCTTGATAAAGAAAAGGCAAGATACTCTCCATGACCACTCTTCTTTTCTCAGATACATTGTTTTAGGCTGCTGAGCTCCCAATACTGGCCTGAGATTCACCGTTGTGTAGCACCAGAATCTGAAATAAAATCATTGTTCTCTCTAGTCTGGCATGACATCCTACACAGTTCTTTTAAGCAGGAGATTGAAAACCACCTGCCTTATTGCTGACTTTTGGTGAGGTGAAACAATTGGCAAGGACTTTTGAGATGGTGATGATGCAGCATTTAAGGAAAGGGATTTTGTAATTTCTGGATATTATTTCTCAAATGCAGTCATTTTTGTGATCTTTAACAAGTGCAGCAGTCAGAACAACAGGCTTTGCCTGACTACCTCCAATGCATAACAGATGGCCACAACTTTAGGAGTTCTACTGCACACCCTCAGGATGACGATGACCATGACCTCCTGCTAATGGTGGCTATTATGGCTTCTGTGTTGGCAGATCTGTAGAAAGTTGCCTGAGAGAGCTTGGCCCTTATCAGCATTCCCCAATGACTTTGTTGTGGGACACATTGATAACATATCTGACACTGGTTCCTCTGTGTTGTACAAATATACATTGGGCAGTCTGGAATTTTACAACCAAGAAGTGAGAATCTTGCCTGCCTTGCTCCTCTACATATATTTCAACAAGAAGCTTTGTTTAACACTTAGCAGCCATTACTAACGATGTTTTGTACATGCAATGCTTCTCTGCTGATTGAAAATAATCCTGACTGTTGGTCAGCAGAACAACAATACAAATCAGCTTAGTCAGGGAGCTTACAATCACTCTTATTTATACAATAAAGACTTAGCCATCTCTATGGCAATGACTAGATTGCAACTTTGTCTAAAAGAAATAAGTGGTCTGGAGAGGTGATAAGTCTTGCGTAGCTTAAACTAACAGTCGATGCTTAAAATTCTCAGGGTCTCTTATGGCCATTCTCCTCTTTATTTTCTTCCACATTTTAGCACTCTAATCACAGGATACATTTTGTTCCACTATTTAATTACAGAGAAACCATTTCAGCCATTCATCCTCAACCCCTTTTTCCATTTTGCACATGGGGTCAAGGCATTTATTTGGCCATATTTAACTTGGTCTTTTCATTTATATCCTTAGTCCATTTTCCCTAATCCTGTTCATCGGTTCCAGCATATCTTTAATTGGAGATGCTTGGTTTTCCATAATATAGTAATCACCTTCTTTGAGATCAGCAATATTAGGCTTAACAACACCCTGCTACGATTTGGCATACTAACGTCATTAACCTAATTTATCATCATGTTCTCTTAAGCTGTCACTCTTCTTCTAGCATTTTCTAAATTAAATATATTTCTAGTTTGTCTTGAGATAACTTTGGGCAGATCCAGAAGCTAAGTTCCCAGTTCCATTTGTGCCCTATATCATATATTCTGCAATTCTGATTTGCCTCCAGAAATATTATATGCAGTCAACAGACAGTGTAGAAATACTTACGTAATACACTTACAACCAAAAATTCTAAAGTTCCTGGAACTACTCAGCCACTTCAACATTAATGAAATCTCTTGCCTTTCCCCATCTGATATTGGCTGCTCAATTATATTTTCCTACTCGCCTCGAGCCCACAACACTGTTACTAACCAAAAGCCCTTGGAATAAATCAAATTTTGAGATCTTGCATCAATGTCCTTATCATTTCAGGTATCTTTGTCAGTCACTTCAATTTCCTTCCTACGTTTGTTTATAGTTAACATTAAAGTTAGGCTGGTTACATAACCAGTATCTTAGAAACTGAATTTCTTCTTTCTAATGGCCATGGCATTACTTCATCCCCCATGGTTCAAATGTTCCCAGTAAAACAGGCCTTTTTTTTTTCTCAACAAATGTCATCTGTGCGGGACTTTCAAGATGGCTGTAAAATGACTAACAGCTTAATTTCAACTCTACCAATGTAAAAGCGGCTACTGAGAAATAGCCAGTAAAAATGTAACTTTGGGTAAAATTCAATTACTAGATATTAAGTACACTGCCTGGGTGCCTGCCAAGAATAAATTTAAAGAACCAGAAAGAAAATAAACAAAAAAGGTGATGAGAAAACAATGGATGGGAACAACCCTGTAGTCAGTCAACAAAAAGCAGTTCAAGCTTCAGCTTTTGTACAAGAGATGGCTTCCAGTAATTTAGGGAAAAATAAATGTACGCAGGGATGATTAAAATAAATTAAACATTAAACAAATGCATGAACACACATAAAAGGTTGAAAAACAGAAACAACTTTGAACAGCTATTTAGATGAGCTGATAAGACTGCAAAAAATCAGAGGCTGAAATAAAGAAAGGGCTGACGGAATATGAGGCTTCTCAAGAAGAGCCGTTTCAAAAAAATGTTAAAGTTAGAGGACAGCACACCCAGAAACACATGAGATTTCTGCTGTACCAGAGATACTGGAAGGAACAGACTGCATTGATTTTATGAAAGCACAAATAAGCAACTGAACTGTTATTCCACAGCAGGGTTTGTTAACTAAAAGGGCTCACTGAGTTTATGCTCCATATCTGGATATGAGAATGTAGTCAAGACCAATGTTACATTAGTAAAGATGTAATCATACCAGCAGAAAGAGCGGATACTGACAAAATGGTGGCAGAAAGACAAAATATTAAGCATCAGAAACAGCAGTATGTTTATAGAAAATGAGTTTTCACTGTACACTAAGGAGAAGAGAAGCAGATTGATCCCAATAATCAGGGAATGTTGAAAGGCAGGTTTGAGATTCAAGATGTTGAATCCAACTGTCTTCAGAATATTTTTCCTGGAGGATCAACAGCACTTTTGCATGCAGAACAGGTTAAGGAGGAAATAAAGTTTATCCAACAAAAAAGACCCAGAAACAGTAGGGAACTCTGCCTCTCATTCTTCTGAAAATAAAGTTCATAGAGAGACTTTGCCAGTGAAACAGTTTCCAAAGGGAAATGCTTGGGAGACAGAAAACAAGCATAAGAGTTGACTAGAAGAATCAGGAGTACCTTGGACTTGAACCAGTGTCTGGTGTAGGGAGATCGAGATGGACAGGATGAAGACCAGCAACAATGAAATTAGCGAATAAATGGGACAGCATAAAGCATCAGTCATATTTGTGAAATACAGCTTTGCAAGAAAAAGTGGCCGAGAAAGACTGGACTTTTTCTGTTTAACTTGAGGGTGGACTGCAAAGCATATACCCCCACTTTATGTCATTAATTTTTAGATGGACACTAAAAACTGAAAAACTGTAAATAAAACAACTTTTAATCCTATTAGCATTTTTATATAAATCATTTAATAATATGATATGAAGAACCAGAGGCAAGAATTAAAGTGGGAGGATTCCTGTCTGAAAAGTTGTGTGAACGGAGGAACCGGGCAGGGGTGTCCTCTTTCTCCTTTGTTATTTTGCTTTATGTTTAAGAAAATCAAAGGTATAATTAGTAAGCAATCAAGAAGAATCAGCACTACTTGCAGATGATATTTTTTACCTGATAAATCCAGAGAAGGACATCTTGGTATTGTGGAACATTTTAAGATTGTTTCAAATCGCTTTGGGATTTAAAATTAATGAACATAAAACAAAGGCTATAGCCTTAAATTATGTACCCACACATTAACAGGTTCAGCAATAGTGAAATTTAGGGAAACATGATAAGATGTATTTAGAAGTATGGATTTAAAAAGGCCTCTGTTGTGGCAGCTAAGCAAATGAGGGAAGAGACTAAAAAGCTAATACAAAAACTGAGAGACTGGCAGCTCTTACTTATTGATGTAGATAGTAACAAACAAGCAGTGAAAATGTTTTTAGTCCCTTTAGTTTTACATACAGGTCAGACATATTTTTATCAATGATAGGGGAAGTTGTGGGCAATAATTAATAAAGAGCTGAAGGAATTTATCTGGGCGGGGGAAAAAAGCAAGTGGGATAATTGGACCCTTACAATAAAACAGGGTTTGGGATTACCTGATATGAAGGGATATTTTGGAGCTACACAATTACAGCTCTTATACATAAAGAAGCAGAACTTATAATTCAAAGTGAAAAGTGATGGTGAAGAAGTGGGGGAAAATTCAAGAAACAAGGAGAAAGTGGGACTTTGGATGTAGATCCTTAAGGAGAAAAGCAACAGACATACAGAATATTATATTTATTAAATAAAAGAAAGAATTCTAAGAGCAAAGCCAACACGAGAATGGAGAAAGAAAAGTTTGCATATAGGGATGATAACAAGCGGGGTACACAAACTAGTCAAGAGGTGGCTGGAATTTACTTGAGAAACTGGCAAAGGAAGCATGGAGCAAATAACTACAGCGGGAATGGAAAAAGAATGAGACGAGGCCAAGAAGACATTTGGACTGCAGGCTAGGGACTGGATTCCTTACTAGGGATTAATAAGAGTGTAGGCAAAGAGAAAAGGATAGGGGAATCTTAACTGAAAGACCTGCTCTGATACAGTTTTTAGCTGAATCTATAACAGAAGCTGATGTTACAAAAGGGATAATTAGAAAGGTATATAATACACTGCACATTAACTATAGAAATCAATTAGAGGAAATTAGAAAAGACTGTGAAGACAGGATAAGCAGTTTACAAGCTAACAAGGGGAAGACATAAGTAATGTCTCCAAAGTATGCAACAATGTCTAGAAGGATTAGCATTCTTGACTGGAAGTGTTTTCATAGTTATTTCTATACCCAGGCAGACTTCAAAGAATTTTTCTTCAGTTAGATGGCAAATGGAGATGTGATGGGGAAGAAAGCAGTAACTGGGAGCATATGTTTTCAGAGTGCAATGAGTTGGCAGATTTTAAAATTTCCTACAGAATTACTGTCAGAAATATTGGGTGAGCAAATGGGTATAACTAAGGAAATGATTCTTTTGAGTTGGGACACAAGACCTGAATTACTTAAACATAGTAAGGCCTTAAGTTTAACTCTACTGGCTGCTAAAAAAGCAATTACTAGAAAATGGAAAACAAAGTCTAAACCAACTGTATTTTAATACTGAATACTGTAACAGATAAGAAAGAACTAGAAGTCAGATCTTTAAGAAAAGGGAAAAAGCAAAATTGAAAGAAATAAATGAAAACTGTAGGAAGAATACATGCAGAAAAATGTTCAGGAGAAAGGAGGAGCAGTGATGTTTAAGGGAAGACAGGAATTGAGGAAATTATGTAATGTTGGACTGATGGATAGCTGTAAAGAAAGAAAAGATATGTGATGGATAATGTATGTAGAAATAAAAAAGTTGACATGGTTTGTTTTCTTGTCTGTTACTGTATGCTTGCTTATGTCTTGAGTGATAATACATTTTTTTTAAATGCTGTCTTTGCAGGATGGAGTTAATCTGACTTTTCTTCAGACCTAGTTCAATGCAGATTAACTTACTCTTCCAAGTTTCCAATCCTTTGTTTCCTATAGCTTTCTTAGTAAACAATGAGGGCTACCATCACCCGGCTTGGGAATACAAATGTTATGCCCCTAGTTCTGGCCACTTTGGTGTCTCATAAGCCTCTGCTGACTTGGTGGCAATTAAATGAATGGACCCTGGATTCCCTGTAACAATGATGACTCTGCAAACTTTGACTGCTCACTCCCATCATCTCATGTCTGGCTATTCCAGCATCCAAGCTACTATTTCAAACAGTCAGGGCTTCATCCTTCTGTGACATAAGAGCTAGGAAAAAGCAGTGCTTGTTCAACTTAAAGCTGGCGAGTGAATCAAGGATAGCAGAAGATTTTCTTTTTTGGATGGAAGCAGTTTCACCTAGCAGGTATTAAAATTTGAAAAGTCTGAAAGTAAAGTTTTTGTGTGGTATAGCCAAATACCAGCTATGCAAGTGTGAATCAATGGTATACTAACACAGTATAACAGAGCTTCTTCACTGTCAAGTGTCCAGCAATTAAAGAGTCTGCTTGTTCTTACCTGCAATTACCTTGCAACCTGTTGGATCACTAAGCCTCTGCTCATAACCCTCTACACAGTGGCAATGGAAACTGCCATACGTGTTGGTGCACATTTGACTACACGGGAAAGTGGTGGTACACTCGTCAATGTCGATGCACGTCTTCCCATCATCTTTCAGCCTGAACCCAGGGCGGCACCTGCACTGCAGATTTAAATATTTGACATGTTCAAGGAATGCAGCATATGATTTTAAAAAACAATAAGGTTCCTTCTGAAGGCTTACAATTGAAAAGGTTACTTTAACAGACATAAAATCAATACAAAGTATTATTCCTTTATTTTTCCCAAACGAACCCCAAAACAAGTGCATAGAAAATAAGAATTTTATTTCTTTCTTATTCCTGTCCTAACTGTCATACCGACAAATTACAAAACATTTTATGAAGAAAATGTGTTTCCCTTTACTTTCTAATAGTTTCTAGTCTTTATATGTTTTGTGATTACTGAGATAAAATCAATTTTCAATGTATGCCTTTTGAGAAATGCTCCACAATTACAGCGCCATCACAGTACAACATAAGCTAAACCGTAAGGTGATTACATATAATTAAATAAATATTTGAGTGCAGTGGGAACACCCATTAGTTTATGCATGCACCCTTCAAGACAGGAGAAAGACTGAGGTTGTAGTGAAGAAAGGAATGATGTGGGTAGAAGAAACTCAAAATGGCTAAAACAAAACAAAGCAGGATCCAGGTACCTAAAAGGGAAGAGGAGGTAGAAGAGAGAATAAAAGAATGACTAAGGGAAGAAAAAATAAAAATCAGCCTATTACTTATTTACTTTGTTGCCACTTTGGCTAGATTAGCTCACTATTTAATTTTAATATTTATGTAACTAGTCACTACCTTTTTTCATTACAAGTTATGTCTTCCTAATTAGGCAGGTCCACAGGGATCAGCATTCCCTTACAGTAATCTGTTAAAAATAAAGGTGTTCACAATGGCCACAAAAATTCAGTCCAACATTATGAAAAATAATAAACATAGAGGAACTGCAAAAGTAGTCAAACAGAACTGAATAATTATACTATCCCAAATATACTACAAATAAGAAATAGTATACAGAGATCATATAAAATCAAAAACACTACACTATGGTACCAAGAGATTATATCTAACAGCTGAGATTAACAGCAATGTGAAAGTTAACAACAAAATCAAGACTTCAGTTGCAATACAGTCCAGAGTAAAGGAACTAAGAGGAAGCAGGAAGACTCTGTTGCAGTAAAACATAGACCCTTGGTACAGAGGGATGAAACCCCGATTATGACCAGTGTTCGAACAGTGGCTTGAGCACTGGAAGATCTGGGCACGAGAGAAGGGGAATGAATGGCCTTTGTCAGCATGCCAGCTCTGGGTGAAAGCAGAGATGGGTCCCAATCAGTGGTGACCCCACCTCAAATGGAGGCCTGCATATTAGCCCAGACTGTGAGGATGGCGTGGGGCTTGCCATCCTATGCTACTTACAGTAGCTCTCAGAGACATGTGTATGGGAGCAGGCATACCCCAGGAGGTGGGTGCTTGATACCCTGTGATGATGCAGTACTCTCCACTGCCGTCATTAACAAGAGTCAGACATGGGGACTAATTAGAAACATCCTAGCTGCTCAAGCTTGTGAATGCTTGGGAGGGTAGATACCCTGAATACAGATCAAGAGAATACAGGGTGATGTGTAATCTTCTCTCAAGAAGTCCCAATGTACTGGACGATCCTTGGACAGCCATACCCCTCTCTCACTTCTGTGCTAGAGAAATCCAGTACAAAAGAATGAATAGGCATCAGTTCAACAGGGGGGGGGGGGGGCTTCATGGTCAGCAGCCATCAGAGTAAAAAGTAACAAAAAAATTCTGTTGTTAGAAATGTACATCTCACCAGGGTATACAAAACTTTTCTTGAAGTTCTTCTGTCTTAAATAATAGGACAATACTGCATTCATAACAGCTGATCATTCTTTCTGTGGTAAATATACAATGCCCCCAAAAAAACAACCAACTCCCTTAAAAGGAGTGAATTCTGTGCAAGACATTAGCTGTACAATGGGAAGTTTAAAATTGACCGACAGCATCTAAGCTTCATGAAACCAAAGAAGACTCATACTAGCAACTTGCAGGTACAACTGACAGAATTTTCATCCAGAGAATGGTAAGGACTATACATTAACTAATGGATTCAACACTACTTGAAGTAAGATGATCGCAAATGCAACCAGTTTAATGCTATTGCTAGTACTCCGCTGGCCTTAGCAAATGCCTTAATACACTGAAAGAAGTGCCAGATGTCTAAAACCTCCTTGTTTGGTAATAATCACATGAAGTGCAGTTGTCATTGGTGACTTAATTAAATACCTGAAATTGTCAAAGAATTCAAAGAACATCTGGATCTAATTAACTCCCTAATAATATGTGCACCATGTTTGTTTTCTAACTGCCAGCAGAGCTGTTAATTCTATGACCTGGCTTCTAAGGTACTCTGTTACGAAAGATGTTACATTGATTTGTGGGAACCAAGAAAATGAAGTACAAATAAATGCTACTTGTATGCTGTACAGAACCTCATCTATGCCATTATGCTGATGACGTCTCACTTCTCCCTCATGGGGCCAAGTCCACCCCAGAAGTCAGCACGAATCGCAGCCAAGACCTTGTAATCCCGGACAGACTACTTCACAAGCACATCAGTACACAATAAATCTATGGCACTCTCAATGTTCTGTTCACCTTTACCATTCCTGTGATATCCAACATTAGCCACAGAACCTTTCTTTTGGCAGTCGTAACACGACACAATATACAGGAATCACCTCTGACAAACTTTTTCACCTTTGTTACATATGCTACAAATACAGACCTTTTACAGCACGACACTCTGCTTACTCTATGGGTTACAGTCACTCTTATACGCTCAGATAAGAAAGGAGTACAGCAGCAGAAGTGAAATGTTAACACTCCCTACTTTTATTCCTAGGCCACCAGTCATTTTCACCACATCCCTGACAATATTACATGTCCTACAACTGCTGTACCACAGGTTCAGGAGATTCAATTATGTCTCGACCCAGAGACAGCACCTCCACACAAACTAGGCTAAGCTGGTCATTTCATCAGAACCAAATGAAATGCAATAACTTACGCAAAGGTTTTAAAAACTACTCAGAATTAGCTGCACCCAGCATTAAAATGCAAGCCCAAGTGAAAGCACTTCATTAGACCACTCTAGACTATGGATAGTTAGGTTCTGAATAATACTCTGATTGAAAAGATTAATATTTCCTGCACCACACTCCATTATGTTGAAGTAACCTCTCCATGTGAAACGGGGTTCGATTTTTTACTGCCTGCATCCAGGATGCATGTACACTGCACTAGTGCAAGATCTGAGCAAGGCACAGCTTATTAAGGTGCATGTGTAATGCTGGTTGAAAAAAAGAAGTTATTTACTCACCATAACTTTCCGTGTGTGTTGTCCATCTCGCCTTCATTCTTCACTGGTTGGGTTCAGAACAGATCCTCGGTTCCAATTCGGCCTTATACAAAAGCTCGAGGTCTTCCACTAGCTCGTGGCTGTATCCCTATCCCATCATGCCCTAGGAATAGGTAACAATAAAACTAATCCAAAAACTTGTAGAGCGATGAAGGTCGGAGAACAATCGTTTCCAATTATGACCACTCTGTCCTCCAGGAGACAAAGGCTGGGGGGGGGGGGTGTAAGAATGAAGGCGAGATGGACAACACACATGGAACATTACTGTGAGTACATAACTTTTTTTATGTGATGTTGTCCTATCTCGCCTTCATTCTTCACTGGCTGGGACAGTCTCTCTAGCACCATATTTCTTGGGTGGCTCACAGGAGAATATCCTTCAGAACAGTGGACCCAAAAGAGGCCCTGTTCCTGGAGGCCAAATCCACTTTGTAATGAGTGATAAAGGTATGAGGCCTTGCCCATGTTGCTGCAGCACAAATAGTGTCAACTGGTAGTCTAGCCTGAAAGGCAGAACAGGTTGCTATGGCTCTTGCAGAATGACCTTTGACTTTATATGCGAGATCTTTGTATTACCTACAAATCTCACAACAATCTGACAGCCATTTTGAAAGTGTGACTTTAGACAGAGGAGCACCTTTCTTAGAGTCTGAAAAAAAAACAAATAATCTGTCAGACTTTCTGAAGTCCTTTGTCCTATGTAAGTAGAAATGTAATTGTCAATGTACATCTAGTTGGTGCAACATATATTCTGCCTTGCTGCTATAGTTGGGGAAAAAATGGTAGTTCTATGGACTGGTACAACCTAGATCCTGAGCATACTTTGGGTAGAAAGGATGGGTTAGTTCGAAGGGATACTCTGTCTTTGTGGAAAAGCATATAGGGGGGCTTTATAGATAATGCCTGTGGCTCTGAAACTCTTCTGGCAGAAGTGATGGCTATCAAGAGAATTGTCTTCCATGTCAAAAACTTTAGATCACAGGATGATGCAGGTTCAAAGGGGGGAGAATCAAACATGATAAAACAAAGTTTAGGTCCCATGGCGCTGGAGAGGTTTTAATGGGTGATCTTAATAAAATAGTGCCCTTAATAAAAGCTTTGCATGGTCTGTGAGACATCATATTTGGCCCTGGTTCACGTATATGAAAATTAGACATTGCAACCAACTGAACTCGAATACTAGCTGCAGCTGTGCCTTCATTAAATAGCTTTGTCAAAATTTCAAGAATGGAACTTATAGGGGCAGAGAAAGGATCAATGTGATTATTTAATGCCCAAAAAGAAAATCTTCCATTTGCTCATATATAATTTCCTCGTTGAAACCTTATGAGATGAGATCAAGATATGCTTCACCGACGGGGAAAGTTCAGGGAGCCTGACTATGTTCGGAATCGAAGCAGCCAAGTTGTCAGTTTGAGGGCTTGAAGAGAGGGATGGAGCATTTCTGACATGAGTCAGAAGGTCCGGAAATGAGTCCAGAATCCATGGCTCCTCCTGGAGATGACACCGAAGGAAAGGGAACAGATTTGATAAGGCCAGTATGGAGCGACAAGTATGAAATTCATTCTCAACGATCTGTCTTTCTGAAGAACTTTGGGTATCAACGGAAAGGGAGGAAAGGTGTAGAGGAAGCCCAAAGGCTAGTTGTAAACAAGTGCATCCCTTGGTGACTACAGAGGAGGGGGGATTAGGGAAAAAAAAGCTACTGCATTTGATATTCATGGACATGGCGAAAAGGTTCCAGCAAGGCTGGCCCCATTTGCGGAAAATCATCTCCGCCACTTCTAGTTTTAGGGACCACTCGTGAGGCATCAGGATCGCTCTGCTGAGTTTGTCTGCTATCACACTGGATTCCCCCATGATGTGTGCTGCTATTGGAAAGAATTGGGAGGAGGTTGCCCACTGCCAAACTCTCAGGGCCTTTTGACAAAAGGGGGCAGGACCTGGTTCCTCCTTGTTTGTTTATGTACCACACAACTGACATGCTGTCCGTCTGTATCGCAACAGTTCCCAGCAGAAGAGTCCTGAAATGCTTGCAACACTAATAGCACCACTATCATCTCTAGGACATTGATGTGCAAATAGGCCTTGTGATCCTGCCAAGTGCCTTGGACTGTACTTCCCAGATAATGCCCCCCACCCTATCTGGGAAGTGTCCGTAATCACTGTGACTAAAGGTTGCGGAAGGAGAAAGGGTCGGTTTAATGTCACATGAGGGGAGTGGAGCCACCAATGAAGGTCTTTCTTGCAACATTCTGTTATCAAAATTTGGTGAGACATGGGTAGTTCCTGCATGAACCAGTGAGTGAACAGTAGCCACTACAGAATTCTCATATGCAGACATGCTAATGGAATCATGCTTACTGCTTACTGTTCTTGCTTGTACTTTTTTCCTGGAAAGGTTTAAGACCTGATGTTGTAGGAGTTGAACTCTTTCTGGGGGAAGTTTTGCCATAATTTTTGTTGCATCTAGATCTGCTCCTATAAAAATGATATGCTGAGAGGGCAATAAGGCAGATTTTTTGTAATTTATTGTGATTCCTAGATGAGAGCAGAGTTGTAATGTGGTGTCTCTTGCTTTTATCAGTAGATGCTTGGTGGTGGCAGTTAGGAGCCAGTCGTCAAGATACAGAAACATTCGGAATCCTAGATGTCTCAAGTGAGCCGTGACTACTGCCATACACTTGGTGAACACTCTGAGGGCTGTAGTGAGACCAAAGGGCAGAGCCTGAAACTGGTAGTGACTGGCTCCCAGACAAAAGTGCAGATGACTCCTGGATAGCCTGTCCATTTTTATGTGGTAGTACGCATCCTGGAGGTCTATAGAGAACATCCAATTGTCTTTTCCCAGAAAGGGGAATATTGACTGCAGTGTTCCCATCCAGAACTTGTTTTTCTTATTAATTTGTTTAATCTGCTGATATCCAGTATGGGTCTCCAGTCCCCTGTTCTCCTTGGAACTAAAAAGTACCTTGAGTAAGTTCCAGATCCTATTTGGTCTGCGGGGACTGTTTGGATGACTCTCGTCTAGCAACTTTTGAATTTCTAGAGTTGCCTGTTCTCTTTGACTGGGAAGAACATCCAGGATGTTCTTTATGCTTGGGATGGGGAAGGAAAAGGGTACATAGTAGCCTCTGGATATGATGCTTTGTACCCACTTATCTTTTGTTATTTCTAGCCAGGCTTCTGGGTACAAAGATAAGCGACCCCTGACTGCCTCCAGAGGTGGACAGATGGGCTTCCTTTCAGGAGTGCTGAAAGGGCTTATCATGGAATGACTCCCTGTCGCCCTGATTTTGTGGACCCCCTCTGCTACGTGGACGGCGTCTTCCATTACTGCTTCCGGGGGAAGAATCATCACGTGTGTCCTGAAAAACACTCTAGGATTTTCATTACCACATTTTCCCTCCCTTTTGACCTTTTGGGCAGAGATAGTTTTTCCTTCTTGCTCACACCTAGTTAGTGTGTCCTTAACTTTTGGCCAGAACAAGGATGAGGCATCAAAAGGGGCATTAACAAAGGAAGATTTAAAAGGCTCCGCAAAGTCACACAAATGCATCCAGGAATGTCTCTTTAGGAAAATTCCTGAACCCACTGCTCTACTCGCTCCATCTGCTGTATAAGAAATGAGCCTCATGGATGAGTTCACCACAGATTTTAAGGTAGAGAGGTGAGAGGAAACCTTGTCTGATACTTCTGCAGCTACTGAAACTTGGAGAGTATCTCCTAGTTCTTTTAGGAGATCTCTTTGTAGCCTTATCAAGTGCATCAGACAATTCAGGGATCTGAAAGCAAAAGTAGCTGAACAGACAGTGTGCTTTCCGCATCTGACCATCATACGAGACGACTTGTTCAGTGGAAGGACAGATGAGGATGTTTCTGAAAGTTCCTATTTGGTTGCTGCTGCCACCACTATAGCATCTACTGGGACACTCTTGGTAAGAAAATCCATGTCTGATGGTGCAGAAACAAACTTGTTTGGCCACAGAGGAACAGGTTCCACTGAGTCTGGAGACTCCAATGCCTTTCATCTAACTAAATCCATGAGTTCATCGAAGGGCGGAGACACCCAAGTGGTAGAAGGGTGAGACCCGAAAGCCTTCAAGTATACAGACTTCTCAGAAGAGCTGATGGACTTCCAACTGCCTCTCTGTTTAAGAATCTCCAGGATATCAGCAAAGGAGACATCCTCAGAAGGTAACCGTGCGGACCCTACTGACTCATCAAGGTCTGTATTAGAAGTGACCGACTCCTCTGGGGAGTCTAAATGCTTCCTCCTGCAAAGTCTCTTATGAGAGACCTCTTCAGAAGGGTATTCTGAAGAGGTTTCGGAAGAGAGGGGTTCACCAAATGGGGCATCCTGAGGCCTAGGGTCTCCACTTGTCTGTGGATGGTGTGGTGCTGAGACAGACACTGGTGCCTTTGGGGGAAGAATGTCAGGACCTGAAAGTGGACCTGTCTGTGGAGACAGCACTCCATCACCTCAAAAGCCCCCCAACCCTGATTCGAGGAAACCTCCGGCTTCGAAGAGCCAGAAGGTATCCCTGGGACCAAGAGGGTTGGCTCCGAGACTGATGTAGAAGCCGAGCTCACCTGCGCCAAAGCTCAAAGAGGCAAGCTCGGATTCGACAAGTGTCCGATCTGACTCTCCTCCCCGGACCCAACTGGACAGTGTTGGCTACTAGACTCCTCGAGTTCAGACAGAACAGAGGATGTCAGAGCAGACGCCAGGCCCAAAGATCCTGGGATAGGTCTCGGCACCGACAGTTCCACTGCAATCAGTTACAGACATTCCAGCTCTGAGGTCCCAGGTTGGTTCAGAGAAGGAATCGTATTAAAGGGATAGTTTTGGTCAGTTCTGAATCCCTCTGGGTTGGAGTCGACAGCAGGTGGCAAGCACCAGTGTCCGTAAAAGCTTCCACACCACACGATCCACATCATCAGAAAGGTTCCTGGAGGAGGAAGGAGGAGATCTAACTGGTTGCAGCAACAGAGATATCAAAGTCAGAGGAAACCAGCTACAAATTCTGGGGACCAGCTCCGTAACTGAAACTCCATCAGCACCGACACAGAAGGAGTCGAAGGAGATTTTTTGGGCCCAGCAGTCTTCGGTTCCAGAGATGCCACTTTTGTCAATTTTCAAACTGGCTCCGATTGACCAGGAGGAGGAGATGACCTCTTTCCCAACTTTTCAGACTTAAAGGAAGGAGATTTTCTCAATTTAGAAGTGCCCTGACCTTCAAGAGCTTCAGAGAATGGGGTCTTCAGTAAACCTCTCACAATCAGTTTATTTTTCCTCTCAAGCAGCATTCTACAGCTGAATGAGTGACAAATGGTGCAGGAGTCCTGTAAATGAACTGCTCCAAGGCAGTATACACAAATAGTGTGACCATCAGTGAGAGACATTTTTTTTTGCTACACTTTCCACACTTTTTGAAACCAGAGGGTCTAGTTTCCTTAGGTTCCTTAGACATACTTGTATACAACACTCAATAACAACAATAACAATAATAATAACAGTTTAACACTATAACAATAAAACCAAGACTAGCACTATAATTTTTTATATATATATATTTTTTTAACAACAAAGAACACCACCAAAGATCATCCTTAACAATTACAGCAGAAAAAGGGGTGTCAGTTCTCTAACTTAAGCAAAACTGTCTCAATTATAAGGGGAGAAAGGGAGAAAAAAATGGTAGCCCTCTAACCGAAGCAGGCAACGGCAGCCCTCTAACTCAAATGACCTGACCCTTTAAGTGAATTGTAACAAACGGGTAAAATAATACACTTTACAAGACACTAAGTTAAACAAGCTCGTATTCTATTTAAACATACCAAAGGAAGCTCTCTAAGAAAAAAACGGGCTTAAGGCAGTAAATTAAGGCTGGAATAGGGTGGGGAAGAAAAGGCCTAGCGGAAAACATAGGCCAGAAGCAAACAACCACAATAATGATCACGCTAAGTATCTAATAAAACTCTAACAGTTAAGTATTGAGAAGACAAATAGACAAAAATATTTCAATAATAAGTAAAGAATTTCCCCTCTTAGCCAGAGCCAATATGGAAGCACCCGATCTGTTTAGCAGCAAACGAGATCTGGGGAACTTTCCTAGGGCATGATGGGATAAGGATACAGCCACGAGCTAGTGGAAGACCTCGAGCTTTTGTATAAGGTCGAGTCGGAACAGAGGATCGGTTCTGAACCCAACCAGTGAAGAATGAAGGCGAGATAGGACAGCATGACATCATGTACTACGCAAAGTGTACACCAGGACATGCATCTTTTAGAAAAACAGGTGGCATGCATGCACAACGTCTGTACTGGGATTTTCACAAAAAATGATAAGCGTCATGTAACCCCTATACAACTGTGTACATCTTATAAAGACAAAAACAGCCAAGTCCAGACATCAACAGGTGGGTCACAGAATACAAGGGGAATTAAAAAAAAAAATGGAAAAAGCTCAGAATCAATATTAGACAAAAACAGGTCATAGCACAGAAATACAGATGTTACAGAAGTAAAACAAGTCACAGAATGAAAGTACAGATACAGAGAATGTGACAGAACAAGTGTAAGTAAACTGAAATGATAAAACACTAAATAGATACAAAAAAATACATTACAAACATTCACATGTAAGGGCACAACAGCAATCTGACATATGAAAACAAGCATACAGTACGCAGCACAAATACTGAGCAGCAGCACTTGAACATACAGAATAATAAACTAACAAAATGTGCAGAACTATGGAGGATGACACCGTTCCATGCTATGTGCACAGCCCAATTAAAGTTAAGTACATAGTAAGCTCTGGGGCACAGAGGGGTGGAGCAGTGTTTATGTCCTAGGCAACATGGGTTCTGCTACACAACAGACACTGAAGATGGCCAAGGAAGGAGAGGACTGAAGAGGCACTGCCAAGCTCAGCTCTCCCTGGGGATGAGTGAAGGAAGTATCTCAACGGCACATCATTCATTAATCAATCCACAATGAGCACTGGCAAACTAGTAAGAGCCATCCACTTACAAAGAGGGGAACATTATCTTTGTAAACAAGTGACATCCTCACACTGCATCCACTGCATGCTTGAACCTATGAGCTTACTGTAGCATACAAGAGAAGGGCAGGATGTAAAGCAAAACTTCCCTTGTGGTTGAACATGCGACAGTTGCACTACAATCAGCCCAGTGGTGGCTAGGATAAGTGCAATTAGCTAGATGGTCAGCAAGAATGGGGTCAAAAATGAAAAAAATGAAGCAATTACCAGAGAAACAGAAACATGCACACAAAGTGAACATACCAACAATATAAATAGAAACTCTACCATATATCTGGCAGCAGCAAAGATGTTCAGCTATAACACTGCCAAAACATCAACACTACAGTGTGACATGTAGCAATAAGGCAGCATAAATATAAAGTTAGGTCTCAGAATACATGAACACTTATCACAGTACAGAAAAAAATGCACAAATAGACAGGGGACAGTTAAATACAACTGCAAAAAGTACTCATCGAAACAACAGAAAGGCTTCATTTTACCATCTGATCATCAAAAGGATCCTCCTTGGAAAAGCTATAGGTTCAACCTTTTTCCATTCTAGATTGGCATTTAGTTCTCTATCTCCCATAGGTAGATGCTCTATGCTGGTATACAGAGTAACATCACATATCACATGGGAAAAGTGCACCTAACCCCTCAGCTTACCATCACCCTAACAATGAACAGGCACGACTCTTGCAAATCTAGAAAAAACTATTTAGTTTTTGTGGGCTTACTTTTTTTATTTCATATTTAGCCTGTTATTCATCAAAAATGCCATTGAATCCCCATGAAAAAATACTCTGAAGACAGTGAAGTATAGCAACTTGAATCTTAAATCTGGCGCAAGGTCCTCTGACTGTAAGGATAACCTTCTGCCTAGTGAATATTCACTTTCCTTAAACACACTGGTACCCAATTTTTAATACTTTAATCTTCTGCCAGAGCACTGTTAAAAGCATCTCTTTCTGCTGTTACAAGTGCATCTTTACTAATATAGGTCTTGGCTGCTTTATAGAAGCCAGATTTGGAGCATACATATGATGTGCTCTATAAATGAACAAACCCAGTTGTAGAACACTGTCCCAGTTGCTTCTTTGTCCTTTCATAAAATGAATGCAGTCTATTCCTAGCAGTTTCTCTGCTATAATAAAATATAGCAGGTTCTCTCTCAGTGTTCTCTCTTCTAACACTACTACTTTTGTAACAACTCTTCTTGAGAAGCCTCACGTGCAGCTAGTCTTTCCTTCAACTCAGCCTCTCATTCCTGCAGTTTTATTGGCTTATCTAAATAGCTACTTGAAGCTGCTTTTATTTTTTCCAGCCTGTTGTCATTTTACCTTACACATTCCTTACTTTCTCCAATTTTCTTCTTGGATGTCAGACAGTATAATTAGTAAAGAGTAACTACATTTTTTCCTAAATTAATGAACTGTACTTGTTTTGTAAAAAATGATGCAGTTTTCACACACAGGGCTCTGCTTAATCTGTTTCACTGGGTGCTGCCCATCTTGAAGTCCCAAGGAACTAGTCATTCTTAGACATGGGGAATGCAACACGTTTTTTGTTCTTCTGTTATGGGATGAATACTCATCATATGAGGCAGTCTCTCCCACTGCAGCCTATAACCTTCCACAATGTCATAGTTGCCTCTTGTGATGCTAGCCCAGACCAGAAGGTAATCGGACATCCTCCCAGTTAGCCTGGTGGAGGGAAAGCAGTTTAGGTTTCTGTTGGAGTAAGGGTATGGGAGAGAGAAGGGGGACTCCATGCAGTCTCAGTTCCCTGCTGGTGAAAGACCACTGTGTACCCCCCTCCCCCGGCTTTCCTTTACTGTCTCTCTGCCATTTCCTGCTGAACTGACCTTGCTTGCCTTTTGGTGGCTTATCCTTTCCTTGCAAGCAATGGAAGGCTCTTTGCTCAGATGGAGTTTCTCTCACACTGTAGCAAGATGGGATGAAATGGCTGTTTTACATTTGCATGACTTTACCCCTCTCTCCTCAGTTTTCTTAAAAAACATCAGTGGTTGAAGTCCCAATGAGCACATCCTTGTCTAAAGGGGCATTATGGTGTTGTGCTTTGACAACCTCTGATAAGGTTGCAGGCCTCAGGATCTCTCCTAGTCACAGACCCAGTGGCTGCTGTCCTGGATGATGCATAAACAGCATATCCACACTTGATGGTGTTTTGCCACTTGACTAGCTGTCAGCGAAAGCTCCCACGGTTTTGTCATCAGATTAATATCAGACATCTCTCAATTTTCTCTCCAAGATGGTGAGGCAATTTATAGACCTGAAGACCAGGCTGAAAGTTGTACAAACCTTTTTCCTCAAACTATCCAATGCTTTACTCTTTTTGTCATTTCAGTTGTGTGTCGAAGACGCCAACAATTTTACTCCCTTTTCTGGATCTAAGAACACCACTGCTGGATCTGCCACAAGACTGCTGTACAGACATTCAGGAGGCTGACAGTCGGGTTCCTGGGAGGCTGCCATAATGCATCCTCAGAAGTCTTCAAGAAAGGAGGAATGGCAACGCCCAGGATGGCTGCACAGAGATCAAAAGGTTCATTAGAGCTCTCTTGGTGTGAGAATAAAAATGGAGATGAAACAGCAAGTAAAGGCTACTCATTTGGATACATTTTAGTTTTTGGCTGGTAATTCCACTGTCTGGATTGTTAGCAAAAAGAAATTTGGAGAAATCAATCAAAAAACTCCCACATTTACATGTTACCTAAACCCTGCCCTCTCTCCTTTCCTTTTTCCTTCCTGACATTTCTCCCCTACCTTATCATATCACCTTCTTCCTTCTTTTTCCACCTTCCCTGTCCATTCGCTTCTTCCTCTTCTAGTCTTTACCCCCCTCCTTTCTTGGTATATCTAGAGTTACCTCCTCTCTCTACTTTCTCTTACCATATTCTACTTCTTCTAATATTTAATCTAATATTTTACTGTTTTTAGTAATGTACCTATAATGTTTATAATTTCTCATGATGTATATGTTCCCATGATGTAAGAATTCTTATGATGTTCATAATTTCTATTTTGTCCTTCTCTAAACCTTGTAAAATTTTTCATGTGGAGCTTTTCTCTCGAGGACTCTGCTGAAAATGGGCTTATCACCGAGTCGGACTAGCCCAGTTAAACAGACAAACAAATAAATAAATCAGCCAGAACAGAAGACAGAAGAAAAAAACTCTGTATGGGAAGAACCCTACCCTATTCAGCACAAAGTAATTCAAGTTTCAGCTTTGGTACAGTAGATGGTTTCCACTAATTTAGAGGGGGGAAAACATAAGTCAAATCCACTCATAGTGGTTTAAAATAAATGAAACTTAAAAAGAATATGTAAAATCAAACAACAATGATAGAGAAAAGCTTTAAATAGTAATTCAGATGAAAGGATAAAAATGCAAGAATCAAAAGTTAAAATGGCAAAAAAAGGATGGTTGAGCATAAGGCTTCTCAAGAAGAGCCATTTCAAAAAAATAAAAAAAGAGAAGAGAAAATCTGAAATTTTCTACTGTGCCATGGAAAGCAAATTAAAAAACTGCTTTAATTTTATGAAAGCATAAATAAGCAACCGGATTAGTGTCCCTATAACAGGAATTGTTAATTGAGAAGGCAAACTGTGTATATGCCCTGAACTTTGCCATAAGGAAGAAACCAAGACATTCACAAGCAAGTGTTCTGGTGCTCTAGAAAACACAGAACAGCAAATTTCAAAAATCTCTATTCCCCTTTAAGCTTCTTTTTGCAGGGGGTGCCACCCCCATGTGGCGAGCAAGACCCTCGCACACCCCAGACCTATATATACCAACTCCAAGATCACCATACCTCTGAGAAATACTTCCAGAAATACCACCTCGAACTTACTATATGCAAATCGTTCTTTTGGCCATTCAATCTCCATATTTACAGACTTACTCTAGAAGATTCTAACATTTCAAATTGTTATTGTACCCATGTCATTACTCAATGTGTGAATTTAATAAAAGTGTTTAAAAACAGAATTACGAAACAGAACTAAAGGAACTGTTGATAGACAGGCTTCAGGAGGTCACTAAGGCCAGGCAAGAGTCATGTGGTGACAATTTGGAGGGGGAGAGGCCTGAGGGAGGGTTTGCTGAAGAGGACTGGCATGGATAATCAAGGACCAATGCTATGGTAAATGCATAACTGTAAAATCTCAGATTATCTATTCCAGCCACTTAATGGATGGGACAGAGTGCAGTACAAAAATCAACAGAATTTTTGAAGACAATGGAGGAAATGGCTACTGCCCTCCTGGAGTGAGCGTTCATAACAGATATAAAGGGTTTTTAAGATGCAATAGAAATAAAAGAAATACCATCAGAAAGCCATATGGAAAGGGTAGCCCTAGATATAATTTGTTCCATTTTTGCAGTGGAGAAGGAAACAACTGCTTATTTTGTATGAATTGTTTTGTGTTATGCAGACATAACCACAGGGGCCTACGGACTTCAAGCTAATGAGTAAGATACCCCCCTTTATTGGTATACGACAGATAAACTGATTAGAGTTACTTTCTGAAACAACCTTAGGAATAAAGGAAGAGGATGTCCACAAGGTAACAAGAACAGATATGGAGGTCTCCAAGAAATGGTTTGAAGTTAAAATTCTGAAGTGACTGCTACTAGAAAGCAAGTTTTCCAAGATAAAATCTTAAGCTTGCCTGTGCAAGCTAGTTAAAGAGGAGACTAAGTAAATACCTTCGTGGAAATTAGAAATGGCTTCTACGTGAACCCTGATCATGGAAAAGCTAGAACCAACATCAAAGAGAGAGACAATAATTAGCAGAAATGAAGGGACTTGGGCTGAAAAGGGATCTAAGCCACAGTGAATAGTACATAAGGAAAACATTTTGAAATAATGAATATTGCAAATGAGATAAAAGAACCAGAGGTAGGATCTTTAGAAAAGGAAAGAAGTAAATAGAAATAAATGGAATTTGTGGAAACAAAAGATGCACAATAATGTTCAGGAGAAGGAGTGAGGTTTAGCAGAAGGCAGAAACTGAATGATTTAAGTAAAGTTCAAGTAAATGCATAATTATTAAAAAGAAAACATATAAAGCATGAAAATGATGGAAATATTAATTTGCTTTAATTTTTCTTCTATTAATGTGTATGACTTAACATATCTCATATGGCTACTTTATATGATCTGGCCTGAGGCACACCCCACATAAGATGTGGGTGTCTTGGGGAGAGATGTTGTGACCACAGTAACCAGGCCCATCCATAAAGTGGATATGGATAGGTTTAGCAAAGGTTCATGCAATTCCAAAGGCAAGGGGAAAGAATGACATAGGCCACTTGTTCCCAAAGTCTGCGCCACGGCTTCCTCACAGGGGCGCCGTGAACTAAAAAGCTTAGCCACAAAATAAACTGCAAACTAGTAAGCTTATTAGTTCACGGTTTATTTTGCGGCCGCTTATACTAGATAAAAGATTTTTGTAAATTTAGTGAAGAGTGAACCTCTTAAATTGCCTTTATCAGCATTCAGAAGAATTTTGTCTGCTTATACAATAATGCCAGTGTAAATCTGCCTATCCAAAATTCATGCTGATAGGGAATATCATTTCATATTTTTGAATGTAGGTAGACAACTGAGAATAAACAAACTTTTCATAAGGGATGAAAAAACGTAAACTAGACTGAAATCACTGGAGTAGGAGGGGTTAGCAAATTTTGAGAAGGGATTAACTTATGGACACAGCCAGAATATCACCTGTTAACACGTTCAATGCAAATGCATAATTGGAGTACATCAGTCCCCGTGCTGCAGAATCGGCCTATCAAGGGGGCACTTTTTAATTAGCATATTAATAGACCACGTGGAAGTTCACTGTGCTGTCTTTGATTCGAACATTGTAAAATTTAGTAGTGCTGGAATTTTGTTTGTAGGTGTAATTGGGGGCTGTAGTAGCATAATCTCAATATGGCAGAAACAGAAATAAGTAAGGAACTGTTAAATGTATTGTGTAGATGTAATGTGGTTTGAAACGTGCCTTGAATGTACTTACTGTAGGTAAGATTGTGGCAAAAGTAGTCTGCACATATATTAGGAAATGTTAGTGTTGGGATTATGGGGACCACAAAGAAATGTTTGTCAATGTGGTGTAGTTTCTGTGTTGTAACTTTTTTCTGGCTATCAACGGGTACCGTGATGCAGGAAAAAATATTTGGTTACCAGACCCACGCTGCTCAAACGTCCTGTGACCCCCCCCCCCCATCTGTGTCTCTGGCTGGGGTTGGTTAAAGAGAAGATTTTTTTTGTCGTAGGTTTTCTTGTGTCAGCGTCTTTTAAGTCTAATAGGGATGTCGTCCTGTCAAACTGTTGCCTTAACACTGTTAGTATTTATTCAAGATATTGGGACAGACATCCAAAAACGGGCTCCTTTTTTGTCAAGAAACATGAGTTTGTAATGGCATTGCAAAGTCATTTGTTAAGTTGCACCATTTCATGTGAGGGGAAAAGAATTGCAGTCAGTGCAAAATCCGCCAAAGTACGTTCCGGTACTAGGCAGCTCACTACTGCTTCTCTACCCCCCCATCCCCTTACAAAAAATCAAAGCTACTTTGCATGCATTAACGTTTCAAAGTATGGTTCAATCACGTGAAATTGAATTACTATTTATTTTGCTTTAAATACTGCTAAAGTTTATGTTCAAGACTTGGATTCAACACTGCACCTTTATAAAAAAAAAAAAAAAAAAAGCAGAGTTTCTCCCATTATAGTCCCCTTTTCCATGCTGCTCAGCTGATAAGTATTGTGTAATTTTCATTAAAGTTCGTGCCGCTTTGGGAGTGGCTGATTGACATCACATCAGGAATAAAAGCTGCAGGTGAGGCTTTGTTCACTTATAGCCCAGCCCTTAACTTCAAGTCATGAAGTTAAGGACAATGGTACACACGACCTGCAAGCAACCTAAGTGCTCAATGAGACGAGAGAGTGCAGCCTATCCCCCTCCCCCAAGCCAGGGACTCACTACTGTGCCATTTCCATACAATATATTTATTTACCCAATCCATACCTCTCAACCTCGTATGCCTTGATTCCATATAAGTGACATTGTGTTATTACAGACAGATAACAGTTGTGGCATAAGGACTAGGCTAGGACAGGCAAACAGCTGTGTTAAATAAAAGGATTTCTGGAAAATCATTGCAAAAAGAGAGGGAGTAATAACTTCCTCTCTTTTTGCAATGGTTGTCCGGAAATCCTTTTATTTAACACAGCTAATTGCCAAAGCGGCTGCAAAATAAACCACAAACTCATAAGATGTAACTAAGCTTACTAGTTTGCGGTTTATTTTGCGGCCGCTTAGGCAATTGGCTGTGTTAAATAAAGGGATTTCCGGACAACCATTGCAAAAAGACAGGGAGTTATTAAACCAAAGCTCATAGGTCTATGACTACATTTTTCAAGTACCAATAGACTCATTGTTCATGGAGTTAATTGACAAGTTACTTTCAGAACACAGACAACTTTATTTTCATAATTTCTTCTGGCGGCAAATTCCATGTGGTGCAAGCAATTTGATTAATGCATTTTCCCAAAGAGCAAGTTGTGAAGATAGGGCTAATTACTAATAAAAATGTTTTTTTTAATAACTGAGTATGAATAACAGAATTCATGCAGTAATCCAAAAGGAAGCTTGCTTTCAGATTAAAGGGGAGCCTCTTAACTTTTTGGATGGATATGCAATAATATTTGTCTTTTATGGTAGATGGACAAATACAAGTAGTTTGTTTTTAGTCATCTACAATGTGGAAGTATTGAGAAGAATTAAATGCAAACATCCAAAACGCTAAGAAGTCAAGAATATAACAGAATGGTAAGAGGAACAATATGCCTTCTCTGCCTCTGTACATCCAACCAAATGATGGGGAAGCAGCAGTCAACCCATCTCCATCCAGATCTTCCAGTTAGCTTGCAATATATAGTTTCAGATAGCATACCAATACTGCTTTCCAGCCCGGTGAGTGAACAAAGGCAAAGTACACAGTCAGACAGTTCAAGAACTGACAGGACCCCAAGAGAGGTGATAAGAAAAAACAAAGTTAATTAATGACTCTTAAAAGCAAAAGAATAGAAAATCCCAAAATGAAAAATAAAGCATAAAAACAACTTTTAAAATAATTATGGACATTTTCTACTCTGTATGAATACAGGGTTTTCATCACGCAAGTCAAGATTATTAACTTCCTAGAAAAAATATTCTATTTCCTATTTAGCTATTTTGCAAAGTATACTTGTTAGAATTTGGCAGGAGGGGGCTCCTTGGGAAAACCTGGATTCAACAAAGGAGCAGAGAATCGAAAAAGTCTGGGAACCACTGACATAGGCTGCAATCTCCTTTAGAGCCATGGTTCTGCTAACATCCTTATCTGGTGAATAAGGCAAGCTCCACTCGGTCTTTTTAAGCAGTGGGGAAGTTAGGCAGAAGAACTGATGTCTGCCTGCATCTAATTCCAACATATAAGTAATTCTACTGTAGGACTGATCCTTAGGGAGATCATCACTGACTTTCAAACCAAGCAAATATAATATAAATTATCGACAGTGCTGATAAAAAAATTCTGAGTGCATAGTACATATTTTTATCCATCTGTTAGTACTTATACATAAGAATATGACTAATAAACCTAAGAGCAGTTTGAATGAAAACCCATTATAAATGTAATCTACAACACTTAGTGGTCTAACCTTATATCCGATCTTTAGGTCTTCACACTCATGTGAACATCCACTCAGTTTCCTGTTCAGGCATTCATTTACAAAGCAATTGAGTTCATCTGAGCCATCACCACAATCATTGTTGTTGTCGCAGAGCAGTGTTTCGTTCACACAGTTCCCATTCTTGCACATGTAAGAGGAGTCATTGCACTTTTTCTCTACATTAGAAATAAAAATTAAATTGAGAAATATACATTTGCTAGCCTTCACTTATCACAGTCTAGTATAAATTAACTTTATAAGAGTCGCATGTTTATTTTGCATAGCATGTTTCTATCCATCTACTCACCAGAGTCTGCACAATGTGGGTTTTTGGGAGCCTCATCAGACTGATCATGGCAGTCAAATTCACCATCACATTCCCACTGGCTGTTGCTGAGGCATCTACCGTTAGCACATCTAAACTCATGTGGTCCACAAGTTGGATATTCTGAAACCAAATGGAAAAAAGCAATCAAATATTGCCTTATACAGTACAATATAACATACAACCTGAAAAGTACACTCAATTGGGGCTTCCAAGATAGCTGCACAATGATCACTTCAGCTCTCTCAATGAGAAAACAGAAACTGAGAAAAGGGAGTGGCATTGAAAATGTTTTGGTATAATTGTTACTAGCTAGTAAATATACTACCTGGATGCCAGCAAAGAAAAATTTGAAAAACCTCAAAGAAAATCAACCAGAAAAGGTGAAGAGAAAGCACCATTTGGGAACGATTCTGCAACTGTTCAGCAAAATACAGTTCAAGCTTCAGCTTTGATTCAAGAGATGGCTTCTAGTAATTTACAGGAAAAAAAAATCAAATTACTGAGAGGTTATTAAAATACATGCAACTTTGAAGGAATATATCAATTCAAAGGCTGGAAAAAAAAACAGAAAAAGCTTTAACTAGCCATTCAGATGAACTGACAAAACTGCAAACATCAGAAAAAGCTGGGTGATTATGATGTTTCTCAAGAAGAATGGTTTCAAGAAATTGTACAGTTAGAAGATAGAGCATGCAGAGAAAACCTGTAATTTTCTGCTGTTTCAGGGAAACTGGAAGGATCAGACTAATTTTACAAAAGTAAAAAATAAGCAACTGGACTGTGTGTTCCACAGCAGGACTGGTTAATTGACAGAGCATACTGTGTATGCACCAAACCTGGCCATGTGAAAGCAGCCAAGACCTATACTAGTGAAGATGCAATCACATCAGCAGAAAGATTTGCACCTGACAAAACTGTGGTAGAAGGGCAAAGTATTAAAACAATGGAGATGATTGTAGAAAATCATTACTGGCTGTACACCAAGCAGAAGAGAAGCAAGTTTATTTCAGCAATCATGAAATGTTGAGAGGTTGGTGAAAATGTCAAGCTGCTGTAGCCAACTGTCTTGAGTGTTTTTTCTCTGATGGATTAAAGGTCATTTTTGAAACAAAACAAGCAAAGGAGGAAATAAAGTTTATCCAACAAAAAGTGAGTCAGCAAGCAGAAGGTGACTCTGCTTCTCAATCTTCTGACAACAAAGCTCATAAGCAGACTTTGACAGGGAAATATTTTCCAATGTTACAAAGGAAAATGGTTGAGACACAGGAAAAAAACAAAAAACAAAGGAGTTGACTAGGAGACTCAGCAGTGCCTTGGACTTGAGCCAGAGTTTGATGTTGGGAGATGGAGATGAACAGGAACTCCCAACTCTGAAATTACTGAATAAATGGATCTATAAAGCATCTTATCACATTTGTGAAATATGATTTTGCAAGAAAAAGTGGCTGAAAAACACAGGACTACTGTTGACTTTGTTAAACTTGTGGGTGCACTGTAAAACATATATCCCACTTTATATCATTACTGTTTAGAAGGACATCAAAAGGGGAACGAAGTTAAAAATTTTTGTTCTTATTACTATTTGTATAAAATTTGTATAAAACATTTCATGTTAAAAACTGCAAGTCACATCAAACAGTTTTCTGCAGTGTGCAGTCAGAGGTATTTTAAATGTGGGGGTGAGTCACCAGCGACTGTTGCATGTGTTAAAGATATTAAAGTAATTTTTTTTTAGTTGCAAGACATATAGGTTTTACAGTACAACAACAGAAAAATATTGGACAAAAGCAAGTTTAATGTTGACATGCTGTAATCTTGGGCTTCTAGGGTGGGGGTGGGGTGTAAAATTGCAACAATTGTGTTATATGTAGAATTAGAATAGTTTCTGTTCTTATTTTACAAGGGTGAATGTCTAGATTACTACCTTTGGCAATAGCTGTAAACCGCTATTTTGTAAGCATGTAGATTTTAAAAAATAAGACATAATGATGAAAGCCACGAAAATGCTAAGCGTCTTACAACTGCAAAGATATTAGCTTGTGTGTTTTCCACTGGCAAATGTTCAGTGGAGTCAACATGTCTGCAGCTGAGGGCAACTGTGCATTTTTTCTTACTGGAATGTACAAAACTCATTGTTGAGTACATTTCTATGGAGACAAGATTAAAAGGTACAATGGCAAATTCAGTGAAAAGTTGAGCTTCAAATTATGGGAAGTGAATAGGAAGTACCAACCTCCCTAGCAGTCTTAATACTTTAATGCAGTTTACAGAGCAGTGTACAGTTTAATATTGTTTAAACACAGTCAGTGCATGTCTTCTTAGGGCTGAAAAGTTAGTCTTCTGAAAGCATGTAAGATGTTTTTCATATGTGGGAGGGAAAGAGAGAGAAGAAAAGAACAGAGAGCAATCATTGTAAGTAGGAGCAGAGGCTGTAGCATGTGCTTTAGCATAGATAACCTTAATTTTAGGTTAGATAATGTCTATAAGTGCAGCCGTCACTTTGGAGCAACTGTTCCCTTCTGACCAGTTAAACTTCATGTTTTGAAGATATACACAGTTTTGTGCATTTCTCCCAGCTAATACAGAATGGGGGTGTTTCGAACTTAGTTTTTTTTGTTTGAGGGTTTTCATTAAAACAAAAAGTCTTGAAAAATGTGAAATAGGTTCAATTGAAGATAAAAAATAACTGCACAAAAGATCAATCTGCCAAATATTAATATATGCATGTAACACAAAAGTTGGAAATACGCATTCAAAAAACTGTCCCATATAAAAGGTGGGAACAATAGATTTTTACCATGATGGCTATGCTGCCCATATTTATCTGGAAGGTAAATGGCCTTACAAGTATAGATAAAAAGGGAGAGTACTGAATTATATTAAGAAATGCAGAGTGCAAACAGCAATGCTGTAGGACACACATTTGGAAAGACAGGAGCATGTGAATTTGACAATGTGAGGATTTCAGAATGGATATTCAGTAGAATATCAGGGACAGAGTAAAATGAGTACTTATACTAATTTCTAGAGGGGGGCTTCAATAATGATAGACGATTAGATTTGTAGTAGTAAAGGGCTACTGGCAAGGGACGATGATTACAAAGGCATGTATTTATATTCCACCAAAAACTGCTAATACTGAACATAACATTTTGGGAGAAATAATCCACTTTCAGCAGGGAATATTGTTTAAGGGTGGGGACTGGAATTTGATTTGCAATAATGATGGTGTAGCGGGGGGACCTAAAAAGGACAATAAAACAAAAATAGGTTAGATTTCTGAAGAAATTTATAAAAAATATTTGGTATGGAAGATGTGAATTCAGTAGTAGGAACTCAAACAGAATTTACATATTAGTCCCCAAGGTACAATAACTGAACCAGATTAAATAGAAATTATGTTTCACAGAACTTCTTTATTCGAGTGAAAGCTTCAACACACATCCAATATCCATTTCTAATCATGCACCAATAAAGATAAAAATGCAGGATAATGAAGTAAAAAAAAAAAGGACACTGGAGCTTTCTCACTTACATGATAAAAGAAGAATTTAAGGAATAGGTTGTGGAAATTATTTGAGAGTTATTAGGGAAGAAATGGGTACCCTGAGGCAGTGTAGCTACTGCCTCATGTTCACCGACAACCCTCTACTCCTAGTCCACACAAACTCAACATGTGAGAGATGCAACTATATTAAGAACCTTGAATCCATGCTCTCTCACACACCAGTCATTACATATGACAATGAGCAGGTTGTTAGGATGCACACCTCACCTCCTACTTCACCCAAGCCAACATCACACATACCTACATATGCAGAGGTCCTCACTAGAAACATACCCAAACACCAGAGACCTCCCAAACACAAATGCAAGCACACTGCACATAATACATCCTCTGCAGAAAACACTACATATAGCCCACACACCAGTGTCTCACTTGACAAGTCCTTAAGGCAAACAACAAAACCAAACATATTAGTCATAGGTGATTCCATCGTGAGACAAACAGATGTCCCTCTCACCAAGCTGGATAAGGAGAAGGTCATGGTCAGCTGTCTGTCAGGTGTCAGGATGCGCGATATCACACATGCACTCAAGTCTCTCAACAACAGGTACTGTTATGACTCTGTCATAGTCCATGGTGGTGTGAACGACTTGAGATGTACCTCTCTGGACTATATGAAGAGAGACAAGACTGAGCTCTTGGACTGTGTGTTTCAGGCAGTTATGTCCCTAGCCTTAAGCAGCATTTTACCTTCACCTGACTTCAATAATTGTCTTAGTTTCTGATGTCATTCTTAGGGGATCCAGTATCTGTTAGCCTGGGATGACACGATCGACAGACCTGGATGCTTTGCCAGAGAAGGTCTTTATCCATCACCTCTGGGATTTCGGCTACTAAGGCCCGGCCACCTCCTTAGTGCGTTTTTTAGGCAGTGTCTCAAGGACAAAATTCCCGATACAAAAACTCGATCTAAAAACAACATCAAGGTTATGCTGCTAAACACTAGGAGTCTTAACATGAAACTGCACTCACTGGAAGCAGCCCTCACCTTGGAAGACACAGGCTTTTGTGTAGTCATGGAAACCTGGTTCAAGGCTGTGGAGAAAACCTCAGCCATACCAGGTTATACCTCCTTTCACATGTTCAAACCACAAACTGAAGGTGTGAAAACTAAAGGAGGCAGTGTATCAATATTTATTAAACATACATGCACGTCTAAATTATTTAAACACTACGATTCCCTGGAGATGCTTCAGGTGCAATTAAGTGTTGGCAGGACACCTATTCAAGTCATTGCCAGCTACAGAACTTCCTCCATGAATCAGAACACCCACACTGTCTACTTGGATTTACTCGAGTCTATTAAGGTACATCCAAACACCATGGCTTTGGGTGACTAACTATCCATCCATTGACTGGGTAAACTACTCCTGCTCAAACTCATTTGCCCAAAGGTTCCTCAACTTCGTTGAATCTACTGTCATGGACCAGCTGGTTGACACCCCACAATGGGTGCCAACATCCTGGATCTGGTGTTTACCAATATGGGGGACCACTGTAGCACCCCCACTGGGAAGTCTTCCCTGGTGAGACATGACCACAAATCAGCCTCATTTGAAGTATCACACCTGCCCCCCCCAACAGCAACTAAACTAAAAAACTTCTCCAAAGCAGATTATAACCTCTTATGGCATTGTATAAATAGCTTCACTGATCCTCCCCCCTCAGATGGAATTGGCAACTATGCAGAGTTTTACACCAATGCTTTATACAAACACCTGTAAAACTGCATTGACTCGGCTGTACCTGACAAGACCAAAACAAGCTCCTCAAGGAAGACCAAACCTGCCTAGTGGGCAACTGCCATTAACAGGCTTTACAATAAGAGGAAGAAATTGCTATCTAAGAGTAAGAGGGAGTGAGCCCTAAACTGGAAACACTGTCTCTTCAGCTTAAACAAGTGAATAAGGCTTCTTGTGAAGTCCTCCAAAGCAAACTATGAATCCAAATTAGCTTCCTCAACTAAAGACAACCATACGACGTTCTTCAGTTACATCTGTAATCTAAAAGGAAAAGCCCAGATTTGTGCCAAACTGGTAGTTAATGATACCACATATATTGAGCCTGTAGACATAGCTAACATGTTGGCAGACAGGTTCTGTGAAAACTTCACTCCATTGTCCCTGCCATACATACCCTATGACATCCCTACCACCTTGTCCCCTACCTTGCATCTCTAAAGAACAGGTTGTAAAAGCCCTAAGGCCAAAAGCACAGCATCTATGGGACATAACAACATTCCAGGCTGTGTCCTACATGGGCTCCAACAAGAATTAGCTACACTACTGGGTACTCTTTTCAATCATAGTCCAAGCACAGGTTTCATCCCAACTGAACAGAAAATGTCCAGCATTATTCCCTTGCACAAAGGTGGTGCTTCCACTGACCCCAGGAACTGCAGACCTATTCACCTGACTAGCCTTATCTGCAAGGCCATGGAGCAAATCATCATGGACCTTACCAACAAAGAAATAAGTAATCTCTAAACACTTGACCCTACTCAGTCTGGATATGTAAAAGGGTGATCATGCCTGTTAAAACCTGATGAACTTATTTGAGACAGTCACCAAGGCCCTGGACGAGGGGAAATCTGTGCATACAGCCTACCTAGACTTAGCCAAAGCATTTAACACTATCCCTCATTCACTCATTATTGACAAACTCACCCATATCACTTCTTAAAGACAGAAGTGGCAAACTTCATGACATCCATGCATTCATGACATCAATGCAGATGGACAACAGAGGTACGACTGCTGAATCCTACACAAATGCACTTTATAAGCACTTACACGAGTACATGGATCATGCTGTCCCTAATAGAACCAAGATGCTATCCTCCAAAAAAAGGAAGCCAATTTGGTGGTCCTCTGCCATAAACAAACTCTACAACAGAAGAAAGAAACTGTTGCAAAAAAAAGAGTAAAATCCCATGACTGGAGGAACTCCCTGGTCAACCTCAGTAAGGAGCCGAGATCCCTCATAAAATCCTCCAAAGCTAGTTACGAAAACAAAATTGCCACTGACTCTAAAGACAACCACAAAGCATTCTATAGCTATGTCAAGAATCTCAATGGCAACACTCAGATCTGCTCTGAGTGACAGCACAATGGCACTAAATATACAGAACCAAGTGATATTGCCAACATCCTGGCAGATAGGTTCAGTGCTAACTTTACCCCCCTCTCACCTCCTAGAAGGCCCATCTCTATACCAGAAGAATGCAATGTTCCTGTAATCACAGCTGCACAGGTAAAAAAAGCACTCTCCAAAGCCAAGAGCACAGCATCCATGGGACCTGACAATATCCCAGGCTGCGTTCTACATGAACTACAGAATGAACTGGCACCCGGGGAGAAAAGCTCCAAAACATATGGTAGAGAAAACTAATAGTAATAATATTAACAATATTAATAATGTTTGATATGTCAGAATGTAAAATAAAAAAGCAATTAATTATGGAACAGACAAGATGTACAGTTTCAAAACAGTGTTTGATTATTGATTTCCTAGGATTTAATACCACAGCTGCTAATAGGAGATGTACAATAAAACATTAGCCAAATGGAAATAAACAGTAGCTATGGGAATTGAGCTAGATAGGACAAGGAGCAGTTATAAGAGATATAGATAGGGAGCAAGTAGACTTGGCCAGTAGTATGGCAGGAGCAGAGCCAATTATTTGCTAGATGTTCTTTTAGGAGATGCTTGAACTCATGATAGTTAGGGTTTTTTGTTATGGGTTGAGGAAGAGTCTTCCAAAGCTTGGCAATTTTACAGAAGTAGAGAGAGGTCCCTTGAGTGTTGTGGGGTTGGGTAATATTTAACATTAATTTGTCTGAGGACTTAAGTAATCTGTGATTTATATTAGAGTGGATTAGGTTAGCAAGTGCAGGGCAGTCATTGGGTTGGTGAATTATTTTGTGGGCTATGGTCAGTTGATTGAGTGTTAAAAGGTTTGGGAATTCTAGCCAGTTGAGTTTGGGGAGTACTGAGCAGTGGTGGGTTCTGTATGGGTGGGCCTGTAGTGAACCTAGTGATTTTATTATAGCAGGATTCTAGACTATTCAGAACTGTTTGTAGGTTAGTAAATATTTGGGATCCATAGAGGAGGGTGGAAAGCAGTTGTGAGTGGGCAGTGGCTAGTCTGGCACTTTCTGTAAGGTATGGTTTGGCTTTATATAGGGTGCCTAGTTTGATGTGGACTTTTCTGAAGGTGAGGGTGATGTGGATATCAAATCTTAGGGCATCATCTAGGTTCCCTATTACATGATCGAGGATGCATTCGTTCAAATGCGTTTTGATCGAACTTGAAAGCACGAAACGGCAAAATACAGAAAACTGCATATAAGTGAATTCTTTCCCTGGGAAAGAAATTGCTTGGCTGCCTTCGTTATTTTGCCGTTTTCGTCACTGTAGTGCGATCTCGGAGTTGGTATATTTAAGTGGGGGGGGGTCACAGCCCCCTACATTGGGAGGGGAGTGTGGGGCAAAGCCCACCGCTTTATGTAATGTTTTAAAGTTTTTTTCTTCTTCTTTGGAAAGAATTGCTGTTCTAAGTGTTCGGAATTGTAAGCTTTCGCTTACATGGGGTCGATAAATCAGCTTTCACTTTTTTAAGCATTCGCTGATTTAATATAGACCCATGATCTATTGTGACATCTAGAATTTTAGTTTGACTTGTGGGTTGTATTTTGGTGCTGTTTGAGGAAGATATTGTTAGAGGGAACTGACATGTTTTGGGTTTTTTGTTTCTGAAAACTACTGTCTTGGCTTTGTTAGGCTTAGTATGAGTTGATGTTCAGTGAGGTATTTTTCTATATCCTGAAAAGATATTTGCATTTTTGTTTGTAGTTCTTGGGGAGTGGTGGCTGAGCAAACAATTGTGGAATCATTGTACTGAACAATGGAGGCTAGTTGGGTTGTAGAGCTGAGATAATTTGTAAATACTGTAAAGAGAAGGAAGCCCAAGAACGGAACCTTGAGGTACTCCAACAGAGATGGTGAGAAGGGGGAAAAGGGAGTTTTCCCATTTGGTAGACTTGCTGACAGTTAGATAGATAGCTATGGAACCATGACAGGGCAGTTGAACTAAGGCCATAAGATGACAGTTCATACAAACACATTACGGTTGTAAGACATACAGGCTTAACACTGCAACAAGATATAAAGGCTGGATGGAAACCAAGTTAAAGTTCACATAATATTGTGAAATTGGGCTGCCTAGGTGGGGGGTGGATTGTAAACATGAACTGATCATATTATATGTAGAATCAAGATAATTTCACAGTTTATACATGAGGGGACATTCAGATTAATCTCCTTGGCTTAAGGTAAAGATGAGGGCTTTTTAAAGCAAACAGGTCTGAAAAAATATGACAAAGTGAACACAGACACAAAGTGGCAAGTTTCTTGCATTTACAAAGTTAATGGCTTGTTTTTTCCATTAGCAAATGTTCTCACTGTGAAACAAAAAGTATACAGGTGCAGATAGTTGGCCAGGAGTAGTCTGTACATTGTGCTCTGTGTGAAATTTATAACAATTCTTTCATTCAACTGCATAGTTTTTAATAATTTTTTCTCATTGCTAACTACTACTTCTTGGCTATGTGTCTATAGGTACAGGCAATTAATCTTACAGGGGTACTGAACACTCTGTTGATAGAAATGTGACATTTTAAATGCCCAGTAACAAAACAGTTTAGGAAAAAAGTTTGAAACTGTAGGAAGTGACTAAGAAGTAGCAGCCTCTCCCGCAGCCTTAGTGCCTTAATGTTTTTAAACAAATAATGCACAATTCAGTTTATTTAAAGGTAGTCAGTGCACTTTTTCTAGGGCTAAAAAAGTTAGTACTTAACTGAAGGCATGCAAGCTGGTTTTCATATCTGGGAAGGGAAAAGAGATAAGAAAAAAAAAAACTGCCAGCAATCTAACCTTAATGTCCGAGGTCTACAATGTTGGAGGGTATAGCTGTCAATTTGGAGAAACTGCTCTTATCTGGAGGGTCACATTTCACGTTGATGTATAATCACTGACATATCAACTGGTAAGGCTTCTACTGCCACCATCTGCCAAGGAATATACAATGCTCAGGGTATTAAATGCAGTACAGTCTGTATACCATCCAGGCAGGACCCACAAGTCCCACATCTGGCACATGTTATCTCTCTCAGCATTTCATGCAGTGACATTGCACACACTGCCATTCAGAGGCCAGAAAGGTCCAGTCCTATGAACATAGCTAGCAAATCATTCACAACTTTACTTGGTGTGTGTTGCAGGTGATGCTGGACATGCCTTCCAGCTGTGGTTGACAACCCCATCCACAGCCCATGGCATGCAATACTACACTGTCAAAAATATGTATCATCATTAAACCTGTATTTTGACTTCTGAAGACTCCCTGTCTGGATACATCTAGTCATGCAATGAAACAAACTCCACAGATCTGCAGCAAGATATTTGTGGACTGTGCCATGCTACATAATATGCTGCTATGAAAAAATGTTAAAATAAGGATACCCTGAGCTGCAGCAGAACAGTCATCATCAGAGGAAGTCTGCAGTAGGCCCTCATATGAAGCACCGGTGGGAGCAATACATCATGACAATGGCAAAGAGGAAGTTTCAGGTTCAGAACTGCTGTGACAAAACAATCACAGAGCACAGCTGATGCATGCATTCATAAACAAAACGATTCTATGCATTACAATGCACTGAATGGCCATGCTGTGCATTGGACATTACCATGCTCACAATGGCCAGAGGGGATGGGCAAGGCACAGTCATCATTTGCACAGGCAGAGGACACATGACAGAGGGCAGTAATGATAACATAGGTGGTGCTAAGGTAAGCAAGTGCAGGAGGATGGGGTTGTGGGGTTGCCAAGTATCACTTCTTCCACTGAAGGGTGAAAGCTTTCAATGGCTGGGTGTATCATGTGACCCTTCAATGTCAGGACTGCGGGGAGTTGTCCAAGAGATGGTGTGACAGGTGCACATGCACATGGGAATGATGGCATTGCTCAACTGTAGTATTATGGCACTATGATGTTAGCTACTGTGCTATGTCTGGCATAGGTAGGTGTTAAAAACAAGAAAAATAATCCAAGAAATTTGAGAGTCTGAAGAAGTCTGAATGTGAACAGGCAAAAGCGCTCACTCTGTGTGCAGTAAAGTGCTGGTTTAAAGGAATGACACAGTGGATTTCAGATTTTTTCTTCTTTTTATTTTATTTTTCAAGTCTGGTGCAAGGCATTTGTTCATTCTGTTTTTATTTTTAAAGGTAGGTACTACTCAAGAAAAGCTACGGAGGAGT